>NC_081186.1:55441440-55749500 GCF_029867415.1 Vicia villosa
ACCAGTATGTATTTCGTTTAACTTAGGGTGATCCGAAGGTCCATTGGCTTTTGCAATATTTAATTAAAAATCTTTACTAATTCAGTTGGTTAAAAATCCTCGTCTCAAACTTTCGCTCTATTGATTTAGATTACTATCCTAACCCTAATGTACGCTTTCGCCATCCCATTAGATTTTTGAAAAGCTTTTTGGAAACAACGTAATTAATAAAATGCCTATTTTATTAAGTTGTTATCTATTTAAATCTCCTAATCTCAAACTTTCGCTCTGTTGACTCGGAGCAAATTAATATCCCTAACGTACGCTTTCGCCATCCCGCTCGGGTGTAAAAACAATTTTTGAAAATAAATAAGTCCCAATTAGTTTTAATACGCTTTCGCCATCCTTAAAACTAATGTCCTGTGTCTACTATCTAATTAAAGATCTCAAACTTTCGCTCTATTGATTTTAACCTTTGACCGTCTTAAGACCTCAAACTTTCGCTCTATTGATTTTAAGACTTACGAATTAAATTAGACACATAAACCAAAAATAAGTGATAGTTAACAAAACATAATTAAGCCAATTTATTTCGGATCCCACGGTTAACTTACTCTACATACTGATACCTAAGTAATTTAGCCAGACATATTAATACGGTTAAACATGCATAAATCAATTTGGCTTATAATAAAAGGCATATTAATTGGCATATAATATATCATGCAATAAATATAAATAAAGGCAGTAAATATAAAACCTGAATTAAATAAATTGAAATTGAATCTTCAAGTACCGAACTTCCACCACAGGTTGGCTGGATCGTTCTTCAGACTTTAAACGGGCAGAAAAGTAAAACAAGGAAAATAAAAGGCGATAAATCTAACGTAAGGCTAGATTTATAAAAGGTTCACAACAATTTCCGGTGTAGAAATCGTTGTGAGAAAATAACTGTTTGAATTAAAGGAAGACAGGAAATATGAGGTACGGTACAATTTCGGCAGCACTTCGTTAGCAGGAAATCAGACAGATTGAAGTGAAGTATCTGCCTCTATTTATAGGCAAGGATTTGCAGTTGCTTTGCGTGAAAAGAGGAGCTTCCAACAGACTTGGACTCGGAGACGTGTGTCTCCGCCTTTTTGGGGACTTCTTTGAAGACTTGAGACGTGCGTCTCAAGTGGAGAGAATGTAGGGGACTGGAGACGTGCGTCTCCCTTTTGCTGACGTGTCCACTGAGACGTGGAGACGTGCGTCTCCACTTGCTTGTATGGTTTGGGCTGCTTTCCTTCGTGGGCTGGATTGCTTCATTGGGTCTTTGGGTCTCTTTCAGCACACTTGGGCCTTATTTGCACTCTCTTTTTACTTCAGCACCCATTTTTCATCATTTAGGCATAAATAGAGGTCGTTTTAGCTCCATTTCTTCTCCTTTTCACAAATAGTCATAATAAGAGTGTAAAATCTGAAACAAAGCAAAAACTCGCGTAATATCATAATAAATCAATATAATAAACGGAAAATACTATAAATATCTATGGATTTCAGGCTAAATATACGATATAAAATCGTGTTATCAGCCATAAGGCTAATCATATATGATGCACATTAATAAACATATTGACAATCACAACATTATTCGCAACAAAGACATTCAAACCGAAATCACATTTTTCGGTCGGTTCGTAAAATAATCTCAACATGCTAATTCAT
This sequence comes from Vicia villosa, assembly GCF_029867415.1. Taxonomy (NCBI): domain Eukaryota; kingdom Viridiplantae; phylum Streptophyta; class Magnoliopsida; order Fabales; family Fabaceae; genus Vicia; species Vicia villosa. The sequence goes on from NC_081186.1 coordinate 55,443,127, forward strand.
CAAGTAAACCGAATCAACTTCCAATTAACATTTAACTAAATTAGATATCATGTTAATTATCAAAACGACATCTCCATGCTTCGGTATATCACGACAAACATATAAGTTCACATGTTAACAAAATCATCACAACATCATCATGTTTCGGTATATCACAACAATTCGACTCATTAAGTCATTTCAAATTAGTCTCATAATCCTCTATAAATTAGTCTTCTAATTAACTCACTTATCCACTATCAACTAACCAAAATTATTCACCTAATATTCTCTTATTAATCGGATGCATTCCGTGTCACTACCGGTTATCTAATTTCCGGTTAAATCCTTAGTATTCACGACTTTACCAAACCTCGAGTCATATTACCAAGTCCCTAAAACATAACTTAAACCGGTTAATTCGGGCACAATTCTATTCTTTACCGGTTATCCAATTCATTCGGTTAAATTCTCAAGATACCGTTATTTACCGACAAACCAAATAATTAATCTAAATCTAACTGTTTTTCAATTAAATAGACTAATGGAGATTAATTCAACCATTAATTTAATCGACCGATTAACATCACAATTTCAACAAAAGAACACCACCATGTTAATGTACTAATTAAACTTAGCTACCACGTAAATTTTCATCAAATTCCGAACAACTATTTATACTGCTTAATCCAGTTATTTCGAGCAAACGGGACTGTTTCGAATTTCATTAGTCCTATTCTACTATTTCTAATATATACTATTTCATTTTCACTTTACTATATTATTATATTTGTTCCTAAAAAAAACCAACACAAAACACATAGAAACAGCATAGGCATTATCATGGTGGAACAGTAAGAAAAATAAGAAAACAGTATAAGCATAGGAAATTGCAACGCAGCATATAAAAAGTATAATCTCTATAAACATGTTTATTTTAATCCAAATTATAATCAAATAAACAAGATTCTCATTAAATATACATGGTAGTATTCATTAATATGTATTTAATAATGTTGAAAGTCATTGAATTGAATGAATAGTTCATAAATGTTGATACAGTCTTATAAGAAAACATGTCATTCGCTAAACACAAAAACATTTCAGGATCGCATGAACGTGTTCTAATACGACACGACATAGCATGGTAAACCTTTGACAATAAACAACAAATCCAGCACAACACAATGAACAACTTATACTACAAACCCCAACATACAAAATTTCATAAACTCTATTATAGGAAGAGAACCTCACCCTTACCTTGAATTGAGGGCAGCTTTAAGGAAAATCAATGGAAGATTGGGGAAAAATGACACTTTGGGTCTCTTTCTTCTCCTCTTCACAACCCTAACCCCCTTTCTCTATTTCTTCTTATCTTTTCACGGTTTCTCTCTATTTCTCTATGCTACTACTATGTTTCTATTTTAAAGAAAAGACTATCTTAGTCATTAAATACACAAATGGGCCTAACAAAATATACCCCTTAATACTTAGAGATGTCATTATTTAAACTCAATATCTTTTCTACACTTAATGTAATAATAACACTTCCACTTAAATGTCATTAAAATAAAATCCGCTTATTTTAATATACCGACTTATTACTCAATGTCTCATATCTCCGGTCTATTATTAATTACTCGGAAAATTCCCAAAACGCTAAACATTAACTCATTAATATGTTTAATACTAAAAAATATTAAAATCTTCTATTAAATATCGATCCGCTATACCGAACTAATACTGATTAAATCGTCCAAAAAGGTGAAAATTTCAATAAACATCTCAATAAATAAATAATATTATTCTTCCAACTATCCGACTAAAATCCGAATTTAACTTAATAAATCCAAATACGCCTCTTAAAATAATACCGACCATCCAAATTCGACTAAATCCAATATTTAAATTCTTTAATAATTTAATTAACCAATTAATTAAATTCGGGGCGTTACAACTCTCCCCCACTTAGAATATTTTCGTCCTCGAAAATTCGCCCAACACAACCAACCCTAACATTGCGTCCTCATCCGATTTTCTTATTCTCAAGTTGCGCTTGACAACACTCCGACTATTACTTTTTCGACATATCTGTATCTCAACACGACCTGAATCCCCAACTCATGTGTAAATCTCCCAATTATTCTTGTAATATAATTGTTACTAACTTGCCAGCCATTTGAGCAATATCTTGGAACAACATCTTACGACGTAGCAACAATCTTCGCTTGCTCAAACTTGACGATACAACATTGCTTCATCATCGCAACAACGTACTAAACACCGATACACATATACGATTCTCATTTCCATACTCAGGAGTCATCCACTAACGAAGTACCATCAACAACATTACTGTAACAACGACAAAAGTATCATAATACCAACCTGATAACAGAACTCGATTAATAACCACACAACTCATCATTAACCAACAACTTACAAGAACATTCTATTACAATAAGCACTATTCACAAGAAAACTAAACATTTTGGTACATCATGCTTCAAATGCGCAACTCTGATCATTCCTCTTAATTCACAGTCCTTTATTAGAGTTTCCATCGACTTATATGATTCACAAGCTTCAACTAAGTTTCAGACTTTTTTTTCAGCATCCATCACCTCACGCACCATTAAGATAATAAGATATGTCTATAACATCCAATATAATTCTGTCTACTATCCACAAGAGATTAAGGGTGATCAAGTCCTCAGTTTGTCAATAGACAATCGACAATCATAATGGAGTATAACCATCATTACCAACTATAATAGTGTTCCTTTAGAAATTGAACTTAAGTCACCACAATACCATACTTCAAAAACTTGCAAAACAATCCAAACCTGCTAACATTGAAGTCTTGCAACACATTTCAACAATTTTGACAGCTTCTACCACAGTTTCAATCACTTATCAATAATCCTACAACAAGGCCTACAACAATACTTCACTTAATTGTTGTTCCTTCGTCAACAACTTACACGGAACTACTTACACAATAACATGCTCGACTTAACTTTGTTTGGGATAATTGCGGAAATAACTGTTTATATTTGATAGGATTCACTTCTACTATATCCATAACACCCCTATAAGGTATAGTATAGTCTCACTTCTTTGTAGGCTCAAACGGTACATCAATCTAATACTCGAAGCTCAAGATACAATTCTCCGACGTTATCCGAAATACAAACATCAACGTCATGCTACGATAATCCTTACGATATCTCTCAAACTCTCCAAATGACAAACTTGATCTTAAAATTGCTCATCAACAAACCTTAGAATTGCTTCTTCAATTTACTCATCTCTGACGCTGACGTCCTGCGCGATACCAACGCACAAGTCTGTTTTCCAAGGACAAGCGTAACCGCTAACTTCACCTCTTTCTAATGAAGCCATCCAGAACCTTCTAGGTCAGTACTTCTGAACGCTGATTTGTGCATACTCTTTTATACTTTTCCAGAAATGGAAAACGTAAATGATTAGAGTACCATATTGTCTTATACAAAATTCATACATAATGTTATCATTAAAACAAAGAATATTGATCAGAACATTTCTTGTTGTAACAATCTCCCCCTTTTTGATGATGACAAAAACATATATAATCAATATGAATTTGTATCCAGAATATCAGATGAACAGAGACAATACACAGTTATAGCATAAGAATATAATTTATAGTGTGTGAATATGTCTCCCCCTGAGATTAGCAATCTCCCCCTGAAATTAATACTAGAAGAATTTATAAATAAAAGACTTCCCTGAGTATTTTTCCATTTTAGATGAGACTTTCACTTTGAACTTTAAGATCATTCAGAGCTTCTCTTCAAAACTTCTATTGGACAACTTCAGAGCTTTAAATAACTCTTTGAGATTACTTGTATCAGAGCTTTATCTTCAGTCTGATCTTGAAGCTTCAGAGCACTAATCTCACTTCAATTCTTTAAAAGTTGATTTTATTTAGAATTGCTTTTCCCATGTATTAGCTTCTCATATTGAGCTTGTCCAGAATATCTCATTCCTGCACAACTATCAGAGACAGGAAAAAAAACTTGCAAATAATGTTAGGAATGTTGAGACTTAAGTCCAGCAACTGATATAATAAATCAATTCAATTATCATATTTCTCCCCTTTTTGTCATAACATCAAAAAGTATAAAAGATTCAGATGAAAGACACATAGAGAGAAGAAAGAAAAAGATATTTCATTGATATTAATCAGAAGAAATACAAAAGCATATGCAAGCAAATCAGATGCAAAATCAAAGAAAAACCAACTAAGACACAAGACAAACTACGACTGGGTAAGCTTAAAGGCTAAAGCTGCCAAAAGGTTCTTAATCTCAGAAGTGTCTTCATCTTGCTTCTTGGAAGTTTCTTCTTGTTTCTTCATCCAAGATCTGATTTCCTCATTAGTGTCATCTTGCTTGTCCATGTGACTAGCCAAGGTAGCTTGATTCTGTTGGAGTCCCTTCAAAGTGTTCAACAGAACAGAAGGACAAGCAGAAGAAGTATCAAGGTTATCTTTAAGAACATGATGAGCAGCAGCAGATTCAACCATTTCAGCATCACCCAAATTTTCTTTAACAGGAATTTCTTCAGCTTGTTGCTCTCCTTCAGCAGCTGGGATGAATGCTTGAAACTCAAATTTTGGAGGATATTTAACTTCTGGATAAACCAAATCAGGATTCTTTTCCAGAGGGTTCTCCCTGAACCAGTTGAATAGCATCTGAAAATCTCCAGTCAGAACCTTGTATGGATGCAGCTTTCACACAACTATGGCCAAAGGATTTTATTCTTCTAACTCATCAACAAAATGCTTCTCTTCTAGAGGCTTCCAGTTTGTGATGGGATGGTAGTACTTGCCATCATCATACTCCAAGCAAAATCCAACAGGACCAAGAGCAGCAGCCAAACAATCTTTCTGGAGATCTAGAAATTCAGCCTGAATTTCCCTTCCAAAAGCTCTGTAGAGCTTGCCAACAGCAACATGATCCAACTTGGATTCATGAGCAACCTTCATAACTTCTAACCTTGTCCTGACCTTGTGATTTAATAATTCAAAATGTGCATCAACAGAAGGTTTTGGAGGGGGTGTTATAGGAGGAAGGAAAGCATACGGTTGAGGTTCTCTATCAAACACAAAAGAAGTATTTGAAGAGGATACTAGAATAGAGGATTCGGCTTCATTCTCAGAGTCTATGACTACAACAATGAGATCAGAAGATGGTTTCTTGATTTTATAGGAGTTCATGAGACGGTGAAAAGAATAAGAGAAAGATGATTCTGGAGAGGGCAGTTTGTAAAACACAACAGTGTCAACAACAGATTCATAGTTGGAATATGGAGGAGGTTGAGAAGTGGATATAATGGTGTGGGGAGGAATTACGGTGTTTAGAGGTGTAGGTTCAATAATGGGTTCAGAAACAGGAGGTTCAAAATCAAGAATAGGCGTTTTTCCTTTAGACTTGGGTGAAGATTGAGGTGTAGAAACTTTTGTGGTTGGAGGTGGTTTAGCTGGGGCTTTTTCTGGTGGAATTTCTGGTGGAGCTTCTGTTGATACAATTTTTGAAATTAAAACAGGAGCAGAGCCGGGTTCAGAAATTACAATACTTGAAGATCTTTTCTTCTTCTGAGGCCTAGCAGGACCTTCTCCAACAGTCTTCCTCTTCTTCTCCTTCTGCATCTCTTCCTTTCCTTCTACCTTCTTCTTTCCCTTCAAGTCTTCCTTCTTCTTTTCCTTTTCCACATCATTCTTCTCTACCTTCTTCTCTTCCTTCTTTTCAACCTTCTTTTCTTCCTTCTTTTTCGCTTCTTACTTGTCTTCTTTCTTCTCCTTCTTATCTTTCCTTATTTCTGGTAGGTCTAGCTTTCTTTTCGTTCTTCTTTCTTTCTCTTTCACTAACTCTGGAACTTGATCAACAGTAGTGACAAGCTTTTGTTTGCTTATCCATATGGGATCAAAGATAGAGTCCTCTTTACATGTAGCAATGTAGTGAACAACAACTTCAGGATGTTCAGTTTTAAAAAACAACTCAAAGTCAACCAGAGCAGAAGCTTTTCTGGACCGAACTTCAGTGTTCACATTTGGAGTAGCACCAATAGATTCAATTAATCCCATCTTCTTAAGAGTATGAGCGTTCATGGTGCTTCCAAAACTATCTTTTAGAACAGGATGAACTGCATCAACTTCAACCATTTCAGCATCTCCTTGATTTTCCTGAACAGGAATATCTTCTGCAGGTTGCTCTAGGCCGTGAAGTAAATCAGCCAGATTCTCTAGGGCAACAGGAGTCTTAGGTTCTGGAGGATATTCAACTTCTGGATATACCATATCTGGATCCTTTTCCATAGGATTCTCCCTGAACCAGTTGAACAACCATTGAAAATCTCCATTCATAACCTTGTATGGATGTGGATTCCACACAACTATGGACAGAGGATTTTCTTCTTCTAACTCATCAACAAACTGCTTCTCTTCCAGAGGCTTCCAGTTTGTGATAGGATGATAGTACTTACCATCATCACACTCCAAACAGAGTCAAGTAGGACCAGGAGCAGCAGCCAAACAATATTTCTGAAGATCCAGAAAATCAGATTGTATTTCCCTTCAAAAAGCTCTCTAGAGCTTGCCAGCAGCTATATGATCCAACCTGGAATCATGAGCAACCTTCAGAGCATCTAACCCTGTCTGTACCTTATACTTTAACAATTAAAAACGAATATCAACAAAGGGTTTGGGAGGGTTGATTCTGATACGGGTGATTGGAGAGTCTGGGTTAAGAACAAAATAAGGTTCAGGCTCTCTAGAGAACAAAACAGAGGTGGTTGAGGAGGATAGAGAGAATGAAGAATCTGTTGTGGATGTAGATGAAGGGTCGTTTATTGGTGAGATTGCAGAAGGAAAGAAGTTGGTTGAAAAGATATTTTCAGATGGAAATTGTGGAAAGACAATATTCAGAAGTTAGGGGTCCAGAGTTGGTTCAGAATGTAGTGGACGGTTTCTTTTAGTGGTGGTGGAAGAGGATGGGGGATCGGAATATGATGATCTTTTCTAAGGGGGGGGGGTCAGAGGAATAATGTAAACCAGAGGGGTCTACATTATCAATATCATGAATGAGCTTCTGAAGCTGTTTAGAAGTTCTATGTACTTTGAAGGACTCGGTTGATACATGTTCAGAATTATTAACAGGTACAGAGTCAGAGATAACAATACCTGAAGGTTTCTTCTGCTTCTTGGCTTTCTTTGCTGTAGGACCTTCTTTTGTGACCTTTCTCTTCAGCTTCTTCGGTTTCTTCTTCTTATCCTTTTTCTTTAACTCATCCAAAGATGTCCTATTCAGAATATCAGGAACTACCTTTGGAGGAGATATCACCTTCTTAATCGATTGTATTCTTCTCAAAGAATGAGCAGTCAAAGTACTCCCATGAACAACAGACAAATCTTTAATAGAGCCAACTACTTTTATAGTATCAATTAGACCACTCTTTGTTAGAATGTCTGACACCAATCTACCCATAGGAATGGTGTTCTTCTTAATCTTGGGAAACTTCAGACGTTCTTCCTCCCTAGATTCTTCCACATAAGTATGCAGATGATCAAACAGAACCTGAGGCAAGTTGATTCTTATACCCTTTCCAATACAGTACAGAAGGAACTTCTGATCTTGACTGATGTAGGTTGCAGAATTTGTAGCCTTTCTGTGATTGAAAGATCCCAGAATGATCTTCGCCCAAACTCTGTAAGAAGGCTTCAAATCTGTAGAGTGAGGTGAGCCTTTTCCAGAAATAAACAACTCTGTATGAACTTTTTCCCAATCAGTTCTTCCAGGGAGAGCACCAGTTACTCCACCTATACCTTCAATATTATATAACTTCCCTATCAGATTCTCAAAAACAACCACTTATTGACCTAGCACAAAGGAGATGATAGCATTTGGGGTAATAGTAGCATGAGTCCAAAATTCCTTAACAAAAAGAGGATAAACTGGTCCAATTAGACGTTCAAAATAGTTTGCCCATCCTTGAACCAACATATCTATTTTGATTTTGAAATCATGTGCTAGCAGATTTTCAAAATCAACCATAGATTCGCAGAGAACTTCTAGTTCGTCGTATGGAATCAAACACGTCTTCAATGGAGTAGAGACAGATTTATTTTTTTGTTCTTGTTGAGAAGACGAAACCTTTTGTTGAACATTTGAAGAAGACGCCATTGAAGCACACTTGAGATTACTGGGTTTAGCTTTAGGTTTTTGAAAAGAGAGAAGAGGAGGCAAAAATGCATAAAATAATGAATGAAGAAGATGAGTGTAAAGATATGAAATGGATGTGAGATGCATTTATATAGGCACGAATTAGAAATAATATGCAATGAGATTCTGAATGTAAGATATTACAGAATACGAATCAGTTACAATAAATGATAAGAGACGTTAGGAGAGATAGCGTGAAAATTGAAATGATTTGCACAATTACCTAGGGCGGCGTCTCATCAACTGCACGCACGCTTGTCCCTTCAGAATGAACATGTGTTCATCATCTGGAATAGCTGGTGACAACTGTTTTGCTTTAGCTGAAGTTCTGTATCATTCTTAGATATACGAAACGTTAAAGAATAACATAATCAGAGTATCTAAATGAACATACAAATCCAGAACATCTGATAAATAAACACTTCAAATCTAATCCATATTCAGATCTTCTCGTAACCTCATTTTGGGCATAAATCCATACAGATATTCTTCAAAATGAACTTAAACCTATCTTTAGCAAGGGGTTTTGTAAAGATATCAGCCCATAGATGGTCTGTATCAACAAAGTTTAAAGAAAGAACACCCTTCTGAACATAGTCCCTAATAAAGTGATGTTTAATATCAATATGTTTATCCTTAGAATGTAAAATAGGATTCTTAGATAAACATATAGAAGAAGTATTATCACATAATATAGGAATGTTACTCTCATATATCTGATAATCTTATAGCTGACTCTTCATCCAGAGCATCTGTGTACTACATCCAGCAGCAGAACAATATTATGCTTCTGTAGTAGAGAGGACAATTCTAGATTCCTTCTTGTTGTACCAATAGATCAGATGACTTCCCAGAAACTGACAGCTTCCAGAAGTACTTTTCCTTTCAACTCTATCTCTAGCGTAATCACCATCCAATTTCCTACTAAGTTGTATTCTTCTGATTTTCTGTAGACTAAACCAACATTAGTGGTACCTTTCAGATACCTCGGAATTCTCTTAACAGCAGCTAAGTGAGATTCTCTAGGATCTGATTGGAATCTTGCACACAGACAAACACTAAATAAAATATCAGGTCTATAAGCAGTAAGATATAGAAGATATCCAATCATACCTCTGTAGATCTTCTGATTTACCTTCTTACTTACCTCATCCTTATCTAACACACATGTTGGATGCATTGAAGTCTTTGATTCTTTACTTTCTAACATGTTAAACTTTTTCAGAAGCTCTTTGACATACTTGGTCTGACGAACATAAGTTCCTTCAGAAGTTTGATTGATCTGAATGCCTAGGAAGTACTTGAGTTCTCCCATCATGCTCATCTCAAACTCTGCCTGCATAGACTTAGCAGACTCCTTTCCAAGTGTAGCATTAGAAGTTCCAAATATAATATCATCAACATATATTTGAAAAATTAAAATATCCTTTTTAAAGGTTTTACAGAAGAAATTTGTATCCACTTTTCCTCTTGTGAAACCATTATCCAGAAGGAAAGAACTTAATCTTTCATACCAAGCTCTGGGAGCTTGCTTCAGTCCGTATAATGATTTCTTTAATTTGAAGACATGTTTTGGAGACTTAGATTCTTCTAAACCAGGAGGTTGATGGACATAGACTTATTCATCTATATAGCCATTTAGAAAGGCACTCTTAACATCCATATGATACAGAGTGATGTTGTTCTGAGTGGCAAATGAAATTAACAAGCGAATAGATTCTAACCTGGCCACTAGTGCAAAGGTTTCTGTATAATCAACGCCTTCTTGCTAACTATAACCCTGAGCAACCAGTCTAGCTTTGTTTCTTACCACTTCACCTTTCTCATTGAGCTTGTTTCTGAAGACCCACTTTGTTCCAATGATGTTAAAACCCTTAGGTCTTGGAACCAGATCCCAAACATAATTCCTTATGAACTGATTTAACTCTTCTTGCATAGCCATTATCCAATCAACATCTTCCAGAGCTTGATCATTAGAAGTTGGCTCAATCGAAGACACTAAACCAAACTGACATTCTGCATTGTTCCTCAGGAATGCTCTTGTTCTGATGGGATCATATTTATTTCCAATGATCACTTCTTCTGGATGAGCAGAGTTGATTCTAGAAGATATTCTAGGTGTTGACTCCAGAAATTCTGAGATTCTCTAATGAAGCAGCAACTTGATCTTTTGCATCATCCTTTCTTTTGGTTCTTCATGATCTAAGTTAGAAATATCTATATTTGCAAAATTCTCAAACTACTTTGGCTTTTCAAGACCAAGCTTATCATCAAATATGATATTGATTGATTCCTCAACTATCAGTGTTTCAGTATTGTATACTTTGTAGCCTTTAGAGCATTCAGAATATCCAAGAAGGAAACACTTCTAAACTTTAGAATCAAACTTATGCAGATGATCTTTAGTGTTCAAAATATAACAAGCACATCCAAAAGGATGGAAATATGAAATGTTGGGCTTTCTCTTCTTCCACAATTCATAAGGAGTCTTATTTAGAATAGGTCTTATGGAGATTCTATTATGAATATAACACGCTGTGTTAATTGCTTCTGCTCAGAAATGCTTAGCCATATTGGTTTCATTGGTCATGGTTCTGGCCATTTCTTGTAGAGTCCTATTCTTTCGTTCTACAACTCCATTTTGTTGTGGAGTTCTAGGACAAGAGAAATCATGGGCAATACCATTTTCTTTGAAATAAATTTCAAAGAATCTGTTCTCAAATTCACCACCATGATCACTTCTAACCTTTATGATTTTACATTCCTTCTCAGATTGAATCTGAGTGCAGAAGTCAAAGAACACAGAATGAGACTCATCCTTGCGTTTCAAGAACTTTACCCATGTCCATCTGCTATAGTCGTCTACGATGACTAATCCATATTTCTTCCCTCTGATTGATGCTGTTTTGACTGGGCCAAAAAGATCAATATGCAGAAGTTCTAGCGGTCTAGAGGAAGAGACAACATTTTTAGATTTGAATGCAGGTTTTGAAAACTTCCCTTTCTGACATACTTCGCAAAGAGCATCTGATTTATATTTCAGATTAGGGAGTCCTCTGACCAGATTGAGTTTGTTAATCTGAGAGATCTTTCTCAAACTAGCATGACCCAATCTTCTGTGCCAGACCCACTGCTCTTCACTAACAGACATAAGGCAAGTAACCTTTTGATTCTTAAGATTTGAAATACCAATCTTATAAATGTTGTTCTTTCTCTTGCTTGTAAATAGGATTGAGCCATCCTTCTAACTAATAGCTTTACAAGACTTTTGATTAAAGATTATGTCATAACCATTATCACTTAAATGACTTATGGACAAGAAGTTATGAGCTAATCCATTTACTAAAAGAACATTAGTTATAGAGGGAGAGTTACCAATGCATATGGTTCCAAAGCCAATGATCTTGCCCTTCTGGTTCCCTCGAAACTTTACTTCTCCAGCAGATTTAAGTTCCAGGTCTTAGAACATAGACCTTCTTCCCGTCATGTGACGTGAGCACCCAGAGTCCATGTACCATGACATGTTTGTCTTTTGAGCTTTGAAGGAGATCTCTTCAGAATCTGAGTCTGATGTAGATTATGAGTCTTCATCAACAGTTGTCATCAGTGATATGTCGGCTTGCTCATCTTCAGAGTCTGACTCTTGATTAGAAGAGTCTGAGTCATCCCAAGTAGCCATAAGGCCTTTCTTCTTTTCAAATATTTTCTTGGGCTTTTCCCTCTTAAGCTTTGGGCACTCATTCTTATAGTGTCCAGGTTCTTGAATCTTCTCTGCTTACTTTTCCAGAGTTGATTTACTCTTCTGGAGATCAGAGAAAGTTCATCTTCTTTTTCTTCTAACTGGTCATAACATTCTTCTTCTGCCTGAAAAGCGTTAGTACATTTTTTATTATTAGATTTTAATGCAATAGACTTACCTTTCTTTTGAGGCTCATTTGCATCCATCTCAATCTCGTGACTCCTCAAGGCACTAATCAGCTCCTCAAGAGACACTTTATTCAAGTGCTTGGCAATCTTGAATGTAGTCACCATAGGTCCCCATCTTCTGGGTAAGCTTATGATGATCTTCTTGACATGATCAACTTTGGTGTAGCCTTTATCAAGCACTCTCAATCCAGCAGTCAAAGTCTGGAATCTTGAAAACATTGCTTCAATGTTCTCATCTTCCTCCATCTTGAAAGCTTCATACTTCTGGATTAGAGCTAAGGCCTTTGTCTCCTTAACTTGAGCAATTCCCTCATGAGTCATCTTTAGAGATTCAAAGATGTCATGAGTTATTTCTCTGTTTATTATCTTCTCATACTCAGCATGAGAGATAGCATTCAGCAGAATAGTCCTTGACTTGTGATGATTCTTGAATTCTTTCTTTTGGTCATCACTCATAGCTTGTCTTGAAATTTTGACTCCACGAGTGTAACACCCCAAATCTACCCCGAAATTATAAGCGAAAATCAGAGTGCATTAAGAAATATTCATCAAATATGGGATGTCACAATTCGACTTGAACCAAAAAACATACTCATATTGCAATCAACACAGATACATAGCATTCGGAAAACAAGACTTTATCCAACATCTTCCAATTTCAACTTATAAACATCTTTATATCCAACTTTACACAAATGTCATCATGGAATACAACAATCAAGTAATAACGACTAATCCCCCCGAGTGCTACGTATCAGAGCAATGGACACCAACTCGACTTGCCATAAAGCAACATAAAGACTTCACATCAATAACCTCGAACATCCACGACTAATCTTGAGTACCTGCCCATTTCCCATGGTAGGGGAAATATCAGCAAAGGGGTGAGATATCTTACAATATAAAGGAATGCATGATAAATAATATAGGAGATATAGATCATACATACTTTCTCCACTTCGCATCACATAACATCTCACAACATATTTTCATCGCAAAATAACTTATCAATATGATACAACTTTCAAAAACGGCAATAATGTCACTAATCAATTGAGACAACATATTCAAATTCACAATTATAATATCGTCATGTAACAACAAACAAATCATCGTCTCAACAATTCAAATCACCTAATCAACTTATGAAATGGCATCAATGTCAACAATCAACCATGACAATTTATGCAATTCACAAGTAAGATTCCAATACATCACGACAAACATTTCATCATCAAGTCATCACATCACAACAAACATATCTTCATCAAGTCACAACAACATAATCAAATAAGACTCAAATACAATTCACATGTGACTCGACTTATGCAAATGCATGTGGTACCATTTGGAGTAAAACTCCCACTGTCTCAAAATTTGCCATTGGGCACACCGTCGCTATTTGCCATCAAGGCCACCGTCGCTTTTGCCATTAAGGCCACCATCTCTTTATGCAATGGATGTGACTCAATAAATGTAACATCCACACAAACACAACACATATAATTAATACGTCACAACATCGTCTAAATCACCATCGAACATTATCAATATAATGTCGAACTTCAACAACAACAAAATCATCATCATACATAAGAATGCATCACTTCACAATCACGTCACTATGTTGCATCGTCTTACAACAATAATTCACCTCTCAATACATCACAATAAAACTTATCAACATTAACCGTAGGGTCTACGACAACAACAACAATTTCCACATACTAGCGACAACGACAACAAACTCATCATGTTAACAACAACAATCAACAACAAATTCATCATGTTATAACAAACATCAACAATTCATCATATTGCCAACAACATTAACACATTCATCATATTCCTTATATCAAGTAATCATCATAATACGTTATATTCAACTTCATATATATTGTTAATTCATCACATGGCATCATCGTCGACTCATACATATCAAATACGCACAATTAATCGCATATAGCATACACCATCTTTATCAATTATATATATCATCACTTACATCATTATATCATCATGAGGAAAGTACATATCATCAAAGCTTCTTCTAAAGTAGCTTGTAGGAGACATCTTGAGGTTTCTAAAAAGTACAATAACTCCTTCATATGATCAAAATTGAGGGAGTTATGCCTTGTTGAAGTTGGCTATTTTTTGGGAAAATGCATGAAACCAACAATGACCAAAATTGTTTTTTTTTTTCAAAAGAGGCCAAGCATTTATGATCCAAACATGATTCTAATGATGTTAAAGGCCTCCCACGACCAACATTAGGCCCATGACATTTTTATTTCTTTTTTAGTTTAATTTTATTCCATTTAAAGTTAAATTAAAAAAAGAAATGGTTCAAGATAATGATTCAATGCTTTGTCCTTAGCATAAGCCATCAAGTTTGATCCAAACTCTGCAGCATAGAGGTACAGAAGACCTATGGCAAGAGGGGTGAAGAAAATTGAAGCCATGGCCAAGAAATTCAAAGCTTTTATTATTAAAAAATTCAAAAGTTCAAAGACACTCAAAGCTTGTTAGCTTAAGTTTGCAGCACTCCTATTGCTTATAAAAGGCTTTGAATACTTCAACAACAAGAACACACACGAAAATCCACCAAAGAATAGCCAAGAAACTCACAAAATTTTCAAAAAATATCAAAACTTGGTAATTTTCGTTTTTTGGTTTCTAGCCATTATCAATACAAACTAAATGTCCTAATCATCTTCTGAGACATAATATAGTATGTTGGGATCAAAATCCATGGTTGAAAGTACCTGAAACGATCATACTCATGCTCTCCGATTGGCTTTTATTTTCATGATCCATAACTCGAATTAATGCATGCATAAATGATTTCTAATGGTTCATATGAGTTTGTGATATTGATTAGGTCAGGTTTGAACCCTAGCATGAGAGCTCTAACGTCCAGAACATAGGTTGCCATTGCCAACTGCGTGTTCATATTCTTCTTCGAATCTCTTGAACCAGGCCGTTTCAAGACAAACTAACACCACCAACAGATTCCCATACCTCGATTTAGGGGGGTAGGGTCCTTCTTTGGTATTTATTTGACCTATTTTTGCAGGTGGAGAGATGCCCTAGCCGGAGAAGAAGACCGAAAACACTGTTCCGGCGGTCAACAAGTCCAAGGGGGGATTGACTGGCTCGCGTGGTGTTTCCTCCTTCTCTCATTGGCTAGTTAAAATGTTGACAGCATGCGTGGCAAAAAGAAAGAACGTGATTGGTTCTGATTTAAATTCTAGGACCCACTCACTTAAACTAAAAAATAATAATCAGACTGGGCCTGTGCGTATTGTTATTCACACCCCTGGTTTCTGGCCCATATGCATTTTTTGAACTAAAATCAGTTCATCTTCAAACTACTAAATATACCCCCTGTTTAATTTAATTAAATCATTTTAGTTTTTGCATTTAATTTAAAAACAACCAATCACAAAACCAAAAAAAAAATATTTTCTTTTTACCATTAATTTGATAAAATGGCAATTTAATTTTTGACACAAAAATATTTTATTTTTCTTAATAATTAAAATATTTTGTTTAATTAATCAATATATATTCATATATTTCCATTTCAATAATTTTTAACCAATCAAAAAATAAGAAAAAAATATTTTCTTTTTATTAAATTAAGTTTATATATTATAAATTAATTTTGTACATATTTAGAATATTTTTCTCTTTAAGTTTAATTTGTATGTATAATTATATGTTAATTAACTTAATAATTCCAAAACAATTTCAAAAAATCACAAAAAAATTAATTTTATTTTAAAATTAATTAACAAGAAACTTGGACATATTTTAGACTAAATTTTTTAGGTTTAAATTTTATTTCTAATTCTTAACCTTTTAATTAAATTAATTATGCCTTAATCTTAATTAAAATCAATCATCCAAAAATCCAACAATATTTTCCCTTTATCTTATTGCAATTTAAATTCATAGATAAGTGTATAGGTTGTCAAATTCATGTAAATAGCGTAGTTTACATTTCTCGCACAATCGATGTAATAGTGTACATTTACTTTCTGCATTTTACATTCCCGCACTTTAATTTCTGTACATATAAAACTGCGTGTATGTCAAGAATAACTGAAGCGCTAGATCACTAATTTCAAAGACAAAAAATATCTGAAACAAAGCACAATCACACTTGCACCTCTTAGGGTAATCCCTGCTACTCTTTTCAAGTCAATTCTACTAATTCAAATACAAACTCAAATTTTTGTCTATATCAAGTCAAGGAAATTTTTTAAAAGAAATGAGAAAGAACCTTATAAACTTAGGGTATACCTCCTAATTGCTTGCTCAATCAAAACAGCTTTTCCATATCACTGTTTTTCAAAACAAACTTTCAAAAGACTACACTTTGTATATATCCAAACAAGGATCATTGCGAAGTTAAAAATCTTTTTCAAACTATCAAAATATCTTTTGAAAGATAAATACTTTGTATACATCCACACAAGGATCATTACAAAGTTAACTCTTTACAAAATATTTAAAACCACATACAAGCATTTCAAAGCAAAACAAACGATTCAAACAAGTGAGCTAAGCAATTAAGATCCCATGGATAACCATGGATACAAAGGGTGCTAACACATTCCCTTTGTATAACCTACCCCAGAACCCAAAATCTCTTTAAGGTCTCTTTCTGTTTCTTTTATAAACCTTTCCTTAATTGGATAAAATAAAAGTTGGTGGCGACTCTCTGATTTTCACAACTTAGAAATAAAAGAAGAGTCAGTTCGCATCCCACAAAAACCGAGGATAATAGAACTGGCGACTCTGCTGGGGATTTCAAAAACAAAATGTTTTCAAAAGGGGTTACCTTAGAGATTAGATCACTTCGATGTTTTCAATTGCTTGTCTTGTTTGCTCTATTTTTCAAAGGTTTGTTTGGGAATTGAATTTACTTGTGTGAAAGATTCTAACCCGAATCTCGAGATACCTTAAGTATGTGACAATAGACCAAGGAAACTGTACGGCATGTACCGATATGGTTAATCTGGTAGTCACTGTTAGTGCTACACTTTGGTCTGTACTGATATCCCTTGAAAACGATCAAGGAGTATGTTAGGCTTCCGAAATGTCATCAAGCACTAATTTGCCTTAGAACCTTTAGTTGAACTTGACTTGTGACCTAATAAGTGATTGACTTTGAAATTGATCGAAGTTGGTTATTCGCGAGGAATGTTTTGATCGGTTGTCCGAGTGCCGTATTGAGATGTTGTCTCCAAGGATCATAGAACCCGAATACCATTCTAAGACAGGTTTAAACCAACTAAACTTCAGTGGGGAGGGTATCACCTATGAACCTCGTGCAAGCCTTTAAACCTAAGGCTATTGTGTGACTTGTGTGTGTTTGCCACATGTTTGACATCATAACATCATAACATCATAAACATATCATTTTTCACTAATCATTTCAAGGATCGAAGAGTTTACCTTTGTTCTGTTGTTGTAGGTAATGGCTCCCGCTACCAGAAATTATATCCGGATCAACATCTCAACAGTGCCATCTGAGCTTAAGGAATTAATATCAGAATTTCCCAGAAATGCTCAATTCACCGAGCGGCACGGTCACCTACTCCATTTGGTTACCTCAAAATTTGAAGAAGACATGATACGGGTTCTGTACCAATTCTTTGATCCCGAACATCATTGTTTTACATTTCCCGATTACCAGCTAGTACCCACCTTGGAGGAATTCTCTGAACTGATCGGGTTTCCTGTTCGAGGTCAATTACCTTTCACTGGTTTAGAAAAGATTCCAAAGCCTGAAATCATTGCTGCTGCCTTACATTTACGAAAGTCAGAAATCGAGTCTAATTGGGAAACAAAGAGTGGAGTCGAGGGTTTGCTTGCTAAGTTCTTCATGGGAAAGGCTCGATCACTATTAAAGGATAAGAGTTACCAAGCTTTTGAAGAAGTTGTGGCTCTTTTGATTTATGGGTTGATTTTATTCCCTAATCCCGACCAATTCATAAGTGTGCACGCTATCAACATTTTCTTAACCCGCAATCCGGTACCTACTTTGCTGGGAGACATTCTACATTCTCTACACACTCGTACCATGAAAAAGCGAGGAACTCTTATGTGTTGTGTACCACTACTGGCTAGATGGTTTACATTACACCTTCCCCGATCAGTGTTGAGAAACGAGCAAAGGATGCAATGGTCTCGCAGAATTATGTCTTTATCTTATTCAGATATCCGGTGGAACAACTTTTTTCAAAAAAACATCACTCTCATTGACCATTGTGGGGAGTACCCTAATGTGCCGCTCCTTGGCATTAGGGGAGGCATCACCTATAATCCCTCTTTAGCTTTGCGCCAATTTAGATATGCACTAAGTAATGGTCCTCACGACATGATCATCCACGGCATTGTGTTCGACTACAAAGGTGATTTCCAAAGATATCGACGAAGGTTTATACATGCTTGGAGCAGTGTCTACAAAGTAGAAAGCAAGACTTTAGGACAATGGAATTCTATTCCCATGGAGCCTTACCTCAAATGGGTGCGTGCTCGTGCTCAGAAGTTCATCATGCCATATCCGCTATCCTACCTGTGACTATTGAGCCAGAAGTCGAATGGGAGGAACCTCGAGTTATTTTACATCCGGACATGCCGACTGACTTGGAAGAGTTGCAGAAATCTTGGGTTCAACTAAAAGAAGAAAGGGACACCTTCAAAGCACATTGTCAAGACTATGAGAGGAAAGTGTTGGAGCTCACCAAACAACTCCATGAAGAACAACAGATCAACACGTTCCTGGGTGCAAAGAGAAAGCGTCCATGGGAAGCTTGAAGGATCTTTTATTTTCTTTTATTTTGCTTTATCTTGTAAGCCCGAAAGAGGCAAAGAAAAAAAAAGAAAAAAGAGAGAAAAGGAAAAAAAAAGAAATAATGTTTAACTAATAAATGTTTGTTTCTCTTTTGTTTAAGCAAATCTAAATTCTAAGATCCTTGAAAACATTGCATATACATCTCATTCATAAACATTGCATAACAGGTTCACATAACAGGTTTCTCATCTTCTCGCTGTTTATTTCAGTTAGAAGGGATGGATTCCGAAACAAGCATCAAGAATCTCGAATCACAGAACGCCCAAGTTCAGATAGCAGTTCTAGAGTTTGAAAAGGGGCAACAGGAACTGAAAGCCCTGATGATCAAGAAGAAGAAGAAGAAGCCCAAGGGATCTGTAGGTTTAAGCCACCTCGTGAGGAAAGTTAGAGTCCCAGCCAGGATGCCCAAAAAGGCGCCAATCCCTGAAGAAGTCGGTGAAGGTGATCAGGAAGACAATCACAGCAACTAGGGTTCTGCCAAACCCTCTCTCTCTCCTGACAAAGAAGATTATCACTCCGAAGACGAACAAGGTGATAGCAAATACCAGCAGTTGGAAGAACGCATGAAAGCTATGGAGATACAGAAAATACCTGGTTTAGACTTCAACGATCTTGGACTTGTCTCAGATATTGTCATCCCTCCAAAGTTCAAATTTCCTGTCTTTGCGAAGTATGATGGAGTCTCTTGCCCAAAGCTGCATCTAAGGTCATATGTGAGAAAGATACTACCTCATACGGCAGATAACAAATTATGGATTCATTTCTTCCAAGAAAGTCTGTTGGGAACCCAACTCGAGTGGTACTACCAACTGGAAAGTGCAAAAGTTCACACCTGGGAAGATCTGGCCGCTGCTTTCTACAAACAGTATCAATACAACGCTGACCTTGCACCAACCCGTACTCAACTACGGGGCATGACCATGGCACCAAAAGAAAGTTTCAAAGAGTATGCACAAAAGTGGAGAGATCTAGCTGGAAGGGTTCAACCTCCCTTATCTGATCGCGAGCTGGTCGACATGTTCATGGGCACTTTAACTGGCCCTTTTTACAGTCATTTGCTGGGAAGCTCGTCGTCAGGTTTCACTGACCTGATATTAGCTGGAGAGCGTGTCGAAAGTGGCATTCAAAGTGGAAAAATTCAAGTAGGCTCCTCCTCTGGTACTACAAAGAGGCCCATCAGTGGGAGAAATGAAGTCAATACAGTGCACAGTCAGAAAGGTCGCAAAAGTGAGCATCACCAATCTGTAGGGGCTGTTCTGATCTCTGCGTCTGCACCTCAAAAAGATCAACCGCCAAAGTATATGCGTCGACCAGATGCACAGAGAAGAAACTTCACCAACATCAACATGCCAATCTCTCAAGCATTGCAGCACTTGTTAAAAGCAAATCTGATTACATTGAAAGATCCTCCAAAGAATGTCAACACTTCCTCTCCTAGTTATCTCCCCGACGCAACATGTGCATACCATTCCAATTGTCCTGGACAGGACGCAGATCACTGTTGGGCTTTGAAAAACAAGATCCAAGACATGATAGATGCTGGGGAAATTGAATTCGATCCTCCAGAGACTCCAAATGTCATCACTACGCCTATGCCAAAACACGACAAAACCGTTAATGCTATCATAGACACTATTTATATCTATGATGTGAGAGAACTGTCAACTCCGCTCCTTGAAACAAAAAGAAAGCTAATACAAGCTGGTTTATTTCCAGTTTGTGACCCTGATTGCTTTTATTGTGCACGCCTACCCAATGGTTGTGAAAATTTGAAAAGAGGAATTCAAAAGTGGATGGATCATCGTATCATTATGTTTGAGAAACTCCCTTCTATAGAAAATTTGTGCGAAGGTTTTTCAAATGGGATGAAGATAGAGGATGTCTCAGTGGTTTCTAACGCGCCATTGAAAATCCCTACCAAGGCTCCCTTCAAGATTTCTGCTGCACCCAGAGTAGAATCTGTAATCATCACCAATCCGGCTCCATTTCCATATTCCTCAGACAAAGCTGTCCCGTGGAGTTATGGCGCTAATGTTTATGTCCATGGAGTTAAACAAGACACCTCGACTGAGGAGGCCGTGAATTTTACTAATCCAGTTGTTGATAATATTGTGGGGACTAGTAAGATTACAAGAAGTGGAAGGATCTTTTCACCAGAAATTTCTCCAAATGTTACTACTAATCCAGTCCAGGTCCCAGTTCCTAATCAAGATGTCAATGCTCGAGGCAAAGAGCCACTAATCGAACCAGCTCAAGTACCTGTTGAAGTCATTGTTGAAGATCCTTCAAGGCAAGAAATGGAGGAGATATTGAAAATCATCTGCAAAAGTGATTACAATATTATCGAACAACTGGGGCACACTGCTTCAAAGATTTCAATGTTGTCTCTGCTAAAGTATTCAGAAGCTCATGCCAAGGCCCTGGTGAAATTCTTGAAAGCTGCACATGTACCACAGGAGATTTCAGTCGACCAATTTGAAAATTGTGTTGCCAGTCTGACAGTGGATAACGGTCTCGGTTTCTCTGATGCTGATTTAACCCCTACTGGGAAAAATCTCAATAAAGCCCTGCACATCTCTATTGAATGTAATGGCACCACTTTATCTCATGTGCTGGTAGACAATGGTTCCTCGTTAAATGTGTTACCAAAAGTAGTACTAGAGAAACTTGACTTTGAAGGAGTTGTATTACAACCAAGCGATGTTGTGGTAAGAGCCTTCGACGGGTCAACAAGAACAGTATATGGGGAAGTTAAGCTCCCAATTAGAGTGGGCTCTCAGATCTTTGATTCTACCTTTTACGTGATGGAAATTCATCCAGCGTACTCCTGTTTACTAGGACGCCCTTGGATACATGGGGCAAGCGCTGTAACTTCTACCCTGCATCAGAAGTTAAAATATCCGGTAAAGGGCAAGGTCATCACAGTTTATGGCGAAGAAGAATATGTGGTTAGCCACTTGAGTAACTCCAAGTATGTTGAGATCGATGGTGAATTCATCGAAACCCCCTGCCAAGCTTTTGAGGTGGTCCCTCCAGCTATCTCTACTGCCAAACATATTTCTGCTACTCCTGGTACAAAAATAACTCCAACAATGGCTTCTCTCAAGGACGATAAGGTTGTAATTGAAGAAGGTGGTTGCACAGTATGGGGACAACTCCTTGATGTGCCTTACAAGTTCGATAAATTAGGTCTGGGCTATGCTAATGGAACTCAGAAGAATGATCAAAGTCCTCGTTCTGGAGGATTAATGTCACATTTCATCAGCCAAGGAGTAAATGCTATTGAAGATGACAAAGTTCCACCCGTTTCCAAGGAGGTTTGGGATACTTTGGGAGAACCATGCGGCAAGTACGACTTTCTAGTGAAGTACACTGCTCCTCAGAGTTCCTTGATTGCCATTGAAGACATTGTCCCAATTGGATGGAGTGATCAGTTCGAAGATGACAAAAGTCTCACAAGTCCACCTAGTCCAAAAGAAGTCTGGGATACACTGGGAGAACCAAGTGGCAAGTATGACTTTATGGTGAAGTCTTCCGCTCCCCTGAGCTCACAAGTCGCCATCGAAGACATTATCCCAACTGGATGGGATGAACATTTCGAATACAATACGAAAATCACAAGCCCTGTCACTCCTGAAGAAGTCTGGGAAACACCAAATGGCAAGAATGATTTTCTGTAGGAGTACACTACTCATCAGAATGCACAAGTCTCTATCAAAGACATCATCCCAGCTGGATGGGACGATCTTATCGAGTATCTCTCTCAGCCAACAGAGGTACCTCAGCCTGGACTCTCATATCCAACAAAGCATCTTGCTCATCCTGAAGGATCAACAGCTCATCTCGTCACCAAAGAAGTCAATGTTGTGGAAGACGAAAAAGACAACTGCAACTGGGGAAACTGGATATTCCTTACTCACAACAGTGGATTGAACAACTGGGAAGCTGAAGATGTCATCTCCTTTGATCAGGAGTAAATGCAATTTCCTGTTTTCGTTGTTTATATGTTCAAAAAATAAAAATGGTTCCTGTACTATCGAACCATGAACTTAAAAGCCATGTGCCTTGCCCGAAGCACACTGGTCCTTTTTATAAGGGTTTTTCATACCATGATCATATGTTCATTCAATAAAATCATGGGACATTTGCATGTTCAAATTTTGCGATCCTTTATTTACTTTATTCGTTTTCAAATAGCTATGTGTTCTTACACACACCCATATAATAAATGCAGATTCACATTCACTCTGGATCCTGTTGATAACAATTCTGCTATTGCCAGTCATGACTTTGAAAATTCGATCTACCAAACTGAGGACGAAAGTGAGGAAGATTGTGAAGTACCTAGGGAACTTGCAAGGCTGTTAGAACAAGAAGAAAAGACTATACAGCCGCATGAAGAGCCAATTGAGGTTATCAACCTGGGCAGTGACGAAGAAAAGAAAGAAGTCAGGATAGGGGCTGATTTAGAAGACAGTGTCAAGCAAAGATTGATTCAAATGTTACAAGACTACGTCGAAATATTCTCTTGGTCCTATGAAGATATGCCTGGTCTCGACACGGATATTGTGGTCCATCGCTTGCCGATCAAAGAAGGTAGCACTCTAGTTAAGTAGAAGCTGCGAAGAAGTAGGTCTGACATGTCCAAGAAGATTAAAGACGAGGTTGAGAAGCAATTCAACGCTGGTTTTCTAAAAGTTGTGAGTTATCCTCCATGGATAGATAACATTGTGCCTGTGCCTAAAAAAGACGGGAAAGTCAGAATGTGTGTAGACTACAGAGATCTGAATCGGGCAAGCCCCAAAGATGATTTCCCTTTACCTCACATCGATGTACTGGTTGATAATACTGCATAATGCAAGATATTTTCCTTTATGGATGGATTCTTAGGTTACAATCAAATCAAGATGGCGCCCGAAGACATGGAAAAGACAACCTTCACAACACCCTGGGGAACCTTTTGTTACAAAGTAATGCCCTTTGGTTTAAAGAATGCAGGAGCAACGTATCAGCGTGCAATGGTAGCTCTGTTCCATGATATGATTCATCAGGAAATAGAGGTTTATGTGGATGATATGATTGCAAAGTCCAACACTGAAGAAGAACATCTGGGTCATCTGCACAAGCTGTTTGACAGACTCAAGAAGTATAGGTTGCGGCTGAATCCGAACAAGTGTACCTTTGGAGTAAGATCCGGTAAACTCTTAGGTTTCATTGTCAGCAGCAAGGGTATTGAAGTTGATCCTGCCAAGGTCAAATCTATTCAAGAAATGCCCATACCCCGTACCGAGAAACAAGTCAGAGGATTCTTGGGACGTCTGAACTACATCGCCAGATTTATTGCCCATATGACTACTACTTGTGTGCCAATTTTTAAATTGTTGAAGAAAGATCAAGTAGAAATATGGAAAGACAAATGCCAATTAGCCTTTGATAAGATCAAAGAATATCTTCAAAATCCACCAATCTTGCTACCACCAGTGGAAGGAAGACCTCTGATAATGTACCTAACGGTGTTAGAAGATTCAATGAGGTGTGTACTGGGGCAACATGATGATTCTGGCCGAAAAGAACATGCAATCTACTATCTTAGCAAAAAGTTTACTGATTGTGAAACAAGATACTCACTGCTCGAGAAAACTTGTTGTGCCTTGGAATGGGCGGCTCGCCGACTAAGACAGTATATGCTAAACCATACCACTTTGCTGATCTCCAAAATGGATCCTATCAAATATGTGTTTGAAAAACCTGCTCTCTCTGGAAGAATAGCAAGATGGCAAATGATCTTAACAGAGTATGACATCCAGTACACTTCGCAAAAGGCGATCAAAGGAAGTGTGGTAGCTGATCATCTGGCTCATCAAGCAGTGGATGATTATCAAGCATTAAACTTTGACTTCCCAGATAAAGACATTATGCTAGTTACTGACTACAAATAACCCGGACCAG
This sequence comes from Vicia villosa, assembly GCF_029867415.1. Classification (NCBI taxonomy): domain Eukaryota; kingdom Viridiplantae; phylum Streptophyta; class Magnoliopsida; order Fabales; family Fabaceae; genus Vicia; species Vicia villosa. The sequence goes on from NC_081186.1 coordinate 55,468,117, forward strand.
AGGAGGGACCCGAGCCAGGATCCCGATGGAATATGGTTTTTGATGGAGCCTTTAATGCGCTTGGCAATGGCATAAGAGCTGTGATCATTTCTCCTGCAGGAGGATATACACCATTCACTGCCAGATTATGTTTCAACTGCACTAACAATATCGCTGAGTATGAAGCATGTATTCTGGGTCTCAAAGCTGCAATCGATCAGAGAATCAAGTTCCTGGAGGTCTACGGAGACTCCGCCTTGTAATTTATCAAGTTAAAGGGGAATGGGACACGAAGCACCTGAATCTAATTCCTTACAAAGAATATGTGCTTAGTTTGATTCATTACTTTGAAGAAATCACTTTTGAACATATCCCGCGAGAAGAAAATCAACTGGCTGATGCTTTAGCTACCATGTCATCTATGTTCAAAGTCAGGTGGGACAATGAGGCGCCAATGATCACCATTTACAGACAGGATGAACCAGCCTATTGCAACGAGATTGATACCGAAGGAGTGGAAGAAAAGCCATGGTTCCATGAAGTAAAAAGATATCTCGAAGCCCAGGAGTATCCTGAAGGGGCATCCATTAAAGATAGAAAGTTTCTAAGAAGATTTGCTACCAAATTTTATCTAAGTAATGGAATCCTGTAAAAACGCAACCACGACTCGACTCTGCTTCGTTGTGTGAACAAGAAGGAAGCGGAACAGATTATGGAAGATATACACGATGGTGCCTTTGGTACTCATTCAAGTGGACATACAATGGCTAAAAAGATTTTAAGAGCAGGTTACTACTGGTCTACCATGGAGACAGACTGCCACCATCACTCCAAAACTTGTCACAAATGCCAGATATATGCCGACAAAGTACATGTACCTCCAGTCCCATTAAACGTTATGACGGCTCCTTGGCCTTTTGCAATGTGGGGAATCGATATGATTGGAGAAATCAAGCCTACTGCTTCCAACGGACATCGTTTCATACTGGTCGCTATTGACTACTTCACAAAATGGGTAGAGGCAGCCTCGTTTGCTTCAGTCACCAAGAATGTTGTGGCCCGGTTTATCAAGCACAATCTCATTTGTCGGTATGGCATCCCTGAAAGGATCATCACAGACAATGGCACAAATTTAAACAACAGGATGATTACCGAACTCTGCACGCAGTTCCAGATCAAACATCATAATTCATCCCCATATCAACCAAAGATGAACGGCGCGGTGGAAGCTGCCAACAAAAACATCAAGAAGATCATACAAAAGATGACAGTAACCTACAAAGACTGGCATGAGATGTTACCTTTTGCTCTTCATGGTTATCGCACATCAGCGCGTACTTCAACAGGGGCAACTCCATTTTCCTTAGTCTATGGTATGGAGGCAGTTCTTCCAATTGAAATTCAGATCCCTTCCCTAAGGATTATGAAAGAAGCCGATCTAGATGAAGACGATTGGATTCAGACTCGGTTGGACCAGATAAACTTGATTGATGAGAAGAGGCTTGCGGCTATTTGTCATGGTCAGTTGTACCAGAAACGTATGATCAAAGCCTTCAACAAGAAAGTCAAAAGTCAGGCATATCAAATCGGCGATTTGGTTATAAAACGTATCATCTTACCACAGGGTGACCCCAGGGGCAAGTGGACTCCCACTTATGAGGGACCATTTGTAATCAAGAAAGTATTCTCCGGCGGAGCCATGTTGCTTACCACTATGGATGGCGAAGATTTCCCACACCCTGTAAATGCGGACATAGTCAAAAAGTACTTCGCTTAAAGAAAAGCTCGCTAAGTTGAAAACCTGAAAGGGCAACTTAGGCAAAAATGAGCGTCTTGGTGGATTGAAAACCTGAAAGGGCGATCCAGGCAAAAATTAGAGACTAAAAAAATATAATTATCCCGGTAGGCTGAAAACTTGAAAAGGCAGCCTAGGAAAAAGTTAGGGAATAAAACATACGACTATGTCCCGTTTGGCCACCTATTCACATTCAAGGGTCAACACATCAAAGGTCCGAAAGGCACCAATCAGTCCAATCATCTTCTTCCAACAAGTGAGGGATGAGATACTCAAAGACAAATTGGCAATAGCAGAGTTGAAACTTGACTGGATTGTTTTCACATAGTTATTTCCCTTTATAAGTGCTTTTCAAAGTTTTATGACAAATTCCTACTACTAGGATTTTTGTCTCCTTGTATTAACCAGCCTATTACGGCTCTCTTTCAAATCAATACAGTTCATGCTCAAAATCAATGTTTTCACTTTTCTGTTTTGAACGCATAAACGTCCCAATGATAATTTTGAATGAACATATGCATTTGAATATGATTGATGTTTATAAGAAAAACAGGAATAGCATTCAGGTAATATCCCAATCATCTGGACATCATCCCGAAACCAGCAACATGGGAATATCCCCCCACAGAGAAATATTCAAGGAGTTATCTCCAGATAAGCAGGGTCCAATTAGTTCCCCGACGGAATGTTTCATCACTAACACTAAGTACGGGCATCAGAAGAAACAGTTCCCCTACAGAGACACATTTCTCAGCATGATTCTCGATGGGATTTTCCTCTCCAACAAAATGACTCAAAAAGCCTTATCTCAAAGCTTGGATAGATATTACATCGGACAATTACTCCTCGTTCCCCAGCAAGGCTGTTCAAGATTACTATCCCCAGAAGGTGTGATCCTCCATATCAAGGCTTGATCAAATAATGCATCGGAGAATTACCCATCTCTCTTATTCCTAGTCAGGGTGCATCAAAATCAAAACCTTCAAGTTACCTTCATCCCCAAGCGGTAGTCAAATATCCCTCAACAAAGCATATTGGTCCGTAAGGAAGCTCCCCAGCTGAGTATACTTGAACGAGATAGCAAAGATCATCAACGGTCATAATACCATCATTTCCGAAATAACAAACAGGAATTTATTTTCCCAACCAGAAGTTTGATACGCTCTAAACTGCATAAGTGATGTCCATACATCATACATCATACGCATATTCATACATAGCATATAATGTTTCATGACAAACGCATACATAATATGCACGGTTGTTATTTAGTTTGAGAATCTCAACATATACATTACATGCATCATGACATTGCATGTCACTAACTTGGTTTTTCAGGTGGACGAATATCCTCAGCAAGTTATTCTCAATCACAAGCAATATTCTCCTGGGTTTGGTCCAGACAAGCGTTCCTCTCAGATACAATTAAACCAAAGATTCACTCTGGAGAGCTCTCTCTTTCCAAATCACTTATCAACTTTAAACAAACAAAGCAGATACGGTCTAATGGTGACTCATTCTGACGCTTCCAGACTAAACCACAGTCGAATAAACAACTTCAAATTCTTCAGATTTAAGTCGATATCTTGGATGGTTCCTTAATCATCTACCTTCATATCTAAGTTGATACCTTGGACGGTTCCTTAATGATCTACCTATAGATCTAAGTCGATACCTTGGACGGGTCCTTAATGATCTACCTCCAGATCTAAGTCGATACCTCAGACGGTTCCTCAAAGCAATCAATCTTCAAGATCTAAAAGCGGACACCTCGGACGGTTCTGTAATGATCAACATTCAAAATCTAAAAGCGGTAACCTCGGACAGTTTCGTAACAATCAACACAGAGGTTTAAATCCTTCATCAAGATATAATCAATGGATTCATTCTGATGAACAAACCATCAATACATTCGCTAGATGGCATCTGAAAGCTCATCTCAGGTAATGTTTTGATCCGCCAACGACATTTCTCAGACCGCATTCAATACAAATTCCAGCATCACTTCTGGTGGAGGTAAGTGCAAATTTCAGGGCATCTAAATATTCAATCATCTTCTACCTTCAGATTCCAATCGGTCTCTTCAGGTTTAAGAAGATTGAATAGGGGCAACTGTTATACCCCAAAATTTGCCCGCATCTTTTCTTAAAGAGAAGGCAACAGACTTCTGTCTAAAAATTGAGAGTTTTATATAATCTTGGATTTTATTTCATAAAAATCCTGATTTTATGAATACTCAGTTTTTTAGAATATTTTTTATACGGTATTTTGGTTCGCTGTTGAATTTATTCTTGCACATACACCAAATACTGTTTATCACTTCACACACACTTTTTATTTGAGATTTATTTGCACATAAATAGTACTGACGCAATTGGTACAGAATTAAATTTTGCAGGCGCAGAGTCCGGGGATTCAGACTGTACTGGTAACAATTAAATTATTATTGTTTTTGTTTCCCACTAATTTTTGTACTGTATTTTTTTCAAATCTCTTCCTTTCTTTTCAAATCTCTTTCTTTCAAATCAAATCTTAACTTTATTCTATACATCTTTCTTTTCAAACCCTACCATACACTTTCTTTCAAAACCTACTATTATTCAAACTTTCCTTTTTTGTACGGTATCACTTCATTCCCCAACGTCTCCATCCCTCTTTTCTCTCTATAAATACCCCTCATTTTTTCCATAAAATCTCACATCAAATTTCACTCATTCCCCAAATTTCTATCATACTATCTCATAATTATTTCCTCTTCTTCCCCGGCAAAAAAAATGGCAAAGTGGGTGGATACGTTTTTTCTTATGGTCATCACTGTTTTTACGGTGGTCATGTCCTTTTTCTGTCTGCATAGTCCTGAAAAATGCGGACCTGGGATGCTTACACTTTCGTGCATCTACTTTCTGTTGTTTATAGCATGGGTCTTTAATCGTCATATTTAAAGTTTGTCGTATCATTCGCTTTCAAATAATGTACCGTTCATTATATTTGTCGTACTGTTCGTTACATTTTTTTGTAATATTTGTACTGTCAGTATTAAATATTATACTATCTGTTATACCGTCGTTTACTTATCGAGATAATATTATGTGTGTTTATTGCTAGTTAAATATTCATTTCTGTGCATTAAATCCTTTTCAATTTTATTATCAGTAATTTCGTTCGCGTACGGTATATTTTAATTATTTATTATGTTTGTGTTTTTCTAACAAATCATGTAAATAATTTTTCACCATTAACACAACAAAAACAAAAGGAAAAATTAACTTTAACTATTAAGTTTTCCCTTTAACTGCTATGTTAATACCCGAACAGCCAGTTAACAGTCAAACCCGATGACAACACGATTCTCCGTGTTTTGTATCATCATTCAAATAAATCTTTCACATTTCAAAATTCCAAGATTTTTGTTCTAGAAGTCTTCTGATAATCACAAGATCAGCAAAGACTCAACACTGCACAAAAATCAGGTATGCCTAACTGTCTCCTACACAAACAGTCCCTAATTAGGGTTTTTGTTTTTTTTCAGGAGAACAAGTTTTTTGAGACCTCAAATGGATTTCATGGATCTACATATGTCTCAAAGTACTATCAGACAAATTTTCAAACTTCAATTCGCTCGGACGCACAGTCAGCAGCTCAAACAGTCAACAGACGACCAGTTTGACCGAAAAGTCAACAGACAGTCAAAAATGCAATTTTTTGTCAACATCCTTATTTTGTCAAAAGATTCATCATTTGATCAATGGTTGATCATAAATCATCAAGAAAAGTTCAGAAATCGACAAAATCCCATGTTTCAAAACTAGGGTTTTCTCTTAAAAAGTCAACTGAACTTTGACCGGCCATAACTCTATCCTCATTCATCCAAAAAATTCCAACCAAAACTTATTTTGAAGGGAATTCAATTATATTTCAAATAGAATTGGTCTCATGATCATTAGGTTTACCATTTCGAAAATATGAGCCAAGACATTGCAGGTCATTTTCAAAGTCAACCAAAAGTGGTTTTTGTCAAAGCCCATAACATCAAGATAACTTCTCCAAATGCAAAAAAGCTTCCAAAGTAGCTTGTAGAGGACATCTTGAGGTTTCTAAAAAGTACAATAACTCCTTAATATGATCAAAATTGAGGGAGTTATGCCTTGTCGAAGTTGGCTATTTTTTGGGAAAATGCATGAAACCAACAATGACCAAAATTGTTTTTTTTTTCAAAAGAGGCCAAGTATTTATGATCCAAACATGATTCTAATGATGTTAAAGGCCTCCCACGACCAAAATTAGGCCCATGACATTTTTATTTCTTTTTTAGTTTAATTTTATTCCATTTAAAGTTAAATTAAAAAAAGAAATGGTTCAAGATAATGATTCAATGCGTTGTCCTTAGCATAAGCCATCAAGTTTGATCCAAACTCTGCAGCATAGAGGTACAGAAGACCTATGGCAAGAGGGGTGAAGAAAATTGAAGCCATGGCCAAGAAATTCAAAGCTTTTATTATTAAAAAATTCAAAAGTTCAAAGACACTCAAAGCTTGTTAGCTTAAGTTTGCAGCACTCCTATTTCTTATAAAAGGCTTGGAATACTTCAGCAACAAGGACACACACGAAAATCCACCAAAGAATAGCCAAGAAACTCACAAAATTTTCAAAAAATATCAAAACTTGGTAATTTTTGTTTTTTGGTTTCCAGCCATTATCAATACAAACTAATTGTCCTAATCATCTTCTGAGACATAATATAGTAAGTTGGGATCAAAATCCATGGTTGAAAGTACCTGAAACGATCATACTCATGCTCTCCGATTGGCTTTTATTTTCATGATCCATAACTCGAATTAATGCATGTATAAATGATTTCTAATGGTTCATATGAGTTTGTGATATTGTTTAGGTCAGGTTTGAACCCTAGCATGAGAGCTCTAACGTCCAGAACATAGGTTGCCATTGCCAACCGCGTGTTCATATTCTTCTTCGAATCTCTTGAACCAGGCCGTTTCAAGACAAACTAACACCACCAACAGATTCCCATACCTCGATTTAGGGGGGTAGGGTCCTTCTTTGGTATTTATTTGACCTATTTTTGCAGGTGGAGAGATGCCCTAGCCGGAGAAGAAGACCGGAAACACTGTTCCGGCGGTCAAAAAGTCTAAGGGGGGATTGACTGGCTCGCGTGGCCTTTCCTCCTTCTCTCATTGGCTAGTCAAAACGTTGACAACATGCGTGGCAAAAAGAAAGAACGTGATTGGTTCTGATTTAAATTATGGGACCCACTCACTTAAACTAAAAAATAATAATTAGACTGGGCCTGTGCGTATTGTTATTCACACCCCTGGTTTCTGGCCCATATGCATTTTTTGAACTAAAATCAGTTCATCTTCAAACTGCTAAATACACCCCCTGTTTAATTTAATTAAATCATTTTAGTTTTTGCATTTAATTTAAAAACAACCAATCACAAAACCCAAAAAAAATATTTTCTTTTTACCATTAATTTGATAAAATGGCAATTTAATTTTTGACACAAAAATATTTTATTTTTCTTAATAATTAAAATATTTTGTTTAATTAATCAATATATATTCATATATTTCCATTTCAATAATTTTTAACCAATCAAAAAATCAGAAAAAAATATTTTCTTTTTATTAAATTAAGTTTATATATTATAAATTAATTTTGTACATATTTAGAATATTTTTCTCTTTAAGTTTAATTTGTATGTATAATTATTTGTATAATTATATGTTAATTAACTTAATAATTCCAAAACAATTTCAAAAAATCACAAAAAAATTAATTTTATTTTAAAATTAATTAACAAGAAACTTGGACATATTTTAGACTTAATTTTTTAGGTTTAAATTTTATTTCTAATTCTTAACCTTTTAATTAAATTAATTATGCCTTAATCTTAATTAAAATCAATCATCCAAAAATCCAACAATATTTTCCCTTTATCTTATTGCAATTTAAATTCATAGATAAGTGTATAGGTTGTCAAATTCATGTAAATAGCGTAGTTTACATTTCTCGCACAATCGATGTAATAGCGTACATTTACTTTCTGCATTTTACATTCCCGCACTTTAATTTCTGTACATATAAAACTGCGTGTATGTTAAGAATAACTGAAGCGCTAGATCACTAATTTCAAAGACAAAAAATATCTGAAACAAAGCACAATCACACTTGCACCTCTTAGGGTAATCCCTGCTACTCTTTTCAAGTCAATTCTACTGTTTCAAATACAAACTCAAATTTTTGTATATATCCAGTCAAGGAAATTTTTTAAAATAAATGAGAAAGAATCTTATAAACTTAGGGTATACCTCCTAATTGCTTGCTCAATCAAAAAAGCTTTTCCATATCACTGTTTTTCAAAACAAACTTTCAAAAGACTACACTTTGTATATATCCAAACAAGGATCATTACGAAATTAAAAATCTTTTTCAAACTATCAAAATATCTTTCGAAAGATAAATACTTTGTATACATCCACACAAGGATCATTACAAAGTTAACTCTTTACAAAATATTTAAAACCACATACAAGCATTTCAAAGCAAGACAAACGATTCAAACAAGTGAGCTAAGCAATTAAGAGCCCATGGATAACCATGGATTCAAAGGGTGCTAACACCTTCCCTTTGTATAACCTGCCCCCGAACCCAAAATCTCTTTAAGGTCTTTTTCTGTTTCTTTTATAAACCTTTCCTTAATTGGATAAAATAAAAGTCGGCGGCGACTCTCTGATTTTCACAACTCAAAAATAAAAGAAGAGTTAGTTTGCATCCCACAAAAACCGAGGATAACAGATTTGGTAGAACATAAATATGAAACTAAAGGAAATATTTGCAGCTGGTATTGTTCTCGGCAGTTACATGGCACTGACAACTGTCATATTTTCTGGATGATGCATGATACCGACTTTTTCTCGGTAAATTAACTTATATTTCTTGTTTTTTATTTCTCAATATCGATCATCCCGATTATTAGAAACTCTAAAAGAGATAACTTTAAATATGTTGCAGGACAAGTTTGGTGTGAAGCCTTTGAGACATAGTCCTACTGAGATGATGTCAGCTCTATATCTACAAGTTAGTATAATAAGTCAGGCAATAAAAAATCTTCAATACAAGAATTTCGATCTTTTGGTTTTGTTTTAAATTATAGGTGCATATGTAGAAGATAGAGCTAACAAGTTCATTGTTGTTTTTTAGAAATGCTCAAAGATATTAATATGTACTTTTAACATAAATTTAGAATTTTAGAATTTTCAAGTTGTTTTTGTATATATCATCAATTCTATATATGTAGATTTTTTGTTTATGTAAATTTGGTGATATATATATATATATATATATATATATATATATATATATATATATATATATATATATATATATATATATATATATATATATATATATATATGTGTGTGTGTGTGTGTGTGTGTGTGTGTGTGTGTGTGTGTGTGTGTGTGTGTATGTAGAATTTTCAAGTTGTTGTTATATATATTAAAGCTACCAAATCTGGTGCAAAATATGGTGAAAATTTATTCTATATATTTGCAGGGCTTTTTGTAAGTGAAAATAAATATTATATTAAAAAACTTCGTGCACATTAGACAACACTTAAAGAGAAAAGCGTTGTCTGAAGTGGGGAAAAGTGTTGCCTAAAGAGGGGGGATAGACAGCGCTTTTAAGAAAGCGCTGTCTAAAGTGATGCCTTAAAGATGACCAAAAGCGTTGTCTAATGCAAAAGCGCTGCTAAAGGGGTACTGACAAAAGCGTTGTCTAAAGTGGACATATAGCAGCGCTTTTAAAGTAAAAAAAGCTACCTAAAGGGGACATCGCTTTTGAATTAATCCAAAGCGCTGCCTTTACTTATAGCAGGGTTGGCTTAGGCAGCGCTTTAAAGCGCTGCTAAAGGCCAAAAAAAGCATTGTCTATGTGCTTGTTTGGCATAGTGAGTGTACTATTCACGTAAAGCATTAAATGCTATTCAACTGTCACATTTCTTGCTGCCTTATAAAAGAGAAGTTCTGGTTGCTGAAAAAATATAACACATACGCTCTAAGAAACCTTATTACGCTGCCAAATTGATTCTTAACGTTATCACACAAAAACAACAAAGAAACTCCATCTTCAACCTCACAAATCTTGTAATATCTTAGTGAGTGTTAGATCTTAATCTTGAGAGAAAAATCACTTTGGTGATTATAGCTTATTAAGAAGCACATTAAACTCTTGTAATATTGCTTACTTTTGTAAAAGGAAATTCCTAGAGTGATCAAGTTGTCATCTGTATACTCTAGAAGACTTAGAAGTTGTCTAAGTGGAACGCCATTGTAATCAAGGTTGATTAGTGGATTAAATCCTCAGTTGAGGTAAATCACTCTGTAAGGGGTGGACTGAAGTAGTTTGGTTAACAACGAACCAGGATAAAAATATCAGTGTGATTATTTTTCATCTGCCATTCTGGATTGACAGAAAATTGATCATAACCCACAAGAGTGGGAGACTGAGTTGAAGTAGATCTTCGATGGTGGGAGAGGCAAAAGTCAGCGAGCAAAATTGTTGCGGATTTGCGCTGCTGAAACAATGTATTATATCTGGCTTTCAAGGAACAAAAGAGCTTTCCGAAAGGAGGATGATAAGGAATTAAACATGAGGAAAGTTTAAGTTTTTTCTAATTCAACTTTACCAAATTGTTGATAAGGTGATGCAATTATAAACAGATTTTTTAGGCTAAATTTTATTTTAAAAGAAAATAAATATTGTGTATGTAAATTGAGTGTTGCATTCCATTATTTTTCTCGAAAACAACAAGTATTATTATTGACTTTATTTCTGTCGCAATCACATTCACTTTATTATACATCCTCTTATCATACGAGGTTATTATTTCACAACACTATACTGTATAAAACATCCCTCATTGACTACATGTTTGAAGTGAAAGACCAAGAGAGGATATCATGTGTCTCAACCAAATCTCCCGTGGAAGCAGAGAATCCAATTTGAACAAATTCAGGTAGAAAAGTTGTCAAGTCAATGTTATACACCAAGCCAGAATCCCCATTAAATTGTCGATTTTTAGAATAACTTACCAACACCTTCAAATTTTTCTCCCTAGAATCATATTCTATACGAGCCTTTCCCACATTTCCATCTTCAAAATCAGTGTACCAAGGTGTATAAGCCAATGACTTAATAGAATTTACATCAATACCTATATGAGAAAATTGTGACACTGGACTTGGATCCCATTCATTAGCAAAACTATCAAACTCAATGAGAAGAATTTCTTTGGTGTGTAAAGCGGTTTCCTTGGAAAACATTCCGAGGAAACCACCTTCCGACTTTTTTTTGTTTGGGATTTTGTAATCTGGTGACACTATAAAGAAAGCAAACCCGTCACCGTGATCAGTTCTACCGTTTGTGTTTACTAAAAAGGTGAATTCGGTTACAAAACTCGCAACTTTACCGGTGGTTTTGTCGTAAATTTGAATAGGCGTTATGAATCCAAATTGACCAGCACTATGTTTGAGTGGATTACCATAATCGTCTTTCTTTGTTAATTGTACGACTCCATTTTTCAACGTGGCGTCATTTGCGAAACCGACGCCAGTTTTAAAAACGTCACGTGAAAAAGTAGGGAAGTTGAACGAAAAGTCGGATTCGACATTGGTAACAAGAAAGAGTAAATATATTGAGAATGTTAACAAAACAAGATTAGAGATTTTGGTGATGGGAGTAATAGTCATGTTTATTTTGCTAATGATGAAATTAAGTATGAATGAAACATGAAAACATAACTAAGGTATTTATAGTGATGAGTACGTGAAAAACAATCATGCAATGCCAATTGATTCAACAAACATATATGCTAGATTTTGGTGCGTCCCAAAAAATTGGATATGCCTAGAACTAAGCGTGTGTGTTGTCTATATATATTTGTTCTTATATTTTGATGCGTGGAGTTTAGTGTTTAAAATTTAGGTAGAAAATAATTTTTCCAAGATGATAACGAGGTACTAATAATATAGACACTTAGCTACATGATAGATATGTGATTGTTAACTTCCAACCTAGAATTTTGTTAATGAAAAATTTACAATTATATAAGTCTATTATTAAAAGAAATAATTATTTATTATTTATATGAGTGTATTTAGGGTCGTTAGATTTGTTAGAAAATGAGGGATTAAACATGACAATTTTATTTATATCCTGTTTGAAGTAAAAATTAATCAAGAGACTGCACAAAACATGTGTTAGGTGACTGGACAAAAACATGAATTTTTGTCCTTCAACAAATTAAGGGAGAACTTTTTGTCCCAAACACAAATTATGAAAAACTATCAAAATATCATATTTTATATATAGTATTATATAAAAAAGTATATTATTGTATTCAATATATAAACTTATCAAACAAAATAGATTAAAAAATTGTCCAATGCCTCAATTATCAAATACAATACAATACAATACAATACAAAAAAAAATTATATTGTCCTGTACTATCATGTATTGTTTTGTCTAATACTTAACATTTTACAAATCAAACGCATCCTTAGTGTAGATTGAAAAAAATATATGGTACATAGTATTATATAATAATTTAATAATCAATACACTTTAAAATGAGAATCATTTAAAACCAGAAATAGTAGTAAAAGAGAGAAAAGAAAACAATGAAAATGATCATAACTAAATTAATAAATTTTGAAAACAACAAAACTTAGATATTTATTGTGTTAATGTTGTTTAGCAGTTACATAGTCGGTATTGAGATTTTGAACAAAGTTATAACTTAATAGTGGGATAATAGTCGAGGTTGCAATGCTCCTATGTTCATAAACATCAAGTCGGTTGGATGTAGGTGGATATTTAAAGTAAAATTTCATGTAGATGGATCAGTAGAGAGATTCAAAACCAAATTAGTTGCTAAAAGATACAGCCGAATTGAGGGTTTGAATTATTTCTATACATATTCTCCTGTAGCTAAAATGACCACAGTCAAATTGGTCATTGCATTCACAGTCATCAACAATTGATTCATTCACCTATTAGATGTCAACAATGCATTTTTGCATGGGACCTGCAGGAAGATGTATATATGACATTACCACAAGGCATCGCAACCTGAAAACTCCACCAAGTCTACAAACTCATCAAATCATTATGTTGTCTCTAGCAAGCAAGTCGAAAATGGCATGAAAATCATACTTTTCTCAATTTTGCCCAACAATACAAGTAAGCCAACTCAGACCATTCCCTATTTATCAAGAAAACTAGTAACACATTTACTCTCCTTTTGGTATATGTTGATGACATAATCATTGCAGGCAACTCTATGACTGGATTTGATCACATCAAGAAAGTCATCCATCATGCATTTCAAATCAAAAATCTTGGTCAATCAAATACTTTCTTGGTCTAGAAGTTACACATTTCACACGAGGAATCACTTTATGCCAAAGGAAATATTACTTAGACCTCATATATAAAACATGATTAATTGGCTCCAAACCAGTTTCAACACCTGCTAATCATGCCATCAAACTCTAACATGATTCTAGCCCTACTTACACTGATATACCTGCATACATACGACTTGTTGGAAGACTCCTATACCTCACATCCATTAGATCCAATATCATAATTATTAGACAACAATTGAGCCAATTCCTCAAAAATACCACAACCACTCACCATAAAGCTGCCACATGAGTCCTAATATATCTAAAAAAAATGTCATGCTTGCGGTTTATTCTTTTCCAGAGATTCTCTTCTGCAACTAATAGGATTTTTCAAATGTTGATTGGGCTGGTTGTCTACACACGTGTAGGTTCATATCCTATCAATGCTTCTTCAATGGAAAATCTCTCATCTCCTGGCACACAAAGAAACAACTCACTATCTCTCGATCATACTCTGAAGTTAAGTATCGTGCTCTTGGAGTAGCAACTTGTGAAATGCAATGGTTGGTGTATCTTTTCCATGATCTTCAAGTCCAAAGTCATAAACTTCCAGCTCTCTATTATGATAACCTAAGTTAAATACACATAGCAGCTAATCCGATTTTCGATGGACGTACTAAACATGTAGAGATTGATTGCCACATTGTACTTGAAAAACTTCATTATAATATGCTCAAGCTTCTTCATGTATATTCCAATGACCAATTAGCCGACTTCTTCACCAAGCAACTTCTACCGCAACCATTTCATACACTATTATCCAAGTTAGGCATGATTAACATCTGTCCTCCAACTAGTGGGGGATATTACACCAAGAACATGTTAAACAAAGGTAACTTGTTCCACAAGTCTCACTTGGCTAGTTAATATAGTTAAAGGTTGTTACTTAAGTTAGTTATAGTAGTTATCAAGTTTGTTAGGAGCTATGATTGTTTAGAACAAACCTACCATAACTATTCTACACCAATGCTTGTAAGTCACAATGATAATCAATGAAGAATTTATATCTCATTGCATTATGCTTTTCTAGATAGGGCATATAAACCTCTTGTTTATTCAATCTCATTATCAACAAATGAAAGGTGAATTCATCTCAATGTGTGAGTAATTTTTTACTCTTAAGTTGACTTTTATGTAGGGATGTTCGTAATTTATGAGATGTGCTTAATCAAACAACAATAATGATTCAGTTTAATTTGAATAACCATTTTAATAAAAATACTGTTAACTAGTTTAAAATCAGTGTTTAATATCAATTTGAATTTATAAATCAATTTATAATCAGTTTCTATTTATATATTTATTTGATAGTTTGAACTTTATTAGAACCATTTTATTCATAACTAAAATTTTTTTTTTTTATTTTAAGAAAAAAAATTATTTTAGAATTATTTTTTATTTTTGGGAAAAACATAAATCTTCTATTTTCAAATTTTTTTATTTTATAAAAATATTATTTTCAGAAAAAAATTATTTTTCGATTTTTTTTGAAAATTAGTTTTAAATAATGTTATTTAAAACAATTTAATTAAATAATTTAAACTGGTATTTGATTTAAGTTTGGTTAACTGAATTTTTTATAATAAATAATTTATTTATTAATCATTTAAATAATTTAATTAAGGGTCTTGCTAACCAGTGCCCTCAGGGCAATGGTTAAGCATTCCAAAAAAAGAAAATATTTTATAGAAAATGTAATATTTCGATTTCCAAGACTTTAAATATGCAGATTACCGTGATAAATTTTCTTTTTTTGGAATGCTTAACCATTACCCTGAGGGTACTGGTTAGCATTTTCCTTTAATTAACCATACTTTTGCACAACCCTACTTTGATGGTATCCATAAATCAAATTGATTATCATCCCTTTTAATATCTCAATATTCATCTAGTTTCATTAATCAATTAGTTATACTCATCTTTCTTAACATCTCGTTTTGTAATTCACAAAACAACATGTATGGCAAACACGAATCAAAATTTGAGTTGACAATTCTCTACAAATCTTCCAACATTCAAATGAGATAATAATGATCGTTAATGTGAGCAACTGAATGTTATTTTCAATTTTCAGCACATGTTTAACACTGTGAGTGATGGCGTTTCTACATTAATTAGCTGAAAATATAATTGAGGTGCAAAGAATTTTCCTCTTCAAAATTATCAAAAAATAAGCTAAAGGTGTTTGAGACATTCTCAAGAAAATATATGATGGTGAGGACAAGTTAAAGATCAAACATAAGGTAATAAATAATAAAGAATCAAATAGCTCTAGAGAAGAAAAAAGTAAGAATGTGGAGCAAATCAAAAGAGTGACAAAATGTTAGGATGCAAATTCAAGAGCCCTAACAAAGCTAGTAAAAACTCTAAAACTCTAAGACAAATAAAACTAAGCTAGAAAAATAACAGATAAAATAAATTTTGATTTCTTTTCATTCCTTCCAAATGTCTCTATGAGACTACATTATATAACACTTTTAATGGATAATAATAATCTAAAAGCCCACACTAATAAAAGCCCAACAGCCATACTAATAATATAAGTTCTATTATTAACCTTCTAACAATAACTATATTTAATATAAATACTATTATACCCTTCTATCATTGCCGCCGGGTTCACTTGAACCTTGTCCTCAAGGTTCTAAAATAACACTAAATATAAAAAAAAAATTCCTCTTCAAAATATATGGTATAAAGTAATTAATTTCATATGTTGGATGGTACTAAGAGGAGTTGGATTTTGATTGTGAAGGAATTTTGTTTGGTTTGTGATGAGAGAGGAAAAATTGGAACGAACTTTGGTGGAGTTGCTGATATTAAATTGATGGGTGAGGATTGCATGGAAAATTGTTGGAAGAAAAGTGGAAAAGTGATGGTGACGTGACCCAAAGGTTGTACAACCTTGAAACTTAATTTTTGTGTGTGGAGTAGGCCATGTATTGGATGACAGAGTCTTGTCCTTTTCAATGAAAATATGGGGTCCATTAAAAGATAGGGAATAATGTGATTTTTCAGAAAAAGAAGATGATGGAATGACTACTGAGGACGTGTTTTTCAGATTTTGGAGAGTGTACTTAAATTTTGAAAGGAAAATGGGAGGACACGTGTCTCTTAATGATGATTTGAAAAAGAGTTGTTGGAAATCCAACGCTCCAAAGTCATCTAGCCCCACTAACGTGTCATCCAATGGCCAGTGTGAATCTGGCGAATTAGTATTTTGGTGAGAGACTGAATTGTTATTAGCATGATTATCCACATTTAATTTCATAGAGTGAATTTTCTTTCTAGCATCCACAATTCTATCTGTAACAGCTTCATCAAAAAATTTCTCCCAACTATGTTCCCAATCTTCTTCAATATTACACGTCTCAAGTGACCCCCCATTCCAATAGATCCAAATCCATTCCTTTTCAACCCATATCATTACATATTTTATCAAAGGTTCCAATACGAGTGAGGTTGTCGGTTTCAATGGCGGAAGCTGTCCGGACAATAAGGGTGTGGTTGCCGAAGAGTGTAGATATGCCCATTTCGAAAATGGCGTAGGTGTGGCTCCGAAACTGAAATCGGGGGGTTTTCGCAACAACTCAAGGAATGGATTGAGGATTAAGTCATGAGTTTTTAATGGTGGCTTCAAGGGTGGCAACAGTACTAGAGTTTGATTAGAGATCGTTGTTGGTGGTGGCTCCGGTGGGGAATCTGTCTCTCCATCATACATATTGAGTTTCTTAGTTTGTTTTTTGCACAACATATATGATGCTTCTATTTGTTCCAATGGTTTCGGCAGCAATGGAAAGAACGAAATCAACGACATATTTGGCTGAACCAAAAATTTTGCTGATTTTTTTCCTGGTTTTTCCGCAACAATAACGGGTGTATTGTTTAAAGAGTTGTCAAGGAAAGAATATACCACTTTAGACTTCAAGGATTCACCTTTTGTTTGACTGAATGGTGGCGGATCTGGTAACAATGTCGGAGATGTCGTCGGAGGCTATTTCAAATCTGATAGTTTTGCTAGAGAAGCCATGGGAGTTGTTGTCAGAAGTGACATAGGAGATATCGGAGACGTCGGGACTGTGGCCGGAGTCGAGAATGTCGCCGGAGAAGACACCGGGGTTGTCGTCGGAGTCAGCAATGTCACCGGAAGTGTTGTCGGAGAAGACGCCAAAAATGTCGTCTGAAACAATTTCTTTTCTGCAGGGATGATTGTGATCTCAGTTTCTTCCTCAGCAACTCGTTTTTCTGGTGCAGTATCGACAGTAATTTTTTTATTTTCTCTGCAGTTTTGAGAAATATTTTGAGATCTTTGCTTGAAAGATAGAAAAGAGGCTTGATATTTTTCGTCAATAGCTCTCCTTTCATTCTTATACTTTTCTTCTGCTAGATGCAACTTTTGAATAAGTTCTTGAAAATCATTTGCATAAGTTTGAGTTTGCTGTTGAGTGAATGGTTGATTTTTTTTCTGGAATTGAAGTGGGTGAATGGTGGGAGTGATACTGATGAGGATTATTGACTGGAATTGGAGTGAATGAATGGTGGGTGTAATCCGAGTAAGGAGTATTGACAGGATTGGGCATGTTTGGGTGGTAGATAGGGTTATGCAAATGTGGTGAATATCCATGATTTAAATATAAATTAGGTGATGAAGATGCAACATGGGTGTAACAAGATGTAAAAGTTTCCCATGGAAAAGATGGAAATGAGGGATTGATAGGAGATGTAAAAGAAGAGGGGTTTGTGGAATATGTTGGAGGAATGCTCCATTGATGAAATGAGGGTGTGAAGTTGGAATATTCCATGGGATAGATTGAGTGCAAGAATGAAAGCACCAATGTTAGGATGCAAATTCAAGAGCCCTAACAAAGCTAGTAAAAGCTCTAAAACTCTAAGACAAATAAAACTAAGCTAGAAAAATAACAGATAAAATAAACTTTGATTTCTTTTCATTCCTTCCAAATGTCTCTATGAGACTACATTATATAACACTTTTAATGAATAATAATAATCTAAAAGCCCACACTAATAAAAGCCCAATAGCCATACTAATAATATGAGTTTTATTATTAACCTTCTAACAATAACTATATTTAATATAAATACTATTATACCCCTCTATCATTGCCGCCGGGTTCACTTGAACCATGTCCTCAAGGTTCTAAAATAACACTAAATATAAAAAAAATTCCTCTTCAAAATATATGGTATAAAGTAATTAATTTCATATGTTGGATGGTACTAAGAGGAGTTGGATTTTGATTGTGAAGGAATTTTGTTTGGTTTGTGATGAGAGAGGAAAAATTGGAACGAACTTTGGTGGAGTTGCTGATATTAAATTGATGGGTGAGGATTGCATGGAAAAGTGACGGTGACGTGACCCAAAGGTTGTACAACCTTGAAACTTAATTTTTGTGTGTGGAGTAGGCCATGTGTTGGATGACAGAGTCTTGTCCTTTTCAATGAAAATATGGGGTCCATTAAAAGATAGGGAATAATGTGATTTTTCAGAAAAAGAAGATGATGGAATGACTACTGAGGACGTGTTTTTCAGATTTTGGAGAGTGTACTCAAATTTTGAAAGGAAAATGGGAGGACACGTGTCTCTCAATGATGATTTGAAAAAGAGTTGTTGGAAATCCAACGCTCCAAAGTCATCTAGCCCCACTAACGTGTCATCCAATGGCCAGTGTGAATCTGGTGAATTAGTATTTTGGTGAGAGACTGAATTGTTATTAGCATGACTATCCACATTTAATTTCATAGAGTGAATTTTCTTTCTAGCATCCACAATTCTATCTGTAAAAGCTTCATCAAAAACTTTCTCCCAACTATGTTCCCAATCTTCTTCAATATTTCACGTCTCAAGTGACCCCCCATTCCAATAGATCCAAATCCATTCCTTTTCAACCCATATCATTACATATTTTATCAAAGGTTCCAATACGAGTGAGGTTGTCGGTTTCAATGGCGGAAGCTGTCCGGACAATAAGGGTGTGGTTGCCGAAGAGTGTAGATATGCCCATTTCGAAAATGGCGTAGGTGTGGCTCCGAAACTGAAATCGGGGGGGTTTTCGCAACAACTCAAGGAATGGATTGAGGATTAAGTCATGAGTTTTTAATGGTGGCTTCAAGGGTGGCAACAGTACTAGAGTTTGATTAGAGATCGTTGTTGGTGGTGGCTCCGGTGGGGAATCTGTCTCTCCATCATACATATTGAGTTTCTTAGTTTGTTTTTTGCACAACATATATGATGCTTCTATTTGTTCCAATGGTTTCGGCAGCAATGGAAAGAACGAAATCAACGACATATTTGGCTGAACCAAAAATTTTGCTGATTTTTTTCCTGGTTTTTCCGCAACAATAACGGGTGTATTGTTTAAAGAGTTGTCAAGGAAAGAATATGCCACTTTAGACTTCAAGGATTCACCTTTTGTTTGACTGAATGGTGGCGGATCTGGTAACAATGTCGGAGATGTCGTCGGAGGCTGTTTCAAATCTGATAGTTTTGCTAGAGAAGCCATGGGAGTTGTTGTCAGAAGTGACATAGGAGATATCGGAGACGTCGGGACTGTGGCCGGAGTCGAGAATGTCGCCGGAGAAGACACCGGGGTTGTCGTCGGAGTTAGCAATGTCACCGGAAGTGTTGTCGGAGAAGACGCCAAAAATGTCGTCTGAAACAATTTCTTTTCTGCAGGGATGATTGTGATCTCAGTTTCTTCCTCAGCAACTCGTTTTTCTGGTGCAGTATCGACAATAATTTTTTTATTTTCTCTGCAGTTTTGAGAAATATTTTGAGATCTTTGCTTGAAAGATAGAAAAGAGGCTTGATATTTTTCGTCAATAGCTCTCCTTTCATTCTTATACTTTTCTTCTGCTAGATGCAACTTTTGAATAAGTTCTTGAAAATCATTTGCATAAGTTTGAGTTTGCTGTTGAGTGAATGGTTGATTTTTTTTCTGGAATTGAAGTGGGTGAATGGTGGGAGTGATACTGATGAGGAATATTGACTGGAATTGGAGTGAATGAATGGTGGGTGTAATCCGAGTAAGGAGTATTGACAGGATTGGGCATGTTTGGGTGGTAGATAGGGTTATGCAAATGTGGTGAATATCCATGATTTAAATATAAATTAGGTGATGAAGATGCAACATGGGTGTAACAAGATGTAAAAGTTTCCCATGGAAAAGATGGAAATGAGGGATTGATAGGAGATGTAAAAGAAGAGGGGTTTGTGGAATATGTTGGAGGAATGCTCCATTGATGAAATGAGGGTGTGAAGTTGGAATATTCCATGGGATAGATTGAGTGCAAGAATGAAAGCACCAATGTTAGGATGCAAATTCAAGAGCCCTAACAAAGCTAGTAAAAGCTCTAAAACTCTAAGACAAATAAAACTAAGCTAGAAAAATAACAGATAAAATAAACTTTGATTTCTTTTCATTCCTTCCAAATGTCTCTATGAGACTACATTATATAACACTTTTAATGAATAATAATAATCTAAAAGCCCACACTAATAAAAGCCCAATAGCCATACTAATAATATGAGTTTTATTATTAACCTTCTAACAATAACTATATTTAATATAAATACTATTATACCCCTCTATCATTGCCGCCGGGTTCACTTGAACCATGTCCTCAAGGTTCTAAAATAACACTAAATATAAAAAAAATGTCCTCTTCAAAATATATGGTATAAAGTAATTAATTTCATATGTTGGATGGTACTAAGAGGAGATGGATTTTGATTGTGAAGGAATTTTGTTTGGTTTGTGATGAGAGAGGAAAAATTGGAACGAACTTTGGTGGAGTTGCTGATATTAAATTGATGGGTGAGGATTGCATGGAAAAGTGACGGTGACGTGACCCAAAGGTTGTACAACCTTGAAACTTAATTTTTGTGTGTGGAGTAGGCCATGTGTTGGATGACAGAGTCTTGTCCTTTTCAATGAAAATATGGGGTCCATTAAAAGATAGGGAATAATGTGATTTTTCAGAAAAAGAAGATGATGGAATGACTACTGAGGACGTGTTTTTCAGATTTTGGAGAGTGTACTCAAATTTTGAAAGGAAAATGGGAGGACACGTGTCTCTCAATGATGATTTGAAAAAGAGTTGTTGGAAATCCAACGCTCCAAAGTCATCTAGCCCCACTAACGTGTCATCCAATGGCCAGTGTGAATCTGGTGAATTAGTATTTTGGTGAGAGACTGAATTGTTATTAGCATGACTATCCACATTTAATTTCATAGAGTGAATTTTCTTTCTAGCATCCACAATTCTATCTGTAAAAGCTTCATCAAAAACTTTCTCCCAACTATGTTCCCAATCTTCTTCAATATTTCACGTCTCAAGTGACCCCCCATTCCAATAGATCCAAATCCATTCCTTTTCAACCCATATCATTACATATTTTATCAAAGGTTCCAATACGAGTGAGGTTGTCGGTTTCAATGGCGGAAGCTGTCCGGACAATAAGGGTGTGGTTGCCGAAGAGTGTAGATATGCCCATTTCGAAAATGGCGTAGGTGTGGCTCCGAAACTGAAATCGGGGGGGTTTTCGCAACAACTCAAGGAATGGATTGAGGATTAAGTCATGAGTTTTTAATGGTGGCTTCAAGGGTGGCAACAGTACTAGAGTTTGATTAGAGATCGTTGTTGGTGGTGGCTCCGGTGGGGAATCTGTCTCTCCATCATACATATTGAGTTTCTTAGTTTGTTTTTTGCACAACATATATGATGCTTCTATTTGTTCCAATGGTTTCGGCAGCAATGGAAAGAACGAAATCAACGACATATTTGGCTGAACCAAAAATTTTGCTGATTTTTTTCCTGGTTTTTCCGCAACAATAACGGGTGTATTGTTTAAAGAGTTGTCAAGGAAAGAATATGCCACTTTAGACTTCAAGGATTCACCTTTTGTTTGACTGAATGGTGGCGGATCTGGTAACAATGTCGGAGATGTCGTCGGAGGCTATTTCAAATCTGATAGTTTTGCTAGAGAAGCCATGGGAGTTGTTGTCAGAAGTGACATAGGAGATATCGGAGACGTCGGGACTGTGGCCGGAGTCGAGAATGTCGCCGGAGAAGACACCGGGGTTGTCGTCGGAGTTAGCAATGTCACCGGAAGTGTTGTCGGAGAAGACGCCAAAAATGTCGTCTGAAACAATTTCTTTTCTGCAGGGATGATTGTGATCTCAGTTTCTTCCTCAGCAACTCGTTTTTCTGGTGCAGTATCGACAATAATTTTTTTATTTTCTCTGCAGTTTTGAGAAATATTTTGAGATCTTTGCTTGAAAGATAGAAAAGAGGCTTGATATTTTTCGTCAATAGCTCTCCTTTCATTCTTATACTTTTCTTCTGCTAGATGCAACTTTTGAATAAGTTCTTGAAAATCATTTGCATAAGTTTGAGTTTGCTGTTGAGTGAATGGTTGATTTTTTTTCTGGAATTGAAGTGGGTGAATGGTGGGAGTGATACTGATGAGGAATATTGACTGGAATTGGAGTGAATGAATGGTGGGTGTAATCCGAGTAAGGAGTATTGACAGGATTGGGCATGTTTGGGTGGTAGATAGGGTTATGCAAATGTGGTGAATATCCATGATTTAAATATAAATTAGGTGATGAAGATGCAACATGGGTGTAACAAGATGTAAAAGTTTCCCATGGAAAAGATGGAAATGAGGGATTGATAGGAGATGTAAAAGAAGAGGGGTTTGTGGAATATGTTGGAGGAATGCTCCATTGATGAAATGAGGGTGTGAAGTTGGAATATTCCATGGGATAGATTGAGTGCAAGAATGAAAGCACCAATGTTAGGATGCAAATTCAAGAGCCCTAACAAAGCTAGTAAAAGCTCTAAAACTCTAAGACAAATAAAACTAAGCTAGAAAAATAACAGATAAAATAAACTTTGATTTCTTTTCATTCCTTCCAAATGTCTCTATGAGACTACATTATATAACACTTTTAATGAATAATAATAATCTAAAAGCCCACACTAATAAAAGCCCAATAGCCATACTAATAATATGAGTTTTATTATTAACCTTCTAACAATAACTATATTTAATATAAATACTATTATACCCCTCTATCATTGCCGCCGGGTTCACTTGAACCATGTCCTCAAGGTTCTAAAATAACACTAAATATAAAAAAAATGTCCTCTTCAAAATATATGGTATAAAGTAATTAATTTCATATGTTGGATGGTACTAAGAGGAGATGGATTTTGATTGTGAAGGAATTTTGTTTGGTTTGTGATGAGAGAGGAAAAATTGGAACGAACTTTGGTGGAGTTGCTGATATTAAATTGATGGGTGAGGATTGCATGGAAAAGTGACGGTGACGTGACCCAAAGGTTGTACAACCTTGAAACTTAATTTTTGTGTGTGGAGTAGGCCATGTGTTGGATGACAGAGTCTTGTCCTTTTCAATGAAAATATGGGGTCCATTAAAAGATAGGGAATAATGTGATTTTTCAGAAAAAGAAGATGATGGAATGACTACTGAGGACGTGTTTTTCAGATTTTGGAGAGTGTACTCAAATTTTGAAAGGAAAATGGGAGGACACGTGTCTCTCAATGATGATTTGAAAAAGAGTTGTTGGAAATCCAACGCTCCAAAGTCATCTAGCCCCACTAACGTGTCATCCAATGGCCAGTGTGAATCTGGTGAATTAGTATTTTGGTGAGAGACTGAATTGTTATTAGCATGACTATCCACATTTAATTTCATAGAGTGAATTTTCTTTCTAGCATCCACAATTCTATCTGTAAAAGCTTCATCAAAAACTTTCTCCCAACTATGTTCCCAATCTTCTTCAATATTTCACGTCTCAAGTGACCCCCCATTCCAATAGATCCAAATCCATTCCTTTTCAACCCATATCATTACATATTTTATCAAAGGTTCCAATACGAGTGAGGTTGTCGGTTTCAATGGCGGAAGCTGTCCGGACAATAAGGGTGTGGTTGCCGAAGAGTGTAGATATGCCCATTTCGAAAATGGCGTAGGTGTGGCTCCGAAACTGAAATCGGGGGGGTTTTCGCAACAACTCAAGGAATGGATTGAGGATTAAGTCATGAGTTTTTAATGGTGGCTTCAAGGGTGGCAACAGTACTAGAGTTTGATTAGAGATCGTTGTTGGTGGTGGCTCCGGTGGGGAATCTGTCTCTCCATCATACATATTGAGTTTCTTAGTTTGTTTTTTGCACAACATATATGATGCTTCTATTTGTTCCAATGGTTTCGGCAGCAATGGAAAGAACGAAATCAACGACATATTTGGCTGAACCAAAAATTTTGCTGATTTTTTTCCTGGTTTTTCCGCAACAATAACGGGTGTATTGTTTAAAGAGTTGTCAAGGAAAGAATATGCCACTTTAGACTTCAAGGATTCACCTTTTGTTTGACTGAATGGTGGCGGATCTGGTAACAATGTCGGAGATGTCGTCGGAGGCTGTTTCAAATCTGATAGTTTTGCTAGAGAAGCCATGGGAGTTGTTGTCAGAAGTGACATAGGAGATATCGGAGACGTCGGGACTGTGGCCGGAGTCGAGAATGTCGCCGGAGAAGACACCGGGGTTGTCGTCGGAGTTAGCAATGTCACCGGAAGTGTTGTCGGAGAAGACGCCAAAAATGTCGTCTGAAACAATTTCTTTTCTGCAGGGATGATTGTGATCTCAGTTTCTTCCTCAGCAACTCGTTTTTCTGGTGCAGTATCGACAATAATTTTTTTATTTTCTCTGCAGTTTTGAGAAATATTTTGAGATCTTTGCTTGAAAGATAGAAAAGAGGCTTGATATTTTTCGTCAATAGCTCTCCTTTCATTCTTATACTTTTCTTCTGCTAGATGCAACTTTTGAATAAGTTCTTGAAAATCATTTGCATAAGTTTGAGTTTGCTGTTGAGTGAATGGTTGATTTTTTTTCTGGAATTGAAGTGGGTGAATGGTGGGAGTGATACTGATGAGGAATATTGACTGGAATTGGAGTGAATGAATGGTGGGTGTAATCCGAGTAAGGAGTATTGACAGGATTGGGCATGTTTGGGTGGTAGATAGGGTTATGCAAATGTGGTGAATATCCATGATTTAAATATAAATTAGGTGATGAAGATGCAACATGGGTGTAACAAGATGTAAAAGTTTCCCATGGAAAAGATGGAAATGAGGGATTGATAGGAGATGTAAAAGAAGAGGGGTTTGTGGAATATGTTGGAGGAATGCTCCATTGATGAAATGAGGGTGTGAAGTTGGAATATTCCATGGGATAGATTGAGTGCAAGAATGAAAGCACCAATGTTAGGATGCAAATTCAAGAGCCCTAACAAAGCTAGTAAAAGCTCTAAAACTCTAAGACAAATAAAACTAAGCTAGAAAAATAACAGATAAAATAAACTTTGATTTCTTTTCATTCCTTCCAAATGTCTCTATGAGACTACATTATATAACACTTTTAATGAATAATAATAATCTAAAAGCCCACACTAATAAAAGCCCAATAGCCATACTAATAATATGAGTTTTATTATTAACCTTCTAACAATAACTATATTTAATATAAATACTATTATACCCCTCTATCATTGCCGCCGGGTTCACTTGAACCATGTCCTCAAGGTTCTAAAATAACACTAAATATAAAAAAAATGTCCTCTTCAAAATATATGGTATAAAGTAATTAATTTCATATGTTGGATGGTACTAAGAGGAGATGGATTTTGATTGTGAAGGAATTTTGTTTGGTTTGTGATGAGAGAGGAAAAATTGGAACGAACTTTGGTGGAGTTGCTGATATTAAATTGATGGGTGAGGATTGCATGGAAAAGTGACGGTGACGTGACCCAAAGGTTGTACAACCTTGAAACTTAATTTTTGTGTGTGGAGTAGGCCATGTGTTGGATGACAGAGTCTTGTCCTTTTCAATGAAAATATGGGGTCCATTAAAAGATAGGGAATAATGTGATTTTTCAGAAAAAGAAGATGATGGAATGACTACTGAGGACGTGTTTTTCAGATTTTGGAGAGTGTACTCAAATTTTGAAAGGAAAATGGGAGGACACGTGTCTCTCAATGATGATTTGAAAAAGAGTTGTTGGAAATCCAACGCTCCAAAGTCATCTAGCCCCACTAACGTGTCATCCAATGGCCAGTGTGAATCTGGTGAATTAGTATTTTGGTGAGAGACTGAATTGTTATTAGCATGACTATCCACATTTAATTTCATAGAGTGAATTTTCTTTCTAGCATCCACAATTCTATCTGTAAAAGCTTCATCAAAAACTTTCTCCCAACTATGTTCCCAATCTTCTTCAATATTTCACGTCTCAAGTGACCCCCCATTCCAATAGATCCAAATCCATTCCTTTTCAACCCATATCATTACATATTTTATCAAAGGTTCCAATACGAGTGAGGTTGTCGGTTTCAATGGCGGAAGCTGTCCGGACAATAAGGGTGTGGTTGCCGAAGAGTGTAGATATGCCCATTTCGAAAATGGCGTAGGTGTGGCTCCGAAACTGAAATCGGGGGGGTTTTCGCAACAACTCAAGGAATGGATTGAGGATTAAGTCATGAGTTTTTAATGGTGGCTTCAAGGGTGGCAACAGTACTAGAGTTTGATTAGAGATCGTTGTTGGTGGTGGCTCCGGTGGGGAATCTGTCTCTCCATCATACATATTGAGTTTCTTAGTTTGTTTTTTGCACAACATATATGATGCTTCTATTTGTTCCAATGGTTTCGGCAGCAATGGAAAGAACGAAATCAACGACATATTTGGCTGAACCAAAAATTTTGCTGATTTTTTTCCTGGTTTTTCCGCAACAATAACGGGTGTATTGTTTAAAGAGTTGTCAAGGAAAGAATATGCCACTTTAGACTTCAAGGATTCACCTTTTGTTTGACTGAATGGTGGCGGATCTGGTAACAATGTCGGAGATGTCGTCGGAGGCTGTTTCAAATCTGATAGTTTTGCTAGAGAAGCCATGGGAGTTGTTGTCAGAAGTGACATAGGAGATATCGGAGACGTCGGGACTGTGGCCGGAGTCGAGAATGTCGCCGGAGAAGACACCGGGGTTGTCGTCGGAGTTAGCAATGTCACCGGAAGTGTTGTCGGAGAAGACGCCAAAAATGTCGTCTGAAACAATTTCTTTTCTGCAGGGATGATTGTGATCTCAGTTTCTTCCTCAGCAACTCGTTTTTCTGGTGCAGTATCGACAATAATTTTTTTATTTTCTCTGCAGTTTTGAGAAATATTTTGAGATCTTTGCTTGAAAGATAGAAAAGAGGCTTGATATTTTTCGTCAATAGCTCTCCTTTCATTCTTATACTTTTCTTCTGCTAGATGCAACTTTTGAATAAGTTCTTGAAAATCATTTGCATAAGTTTGAGTTTGCTGTTGAGTGAATGGTTGATTTTTTTTCTGGAATTGAAGTGGGTGAATGGTGGGAGTGATACTGATGAGGAATATTGACTGGAATTGGAGTGAATGAATGGTGGGTGTAATCCGAGTAAGGAGTATTGACAGGATTGGGCATGTTTGGGTGGTAGATAGGGTTATGCAAATGTGGTGAATATCCATGATTTAAATATAAATTAGGTGATGAAGATGCAACATGGGTGTAACAAGATGTAAAAGTTTCCCATGGAAAAGATGGAAATGAGGGATTGATAGGAGATGTAAAAGAAGAGGGGTTTGTGGAATATGTTGGAGGAATGCTCCATTGATGAAATGAGGGTGTGAAGTTGGAATATTCCATGGGATAGATTGAGTGCAAGAATGAAAGCACCAATGTTAGGATGCAAATTCAAGAGCCCTAACAAAGCTAGTAAAAGCTCTAAAACTCTAAGACAAATAAAACTAAGCTAGAAAAATAACAGATAAAATAAACTTTGATTTCTTTTCATTCCTTCCAAATGTCTCTATGAGACTACATTATATAACACTTTTAATGAATAATAATAATCTAAAAGCCCACACTAATAAAAGCCCAATAGCCATACTAATAATATGAGTTTTATTATTAACCTTCTAACAATAACTATATTTAATATAAATACTATTATACCCCTCTATCATTGCCGCCGGGTTCACTTGAACCATGTCCTCAAGGTTCTAAAATAACACTAAATATAAAAAAAATGTCCTCTTCAAAATATATGGTATAAAGTAATTAATTTCATATGTTGGATGGTACTAAGAGGAGATGGATTTTGATTGTGAAGGAATTTTGTTTGGTTTGTGATGAGAGAGGAAAAATTGGAACGAACTTTGGTGGAGTTGCTGATATTAAATTGATGGGTGAGGATTGCATGGAAAAGTGACGGTGACGTGACCCAAAGGTTGTACAACCTTGAAACTTAATTTTTGTGTGTGGAGTAGGCCATGTGTTGGATGACAGAGTCTTGTCCTTTTCAATGAAAATATGGGGTCCATTAAAAGATAGGGAATAATGTGATTTTTCAGAAAAAGAAGATGATGGAATGACTACTGAGGACGTGTTTTTCAGATTTTGGAGAGTGTACTCAAATTTTGAAAGGAAAATGGGAGGACACGTGTCTCTCAATGATGATTTGAAAAAGAGTTGTTGGAAATCCAACGCTCCAAAGTCATCTAGCCCCACTAACGTGTCATCCAATGGCCAGTGTGAATCTGGTGAATTAGTATTTTGGTGAGAGACTGAATTGTTATTAGCATGACTATCCACATTTAATTTCATAGAGTGAATTTTCTTTCTAGCATCCACAATTCTATCTGTAAAAGCTTCATCAAAAACTTTCTCCCAACTATGTTCCCAATCTTCTTCAATATTTCACGTCTCAAGTGACCCCCCATTCCAATAGATCCAAATCCATTCCTTTTCAACCCATATCATTACATATTTTATCAAAGGTTCCAATACGAGTGAGGTTGTCGGTTTCAATGGCGGAAGCTGTCCGGACAATAAGGGTGTGGTTGCCGAAGAGTGTAGATATGCCCATTTCGAAAATGGCGTAGGTGTGGCTCCGAAACTGAAATCGGGGGGGTTTTCGCAACAACTCAAGGAATGGATTGAGGATTAAGTCATGAGTTTTTAATGGTGGCTTCAAGGGTGGCAACAGTACTAGAGTTTGATTAGAGATCGTTGTTGGTGGTGGCTCCGGTGGGGAATCTGTCTCTCCATCATACATATTGAGTTTCTTAGTTTGTTTTTTGCACAACATATATGATGCTTCTATTTGTTCCAATGGTTTCGGCAGCAATGGAAAGAACGAAATCAACGACATATTTGGCTGAACCAAAAATTTTGCTGATTTTTTTCCTGGTTTTTCCGCAACAATAACGGGTGTATTGTTTAAAGAGTTGTCAAGGAAAGAATATGCCACTTTAGACTTCAAGGATTCACCTTTTGTTTGACTGAATGGTGGCGGATCTGGTAACAATGTCGGAGATGTCGTCGGAGGCTGTTTCAAATCTGATAGTTTTGCTAGAGAAGCCATGGGAGTTGTTGTCAGAAGTGACATAGGAGATATCGGAGACGTCGGGACTGTGGCCGGAGTCGAGAATGTCGCCGGAGAAGACACCGGGGTTGTCGTCGGAGTCAGCAATGTCACCGGAAGTGTTGTCGGAGAAGACGCCAAAAATGTCGTCTGAAACAATTTCTTTTCTGCAGGGATGATTGTGATCTCAGTTTCTTCCTCAGCAACTCGTTTTTCTGGTGCAGTATCGACAGTAATTTTTTTATTTTCTCTGCAGTTTTGAGAAATATTTTGAGATCTTTGCTTGAAAGATAGAAAAGAGGCTTGATATTTTTCGTCAATAGCTCTCCTTTCATTCTTATACTTTTCTTCTGCTAGATGCAACTTTTGAAAAAGTTCTTGAAAATCATTTGCATAAGTTTGAGTTTGTTGTTGAGTGAATGGTTGATTTTTTTTCTGGAATTGAAGTGGGTGAATGGTGGGAGTGATACTGATGAGGAATATTGACTGGAATTGGAGTGAATGAATGGTGGGTGTAATCCGAGTAAGGAGTATTGACAGGATTGGGCATGTTTGGGTGGTAGATAGGGTTATGCAAATGTGGTGAATATCCATGATTTAAATATAAATTAGGTGATGAAGATGCAACATGGGTGTAACAAGATGTAAAAGTTTCCCATGGAAAAGATGGAAATGAGGGATTGATAGGAGATGTAAAAGAAGAGGGGTTTGTGGAATATGTTGGAGGAATGCTCCATTGATGAAATGAGGGTGTGAAGTTGGAATATTCCATGGGATAGATTGAGTGCAAGAATGAAAGCACCAATGTTAGGATGCAAATTCAAGAGCCCTAACAAAGCTAGTAAAAGCTCTAAAACTCTAAGACAAATAAAACTAAGCTAGAAAAATAACAGATAAAATAAACTTTGATTTCTTTTCATTCCTTCCAAATGTCTCTATGAGACTACATTATATAACACTTTTAATGAATAATAATAATCTAAAAGCCCACACTAATAAAAGCCCAATAGCCATACTAATAATATGAGTTTTATTATTAACCTTCTAACAATAACTATATTTAATATAAATACTATTATACCCCTCTATCATTGCCGCCGGGTTCACTTGAACCATGTCCTCAAGGTTCTAAAATAACACTAAATATAAAAAAAATGTCCTCTTCAAAATATATGGTATAAAGTAATTAATTTCATATGTTGGATGGTACTAAGAGGAGATGGATTTTGATTGTGAAGGAATTTTGTTTGGTTTGTGATGAGAGAGGAAAAATTGGAACGAACTTTGGTGGAGTTGCTGATATTAAATTGATGGGTGAGGATTGCATGGAAAAGTGACGGTGACGTGACCCAAAGGTTGTACAACCTTGAAACTTAATTTTTGTGTGTGGAGTAGGCCATGTGTTGGATGACAGAGTCTTGTCCTTTTCAATGAAAATATGGGGTCCATTAAAAGATAGGGAATAATGTGATTTTTCAGAAAAAGAAGATGATGGAATGACTACTGAGGACGTGTTTTTCAGATTTTGGAGAGTGTACTCAAATTTTGAAAGGAAAATGGGAGGACACGTGTCTCTCAATGATGATTTGAAAAAGAGTTGTTGGAAATCCAACGCTCCAAAGTCATCTAGCCCCACTAACGTGTCATCCAATGGCCAGTGTGAATCTGGTGAATTAGTATTTTGGTGAGAGACTGAATTGTTATTAGCATGACTATCCACATTTAATTTCATAGAGTGAATTTTCTTTCTAGCATCCACAATTCTATCTGTAAAAGCTTCATCAAAAACTTTCTCCCAACTATGTTCCCAATCTTCTTCAATATTTCACGTCTCAAGTGACCCCCCATTCCAATAGATCCAAATCCATTCCTTTTCAACCCATATCATTACATATTTTATCAAAGGTTCCAATACGAGTGAGGTTGTCGGTTTCAATGGCGGAAGCTGTCCGGACAATAAGGGTGTGGTTGCCGAAGAGTGTAGATATGCCCATTTCGAAAATGGCGTAGGTGTGGCTCCGAAACTGAAATCGGGGGGGTTTTCGCAACAACTCAAGGAATGGATTGAGGATTAAGTCATGAGTTTTTAATGGTGGCTTCAAGGGTGGCAACAGTACTAGAGTTTGATTAGAGATCGTTCTTGGTGGTGGCTCCGGTGGGGAATCTGTCTCTCCATCATACATATTGAGTTTCTTAGTTTGTTTTTTGCACAACATATATGATGCTTCTATTTGTTCCAATGGTTTCGGCAGCAATGGAAAGAACGAAATCAACGACATATTTGGCTGAACCAAAAATTTTGCTGATTTTTTTCCTGGTTTTTCCGCAACAATAACGGGTGTATTGTTTAAAGAGTTGTCAAGGAAAGAATATGCCACTTTAGACTTCAAGGATTCACCTTTTGTTTGACTGAATGGTGGCGGATCTGGTAACAATGTCGGAGATGTCGTCGGAGGCTGTTTCAAATCTGATAGTTTTGCTAGAGAAGCCATGGGAGTTGTTGTCAGAAGTGACATAGGAGATATCGGAGACGTCGGGACTGTGGCCGGAGTCGAGAATGTCGCCGGAGAAGACACCGGGGTTGTCGTCGGAGTCAGCAATGTCACCGGAAGTGTTGTCGGAGAAGACGCCAAAAATGTCGTCTGAAACAATTTCTTTTCTGCAGGGATGATTGTGATCTCTGTTTCTTCCTCAGCAACTCGTTTTTCTGGTGCAGTATCGATCGTAATTTTTTTATTTTCTCTGCAGTTTTGAGAAATATTTTGAGATCTTTGCTTGAAAGATAGAAAAGAGGCTTGATATTTTTCGTCAATAGCTCTCCTTTCATTCTTATACTTTTCTTCTGCTAGATGCAACTTTTGAAAAAGTTCTTGAAAATCATTTGCATAAGTTTGAGTTTGCTGTTGGTGAATGGTTGATTTTTTTTCTGGAATTGAAGTGGGTGAATGGTGGGAGTGATACTGATGAGGATTATTGACTGGAATTGGAGTGAATGAATGGTGGGTGTAATCCGAGTAAGGAGTATTGACAGGATTGGGCATGTTTGGGTGGTAGATAGGGTTATGCAATTGTGGTGAATATCCATGATTTAAATATAAATTAGGTGATGAAGATGCAACATGGGTGTAACAAGATGTAAAAGTTTCCCATGGAAAAGATGGAAATGAGGGATTGATAGGAGATGTAAAAGAAGAGGGGTTTGTGGAATATGTTGGAGGAATGCTCCATTGATGAAATGAGGGTGTGAAGTTGGAATATTCCATGGGATAGATTGAGTGCAAGAATGAAAGCACCAATGTTAGGATGCAAATTCAAGAGCCCTAACAAAGCTAGTAAAAGCTCTAAAACTCTAAGACAAATAAAACTATGCTAGAAAAATAACAGATAAAATAAACTTTGATTTCTTTTCATTCCTTCCAAATGTCTCTATGAGACTACATTATATAACACTTTTAATGGATAATAATAATCTAAAAGCCCACACTAATAAAAGCCCAATAGCCATACTAATAATATAAGTTCTATTATTAACCTTCTAACAATAACTATATTTAATATAAATACTATTATACCCCTCTATCACAAAAGAAAGTTAAACAAAAAGAATATAAAATGTTGGAGCCATATAAAATTTGGAGATTTTGCCGATGAATATTACTCTAACAAGGATTCAAATACACATGATATGAATAAAATGAAGTTTTTCTATGTAAGTAACAGTGGATCTAATAATGTTTTACTCATGGAGGCTACTAAATTGGCAAGTGATAAATCCAATTTATGGTATTTTGACACATATATTCCAATCATATGATATGGACCAAATCATTGTTCTTAAATAAAGATGATAAAAAGTTTTTTTGAGATAATAGTTATTTTGTATCTTTTAAGAAGAAACTGAAGACCTTACTATGTTCAAGATGTGTAAGCTACTTATTGAGAAATAAAGTGAACATTGAATCAAGAAATTAAGAATAAATCATGGAGGTGAATACATTTCCATAAAATTTCTACTTATGTGAAAAGGTAGGGAAAAATAATAAGTTATTTTTTCTTATACACCTCAATAAAATGGCATAGCAAAAATAAATAACTGTATTCTAAACATGATTAGGAGTATGCTGAAAGAAAAGAAGGTGCCTTGTTTCCACATTAGATTACATCATTAACATGAGTCTCGTCATAAAACTCTTTCTCAAAACACCACATGATGTTTTGATAAATATGAAACCTATTATCATTCATATAAATATCTTTGGTTCACTATGTTTTAGACATGTTCTTGAGAAAAGAAGAAAGAAACTTGATGATAAGAGTGAGATCATGATCTTGATAGTATATCACTTAACTGGTTCATACACCAAAAGATAACAAAGTAAACAATAGCATAGATGTACTTTTTGATGATAGTAAGACTTGATAATAAGGCTTTATGGTCAAATTCAGTGTTAAGATTGCTATTAACCAAATAGGGAAAATATTTTGGAACCACAAGTTGGGAAAGCTACACTAACAAGGATAAAGTCAACATAACATATTGAGAAGGAGAAAACAACAAATCTAACAAGAGGTGCCACTTATCCAAATATAGAGGAGGCACTCACACAATATCCTTTTTAATAGTCAATTGAGAAAACATTTATGTATGCCACAATTCCATAGGATAGGAAAGTTTCCTCTATAATTACCATGCTTTTCAATTATTTGACACATTTAATGAATCAATTAAGCTCTTTTATGCACATTATATAACTTTTTTTTTACTTTCTTTATATTTATGCAATTTTTAAGTTAGCATTTCAATTTCTCACAATCGAACTTAACATTATTTAGTAGTTAAGAAACCCATAAGTGATGGATATAATTCCTCCTTAACATTATCACTTTAAGTAAAAGGAAATCATTGTTGATGTTAGAACAAGATTTGTTCTGATCAATATTCTTAGTTTTAATGATAACATTATATATGAATTTTGTATAAGACAATGTGGTACTCTAATTCTTTGCATTTTCCATTTCAGGAAATACATAAAGAGTATGCACAATTAAACGCTCAGAAGCACTGACTCAGAAGGTTCTGGATGGCTACATCAGAACATGCTCTGGAAAGACATCAGAAGATGGTCAAGCAGAACCAAAACTTGACTATGAAGCATCAGAAGAACATGAAGTCAGAACCAGAAGCATTGAAGTTCTGAATGGTATCACGCTCAAGCTCTTCAAAGTCAGAAGACAAGAAGATGCTCTGCACCAAGCTGATTGACTCTGATATTCAAACGTTGTTATCTACAAATCTGAGTTCAGAAGCAAGTACAATATGACAGACTATTAAGTCTAATCTCTGACTGACAAAAGGAACGTTAGAAGCTACAAAAGGCAAAGTCAGTAAAAGCAGCAAAAGCATGGCTCGAGGTAGTTGACAAAAGTGTGAAACATTAAATGCAAAGCTGTATTATTCACGTAAAGCATTAAATGCAACCCAACGATCATCTTCTCTCCAACGCCTATATATATATAGAAGTTCTGATCAGAAGCAGTAAGAGAACTCTTGCGCAAACTACCAAAACGCTGTCAAAATCAAAGCTCACGAACTTCATCTTCAACCTCACAAACTCTTGTAATATTTAGTGAGTGTTAAGCTTAGAACTTAAGAGAAATATCACTGTTGTGATTATAGCTTTATAAGAAGCAATCTATACTCTTGTAAACATTATTTTACATTGATTGTAAAAGGTTCCTAGAGTGATCAGTGTGATCAGTAGACTCTAGAAGACTTAGTAGTTTTCTAGGTGGTGATTTCCTAGAGTGATCAAGTTGTGATATGTATACTCTAGAAGACTTAGAAGTTTTCTAAGTGGATAACCATTGTAATCGGTTGGATTAGTGGATTAAATCCTCAGTTGAGGTAAATCACTCTAAGGGGGTGGACTGGAGTAGTTTCGTTAACAACAAACCAGGATAAAAATAATTGTGTTCATTGTTTTTATCTTACAAGTTTTTAAAGTCACACTTATTCAAACCCCCCTTTCTAGGTGTTTTTCTATCCTTCAATTGGCATCAGAGCGCCGGTTCTAGGTGAAAGCACTTAACCGTGTTAGATAAAAGATTCAGGGAGAAAAACACAAAGTCAATATGGTTGAAACAACTACATCTACTCCTGCACCTGAACAAAACAACAATGGTAATGGAAGCAGTAGCTTCAATGGCTATAATAGACCACCAGTCTTTGATGGTGAAAATTTTGAATATTGGAAAGATAGACTTGAAAGTTACTTTCTTTGTCAAGATGGTGACTTATGGGATCTAGTCTTGGATGGTTACATACATCCTGTAAGTGCTCATGGAGTAAAGATGTCAAGACAAGAAATGAGTGATGATCAAAAGAAACAATTCAAAAATCATCACAAGTCAAGGACTATTCTGCTGAATGCTATTTCTCATGCTGAATATGAGAAAATAACAAATAGAGAAACTGCCTATGACATCTTTGAATCCTTGAAGATGACTCCTGAAGGTAATGCCCAAGTCAGGGAGACAAAAGCTCTTGCCTTAATCTAGAAGTATGAAGCTTTCAAGATGGAGGAAGATGAAAACATTGAAGCAATGTTCTCTAGATTCCAGACTATGACTGCTGGACTAAGAGTGCTTGATAAGGGATACACAAAGGCTGATCATGTCAAGAAAATCATCAGAAGCTTGCCCAGAAGATGGGGCCTAATGGTGACTGCATTCAAGATTGCTAAGAATCTGAATGAAGACTCTCTTGAAGAGCTGATCAGTGCCCTGAGGAGTCATGAAATAGAGCTGGATGCAAATGAACCTCAGAAGAAAGGTAAGTCAATTGCTTTAAAATCAAATAATAAAAAAATGCACTAACGCCTTTCAGGCTGAAGAAGAAGATTCTGAAGAGACAGAATCAGAAGAAGAAGAAGAAGAAGAAGATGAACTTTCCATGAACTCCAGAAGAGTAAATCAACTCTGGAAGAGTAAGCAAAGAAAGTTCAAGAACTTCAGAAGTTCCAAAAGGCCGGAAAGAGGAGAATCTTCTGGACACAGAAGATCTGACAAAAAGAAGGTGACATGCTATGAGTGCAAGGAACCTGGACATTACAAGAATGAGTGTCCAAAGCTTCAAAGGGAAAAGCCCAAGAAGAAGTTTGAAAAGAAGAAAGGCCTTATGGCTACTTGGGATGACTCAGATTCTTCTGATCAAGAGTCAGACTCTGAAGTTGAGCAGGCAAACATTGCGCTGATGGCCACTGTTGATGATGAATCAGAATCTACATCAGACTCAGATTCTGAAGAGGTATTTTCTGAATTTTCTAGAGAAGAGTTAGTTTCTAGTCTAACTGAACTTCTGGAAATCAAGGCTCAACTTAGTATCAAATACAAGAAGCTGAAAAAAGCTCTTTGCATCTAAAACTAAGAAGCTTTAATTAGAAAATTCTGAACTTAATGAAAAAGTTTTAAAAATATCTAAACATGTTGAATCATCTTCTAGTTCAGAAAAGTCTATTTCAAGCATGAACAATATTATTAAGGAATATGACTTGAGTTTCAGGAAGTTTTTATCTAGAGGTATAAACAGAAGTCAGCTAGCCTCTATGATATGTGCAGTTAGTGGAAACAAGAGAGTTGGCATAGGCTATAAGGGTGAAACCCCATATAAACTTGAATCTGTTGATGAGATGAAAATCACATACAAACCTCTGTATGATCAATTCAATTATGGCCACTCCTATGATATTAGGCTCACATCACATGCTAGAGTTTCCACATAACACACACCAAGAAGCATGTGGCACACACTAGAAAATATCATGCTACTCAGAATAGGGAATATCATGTTGTACCTCCTGTTAATTATCATGCTAAACCCAAGTTCAATCAGAACTTGAGGAGAAGTAACCCAAAAGGACCCAAGAAAATGTGGGTACCTAAGGAAAAGATAATTCCTGTTGCAGATATCCTTGGCAGCCAAGAAGACAAAGGAAAACATGTCATGGTACCTGGATTCTGGGTGCTCGCGGCACATGACGAGAAAATGGTCTATGTTCCAAGACCTGGTGCTTAAATCTGATGGAGAAGTAAAGTTTGGAGGGAATCGGAAGGACAAGATCATTGGCTCTGGAACCATAAGCATTGGTAACTCTCCCTCTATAACTAATGTTCTGCTAGTAGATGGATTAGCTCATAACTTATTGTCCATAAGTCAATTAAGTGACAATGGTTATGACATAATCTTCAATCAAAAGTCTTGTAAAGCTATTAGTCAAAAGGATGGCTCAATCCTATTTACAGGCAAGAGAAAGAACAACATTTACAAGATTGATCTTCAAGATCTTAAGAATCAGAGGTTACTTACCTTATGTCTGTTAGTGAAGAGCAGTGAGTCTGGAACAGAAGATTAGGGCATACTAGTTTGAGAAAGATTTCTCAGATTAACAAACTTAATCTGGTTAGAGGACTCCCTAATCTGAAATATAAATCAGATGCTCTTTGCGAAGCATGTCAGAAAGGGAAGTTTTCAAAACCTGCATTCAAGTCTAAGAATGTTGTCTCTTCCTCTAGGCCGCTAGAACTTCTGCACATTAATCTTTTTGGCCCAGTCAAAACAGCATCAATCAGAGGGAAGAAATATGGATTAGTCATTGTAGACAACTATAGCAGATGGGCCTGGGTAAAGTTCTTGAAACACAAGGATGAGTCTCATACAGTGTTCTTTGATTTCTGCACTCAGATCTAATCTGAGAAAGAGTGTAAAATCATAAAGGTCAGAAGTGATCATGGTGGTGAATTTGAGAACAGATTCTTTGAGATTTATTTCAAAGAAAATGGTATTGCCCATGATTTCTCTTGTCCTAGAACTCCACAGCAAAATGGAGTTATAGAACGAAAGAATAGGACTCTACAAGAAATGGCCAGAACCATGATCAATGAAACCAATATGGATAAGCATTTCTGGGTAGAAGAAATTAACACTGCATGTTATATTCAGAATAGAATCTCTATAAGACCTATTCTTAATAAGACTCCTTATGAATTTTGGAAGAACAGAAAGCCCAACATTTCTTATTTCCATCCATTTGGATGTGTATGTTATATTCTGAACACTAAAGATCATCTGCATAAGTTTGATTCTAAGGCACAGAAGTGTTTCCTTCTTGGATATTCTGAACGCTCTAAAGGCTACAGAGTATACAATACTGAAACATTGGTTGTTGAAGAATCAATCAATATCAGATTTGATGATAAGCTTGATATTGAAAAGCCAAAGCAGTTTGAGAATTTTGCAGATATAGAAATCTCTAATTCAGACTCTGAAGAACCCAGAAGAAAAGTTTCAGAAGATCAAGTTGCTGCTTCATTAGAGAATCTCAGAATTTTTGAAGAGCCAACTATCAGAAGATCTTCTAGACTCAACTCTACTCACTCAGAAGATGTTATCATT
Organism: Vicia villosa; assembly: GCF_029867415.1. Classification (NCBI taxonomy): domain Eukaryota; kingdom Viridiplantae; phylum Streptophyta; class Magnoliopsida; order Fabales; family Fabaceae; genus Vicia; species Vicia villosa. The sequence goes on from NC_081186.1 coordinate 55,507,323, forward strand.
GGGAATAAAGATGATCCTATCAGAACAAGAGCATTGCTTAAGAACAATGCAGAATGTCAATTTGGTCTAGTATCTCTAATTGAGCCAACTTCTGTTGATCAAGCTCTGGAGGATGCTGACTGGATAATTGCCATGCAAGAAGAACTAAATCAGTTTATAAGGAATGATGTTTGGGATCTAGTTCCAAGACCAAAAGGATTTAACATCATTGGAACTAAGTGGGTCTTTAGAAACAAGCTAAGCGAAAAAGGAGAAGTTGTAAGAAACAAAGCCTGACTGGTTGCTCAGGGCTATAGTCAGCAAAAAGGTATTGACTATACAGAAACCTTTGCACCAGTGGCCAGGTTAGAATCTATTCGTCTATTAATTTCTTTTGCCACTCAACATAACATCACTCTGTATCTGATGGATGTTAAGAGTGCCTTCTTAAATGGTTATATAGATGAGGAAGTATATGTCCACCAACCTCCTGGTTTTGAAGACTCTAAGTCTCCCGAACATGTTTTTAAATTAAAGAAATCATTATATGGCCTGAAGCAAGTTCCCAGAGCTTGGTATGAAAGATTAAGTTCTTTCCTTCTGGATAATGGTTTCACTAGAGGATAAGTGGATACAACTCTCTTCTGTAAAACCTTTAAAAAGGATATTTTAATTTGTCAAATATATGTTGATGATATTAAATTTGAAACATCTAATGCTACACTTGGAAAGGATTTTGCTAAGTCTATGTAGGCTGAGTTTGAAATGAGCATGATGGGAGAACTCCAGTATTTCCTTGGGATCCATATCAATCAAACTTCTGAAGGAACTTATGTTCATCAGACCAAGTATGTGAAAGAACTTCTGAATAAGTTTAATCTTTCAGAAAGCAAAGAAGCAAAGACTCCTATGCATCCAACGTGTGTTCTAGGTAAGGATGAGGTAAGTAAGAAGGTAGATCAGAAGCTCTACAGAGGTATGATTGGATCTCTTCTATATCTTACTGCTTCTAGACCTGACATTTTATTCAGTGTTTGTCTGTGTGCAAGATTCCAATCAGATCCTAGAGAATCTCCCTTAACTGCTGTTTAGAGAATTCTGAGGTATCTGAAAGGTACTACTAATGTTGGTTTAGTCTACAAAAGATCTGAAGAATACAACTTAGTAGGATTTTGTGATGCTGATTACGCTGGAGATAGAGTTGAAAGGAAAAGTACTTCTGGAAGTTGTCAATTTCTTGGAAGTCATCTAATCTCATGGTACAACAAGAAGCAAGCTTCAATTGCCCTCTCTACAATAGAAGCATAATATGTTGCTGCTTCTGGATGTAGTACACAGATGCTCTGGATAAAGATTCAGCTAGAAGATTATCAGATATATGAGAGTAACATTCATATCTTCTGTGATAATACTTCTGCTATTTGTTTATTTAAGAATCCAATTCTTCATTCTAAAGCTAAACATATTGAGATTAAACATCATTTAATTAGGGACTATGTTCAGAAGGGTGTTCTTTCTTTATACTTTGTATATACAGACCATCAATGGGCTGATATCTTTACAAAACCCCTTGCTGAAGATAGGTTTAAGTTCATTCTGAAGAATATTAGTGTGGATTTATGCCCAGAGTGAAAAGATGAGAAATTCTGATATATGGATTAGATTTGAAATGATCAGTTATTTTTTTTCTTATCAGAAGTTCTGAAAATGTTGATCAGTTAGATATTTTGATTCTGTTATTGCTAACGTTTAATATGTCTAAGTTGATTCAGAATTTCTTTTAAAGCAAAACAGCTGTCACCAGCTATTCCAGAAGATGAACACATGTTCACTCTGAAGGGACAAGCATGCGTGTAGTTGATGAGACGCCGCCCTAGGTAACTGTGCAAATCATTTCAAATATCACGTTTTACCCTAACGTCACTCAACATTAAATGCATTTGATTCTCTACATTCTGTAATTGTTCATTCTCATAATCATATTTCATATCATTTCAAATCCGTGCCTATATAAACGCATCTCTATATCATTTCATCTCTTTCCATTCATTCTCATTATTCATTGTCTGTGTTTGTTCGTCTCTCTCTCTCTCTCTTTTTATAAACCCTAGTTACGTAACCCAAAATCTCAGTGTGAATCCATGGCTTCTTCATCAAATGTTCAACGCAAGGTCTCATCTTCAAACCAAGTTCAACAAAAGAAATTTGCAAACACTCCTTTGAAGACTTGTTTGATACCTTATGATGAACTGGAGGTTCTCTGCGAAACTATGGTGGATTTTGGAAATCTTATGGCTCATGATTTCAAAATCAAAACTGGAATGCTAGTACAAGGATGGACAAACTTCTTTGAAAGGTTGATTGGACCAGTTTACCCTATTTTGGTTAAGGAATTCTAGACACATGCCACTGTTTCTTCAAATGCTATCATCTCCTTCATGTTAGGGCATGAAGTTGTTGTGACTGAGAAGTTGATAAGGAAAATGTACAGTCTTGATGGTATAGGTGGAATTACTAGAGCTCTCCCAGGCAGAACTAATTGAGACAAAATTGACCCTGAGTTGTTTACTTCTGGTGTTGCCTCTCCCTACACTACTGACTTGAAGCCTTCCTACAGAGTATGGGCAAAGATCATTCATGGACCTATCTATCATAGAAAACCAACAAACTCTGCTACCTACGTCAATCAAGATCAGAAGTATGTTTTGTTCTGCATTGAAAAAGGCATGAGAGTCAATTTACCACACATTTTGTTTCAACATCTGAAGACAAATGTTGAAGAATCAAGGGAAGAAGAACGTCTGAAGAATCCCAAGCTCACGAAGAATACTATTCCTTTTGGAAGAATGATATCAGATATTCTGACTGAGAGTGGTTTGATAGATACTCTGAGAGCAGCTGGCTCTTCTCAGAACTTGACTGCTATTCGTAGGAGTATTCTAAATGCTCAGTCTCTAAGAAGGATGCACTTGATTGAAAAGGTGACCACTCCTCCAAAAGTGTTTCCAGATATTCTGACTAGAAGAACGCCTTGTTGTGAGCTTCTCTCATATGTTCAAAGAGGAGCTAGACAAATCTGTTAAATGCTATCTGAAAATCATGTGCTAAAGCACAAACTTCTGTTAATCCTGCTTGGATTCGTGGAAGAACTCTTCCATCTCTGGATGAATTAAGGAAGAAGGATAAGAAAAAGAAAGAGAAGAAGCTGAAGAGAAAGGTCATAGAAGAATGACCTGATGATAAGAAAGCAAAGAAGCAGAAGAAACCTTAAGGTACTGTAATCTCTGACTCTGTACCTGCTACTAATTCTGAACGTGTATCAACAGAGTCTCTCAAAGTACCCAGAACTTCTGAACAGTTTCAGAAGCTCATAGAAGATGCTTTCAAAGCAGACTCTTCTAGCTCTCAATCTACTTCTGCTCTTCCCCCTCAGAAAAATCCACCTCCTTCTGAAAATCCATCCTCTTCCACCACTTCAAATAAAATCCATTCACTACCAACTCTTGACCCCCAACCTTTAAACGTTGTTTTTCCTCAAATTCCTTCTGAAAATATATTCTCAACCACATCCATTCCTTCTGCAATATCACCTTTAATTGATCATTCAACCACCTCCACTGCAGATTCTTCATCCTCTTTATCCTCCTCTCTCACCTCTGCTTTATTCTCAAGAGAATCTGAACCATACTTCATTCTGAACCCAGACTCTTCAACCACAAAATTCCAAACCAAACCTTCTGAACTCTCTGTTGGTGTTCGTTTTGAATTTTTAAAGCTTAAGGTACAGGACGGATTAGATACACAGAAGGTAGCACATAATGCCAACATGGATTATTTTGCTTCTGGGAATCTCTGGAGAGCTTTCAGAAGAGAGATTCATTTTGACCTTCTGAAGCTTCAAGAAGCTTGTATGGCTGATGCTCCTGGACCCTCTGGATTTCTTAGGGACTTTGAAGAAAGCTACTTCTATCCCATCACCAGCTGGAAATCTCTTGAAGAGAAGGAATCTGTTGATGAGCTTGAAGAAGTGCATCCTCTGGCTATGGTCGTGTGGAAGCCTCAATACAACGTTCTGACTGGCAACTTTCAGTCTTTATTAAACTGGCTTAGGGAAAATCCCTCTGTCAAAGCACCAAATATGGTATATCCAGATGTTGAATACCCTTCAGAACCGGTTGCTCCAACACCTCTAGAGAATCTGGCTGACATTCTTCTGGCTCTTGAAAATCCAGATGCTGAGATCCCTGCTCCTGTGTATTCTGAAGATGCTTTTCTATCAGAAGCTGATGTTGAGAATCATCCTGCTGAGAAAACTCCTGCTAAGGAAAATCAAGATGATGTTCTCATGCTTGAAGCAAATGCTGAGAATCCTCATGTCATGGATAATAGCTTTGATGCTTCTTCTGCTGGACCTTCTGCCTCTGTTTTGATAAACACTATGAAGGCTCTTCAACAGAATCAAGCTGATTTAGCTACCCGTCTGGACAAGCACGAAGATACTCATGATGAGCTCAGATCATTCATGAAGAATCAGAAGGAAGACACTACTGAGATTAAGAACCTTCTGGCCAGCTTAGCTTCTAGGCTTGGCCCGTCGTAGTCTGTCTTTGGTCTTAGTCTGTTTTCTTTGTTTCTATGCATTTGTTTTTCTTGCATCTGCTTCTATAAATTTTTTTGTATCTTCTGATTTTATCAATGATGTGTTATCTTCTTCACTTTGTGTGTCTTTTATCATCTGAATCTTTTAATGCTTTTTGATGTTATGACAAAAAGGGGGAGAAACATGATAATTGAATTGGTTTATTATATCAGTTCCTGGGATTAAGTCTCAACATTTCCTAACATTATTTGCAAGTTCTATGTCTTTGAGATTTTTTGCAGGATTGAAGATATTCTGAAAAAGCTCAACATGAGAAGCAAATACACGGGGAAAAGCAATTCTATAAAGAATCATGCTCTTGGAGATTTGAAGCTAGCTTAGTGTTGTGAAGCTTCAAAATCAGAAGCAAGAAGAATGATATGATACATTTTTTTTTTAAGAATGCTCTGATACATTCATGCTCTGATACATTTTGTTTAGTATGCTCTGATACATTCCAGGATATAAAAATGATCTGATACATTCAAGAATGTTCTGATACAATCAAGCATGCTATGATTCAATTGATTATAAAGGAGAAATTCAAAGCTCTGAAGTTGTCCTACGGAAGCAAGAAGCAGAAGCTCTGAATATTCTGAAGTTCTATGCAAAGTGAAAGTCTCGACTGAAATGAAAAATACTTAGGGAAGTCTTTTATTTATAAATTCTTCTAGTATTTATTTCAGGGGGAGATTGTTAATCTCAGGGGGAGACATATTCACACACTCTGATTATATGCTTATGCTATATCTGTGTAATTGTCTTTTGTCATCTGATATTTTGGTTACAAATTCATATCAATTATATATGTTTTTGTCAGCATCAAAAAGGGGGAGATTGTTAAAACAAGATTTGTTCTAATCAATATTCTTAGTTTTGATGATAACATTATATATGAATTTTGTATAAGACAATGTGGTACTCTAATTCTTTGCATTTTCCATTTCAGGAAATACATAAAGAGTATGCACAATTAAGCGCTCAGAAGCACTGACTCAGAAGGTTCTGGATGGCTACATCAGAACATGCTCTGGAAAGACATCAGAAGATGGTCAAGCAGAACCAAAACTTGACTATGAAGCATCAGAAGAACATGAAGTCAGAACCAGAAGCACTGAAGTTCTGAATGGTATCACGCTCAAGCTCTTCAAAGTCAGAAGACAAGAAGATGCTCTGCACCAAGCTGATTGACTCTGATATTCAAACGTTGTTATCTACAAATCTGAGTTCAGAAGCAAGTACAATATGACAGACTATTAAGTCTAATCTCTGACTGACAAAAGGAACGTTAGAAGCTACAAAAGGCAAAGTCAGTAAAAGCAGCAAAAGCATGGCTCGAGGTAGTTGACAAAAGTGTGAAACATTAAATGCAAAGCTGTATTATTCACGTAAAGCATTAAATGCAACCCAACGATCATCTTCTCTCCAACGCCTATATATATATAGAAGTTCTGATCAGAAGCAGTAAGAGAACTCTTGCGCAAACTACCAAAACGCTGTCAAAATCAAAGCTCACGAACTTCATCTTCAACCTCACAAACTCTTGTAATATTTAGTGAGTGTTAAGCTTAGAACTTAAGAGAAATATCACTGTTGTGATTATAGCTTTATAAGAAGCAATCTATACTCTTGTAAACATTATTTTACATTGATTGTAAAAGGTTCCTAGAGTGATCAGTGTGATCAGTAGACTCTAGAAGACTTAGTAGTTTTCTAGGTGGTGATTTCCTAGAGTGATCAAGTTGTGATATGTATACTCTAGAAGACTTAGAAGTTTTCTAAGTGGATAACCATTGTAATCGGTTGGATTAGTGGATTAAATCCTCAGTTGAGGTAAATCACTCTAAGGGGGTGGACTGGAGTAGTTTCGTTAACAACAAACCAGGATAAAAATAATTGTGTTCATTGTTTTTATCTTACAAGTTTTTAAAGTCACACTTATTCAAACCCCCCTTTTCTAAATGTTTTTCTATCCTTCAGTTGATAGTTATCGGTCAATTCTCGACTAACTTTCACAATTTGACAACAAATTTGGAACGCCCGATGAGACACTATGACCCTTACTGCTTAAAATTTATAATCACCAAGTACAACAACAATTTGTGTATTAACATATTATAAAGAAAGAGCCTCAACATCATGTATAAACCTTAATCATTATCTATAAAAAATTCAAGCCAACAACAACTAACGAACCTTCACTATTACTGGAAATATCAACAATCTTACCTTTCCCTATTACCAATGCAGTTGTGACGAGTGCTCGACATGAGAAACCATTGGTAATGACTATGTCTTTCATTAGAAAAAAAGTTAGATTAGAAGATATGACATAGGGTATTAGGATATAGTTATGTCATGTTTATTACTCAAGAAGCTCAATGGAGCCAATGTCACACTTTTATTTTCGAAATTCCAGCCAACCAATACAATCCTAAGGTATTACCTAGTCTAGACGATTCTATTACAATATGTACCTTTTACTTTTATTGATTACAAATCTAGTATTCTTGCCATGAATAACCATGGAGGGCACCTAAAGGAAAATGATATGTATATTCAGGTTAATCTTCAACTTGAAGAGGAACATATAAACATGAAGCCACTAGAAAAAATATGAAAAATTGGTATGCGACAAATATCACCTTATGGAAACTCAATTCATTTGAACAACATGTCTTATTTTGAAGGACACACCGCCAAACCAATAGTAGGAATTCAAATTTTAGTTGAGATCTATTTGATTCAAAAAGAATAGAAAAGTTCCCCATTTGTATCAATTAATCCCATAACATACCTGACATGAAATTATGTACCACTAACACCCCTAGTGGGTTTGATGACGCCTAAACCTAGTGTTGTTATATAATGAATCGTCTTGGACCACGAATCAATTTTACCAATTTAACACACCAATGGTATTTAGATGACCTAAAAATAGTTTATTAGTGAACCAAGAGAAGCCACGGGGGAATTACCCACCGTCATATCCCAATTTTGTCCAGGTTTTATTATCATATTGGTTTTTGTCACATTTCCTTTTGAATATGTGAATTAGCCCAATCTCTAGTGAAGAGAGGTTTTAAGGAGTTCAAGCACAAGGTCGCGAGTTCGAATTCCATTACACTCTTTTTTTGCATTTCCTTTCTTTTTTGTTGTTTTTATTTAAAAATGGTCAAAAGGTCAAAATGTTGATTTTTGTGTCATTTTTATATTAATTTTCTTTTTTAATTAATTATATTTGTAATGATGTTTATTTATTTATTTTATGCACTTTTATCAAAAAGAGTTTAAAAAATACCAATAAATATCAAATCTTTTCCATTTTTGTCATTGTTATTCTCTAGTGGTCGCCATGTGTCATACTAATCTCTGATTGGTCAAAATGTGTCAGCTTGGTGACCAAAACATATATGACATTATTTGACATTATTTTATTTCTTGTTTGGTCCTTTTAACCTAGTTTCTGACACTATAAATAGGTCCCATCACGATTCTGACATTAGAAATTCTATTACACTAGATATTCACCAACTTACACAATTTCTACACTCTCTCACCTTATTTTTGGTCAAACCACTCTCATGTTACAATAACAATTCCACAACACCCTTTTCACTACAACATCTTAAACCTCTAAACACATCTGCATCACAAACCTTTACCACTATCATAAATCATCCAAAACTCCACAAAATTCTTAACACTTTAACCAATACCAAACATTAACCATAAAAACCAAAACCACAAATCATAAATCTTCAAAACAACAAAATCATTCATGAATTCTTACACCATTCAAAACTATTACCAATCACCATGAAAGTGTCAACTACAAACCTATGATATTCATACACCATAATTTTAAATTCTCACAACCTGCAAAACAATTCAAATCCCAACAGTTTCAACATAAAAACATCAACTTCAAATCAACACCACACAAATCAAACTCTTAACAAAACCACTTGAAACAACCAATATCTTCATCGTCATATTCGAATCCAAACATTATTTTTTTCATTAGGAGCAATGGTTAAACAACACAAAGGCAAACAAGGACAAAATCAATAACATGATTGGAATAAAGAACAGAAGAAAAATGAACAAAGAAGCAGGTCGAGGATCCGACGAAAGCATCATTCCAACCACCTCCGATTCAGTCGCCACGGAACTAATACGGTTCCCTATTCCAACCGCTCCAACGAACCTAAGCTGCTGGTGACCCAAGGACGCGACTAGTCGTTTCCCACATCTGAGCTCCACCGTAAAATGTTGTTGTTCTTCGATAGTGATGTTATCGTCTCTTCTTAATCTTGATTTGTTATATGTGTTGTTGCTTTTATTTTGAGGATGGGAAACTTGATTATTGTAGCGGGGAAAATCTGAGATCAAAGCCATAGGATTGACTCACTCAATATTTCAGTGAAAGTTGTAACACCCCTATTTACCCCATAAAATAATAAGCATATAATCAGAGAATAAGCATGCATATAACTCAAAGGGCGTCACATCGACGTTTTCAAAAACTGAAAAGCTTTTAAAACCGACAGCATTTATCCACAAAATACAATACACCTGGTCATTTCAAATAACACCTTACATATAATCATAATTCATCCAGAATATGCATTAACAGCGGAAAGTAATACTCATGTGTTTCATATATATGATACATGTCCCATAAGATAACCATAATCATAATATTTGGCTTAAGGCCTCTCAACAACAAGTAACTAATTAAAACATGTTCACAAGTTATAACAAAATACATAAACAAATAGAACATGAGTTCAACGTCTAAGCTACCAAGTGTTACATGACCAGAGCATCAACTCGCTACTTAATTACCAAGCAACTCGGAAGAAACTCCGACTAGATCACACGCCAGCTACTAATCGTCAAACCTGCATGTCGCCAAACGAGGGCAACATTAAAACAGAAGGGTGAGAATACGAACCATTATGAAGTAAGTATAATGAGATACAATGGTTAAATCAACAATTATAGGAATGCATTACACTTGCCTAATCATGAAATTAACACTAATCATAATTCACGTATATTAAGCATACACCAAGTATAAAAGTATAATATCTCAATACTATATTCTCAATTATACACATAGCCATAATTATCACATATTCTCGCATTTAACCAATTACGTATTCAAATATCACCCCTTCTCAATTATTAACTAATACAATTATCACTACAACACCAAGTGTACATAATCAATTACCAAACTCACACACATAGCATCACAACATCAATGCACATAATCAATTGTTCACTCGTACACTTATCACAACAACATAATGCACATAATCAATTATCACATTCATGCACACATCATAACAACATAATGCACATAATCAACTATCACATAACTCTAATGTGACTCAATGAAACATGTGACACTATGCATGTGGTACCAATGTGAAATTCTGAGTTTCACCGGCCTCCGATTCATAACTCGAGAATCTAAGCCACACTTCCGATCCGGACAAGACCAAAGTCCACCAATTGTAAACATATAGTTTACGGCTCCCGATTCACTCTAGAATCCCAGCCCACTTATGTTTCAAAGCAAATCCACCTGTGTTTCAAGGCACACTATGATATGAATGTATGTACAATGTCACAAATATATGCAATTAAGATCATCTCTACCATCTTAACTTTCCGCATATCACAATAATTCAACCCTATGAATTATCCACCAATTGTACACAACATTCACAACACACACATCATTCACATACAAGAGGTCAATTAATCAATTACGATTCACACAATCCAATTAACACTAGTAAATCATAACATCTCATGTTAATTCATATTGCCAACAAAATATAAGAATATACTTCCAAACCAAGTATTATTTCATTAGTATTTGGCCAAAAATACAATTACGGTTAAATTATCAAGATACCGTAATTTACCGATAAACCGAATAATTAATCCAATTCCAAGTATATATTTCAATCAATTAGACTCATTAAAATTAATTCAACTATTAATTAAATTAACCAATTAATAATTACACTATATTAGTTCCAAGTTTCTAATTCATTTTCTATTCAAAAACCAATATCTAATATAAAAGATATTTAAATTCACACTATTTTGGTCGGTTCGTAAATATCACATTTTCAACAAAATAACACCACCATTTTAATCTACTAATTAAACTTAGCTACCACGCAAATTTTCATTAAATTCCGGACAACTAATTATACCATTTAATTCGGCTATTTCGATCTAACGGGACTGTTTTGAATTTCATAAATAGAAAGAACAAGGCCACAACACACAGTAGATATTACATGAAACCAAAAAGTGGCTAAATTCATACGCTACAATGAAATAAATATACTAAATAAACCACATGCTTTTGTTATGGCGCTACAGTAACTGGGTGACAATCACTTATTTCCAATTTGTATTTCATGTTCCGCTACAGTAATTTCCAATTTCTAATATAGGATAAAACAACTAGTTCATTTTCAATTTCCATTGCATATATACCGCTACGGTGCTACACATAATACTTCCGCTACGACATTTTAAGAAAAGGAATATATATGTATATGTTAATTGATTCGCTACAGTAAGTAAAAAAAAAGGACGCTACAACAATTAGAAGAAAACGAAAAACAGAGACACACAGTCATCGCTACAGTGCCTTATTCAATTGCTATAGTATTAACAGATGTCAATTAGTGATTCTCAATCATCCCCTAATTTCACCAATGTACCAATTACTAACATCATAACATGTTTATAACATCAATTTCATGGATTATCAACAAAATCTAACATGTCAAAAACCTAAAATTGAAGAAACAAAATCCCTAAATCATGTTAATTTAGCCATTGACCCAATCATACTAACCCATAATAATAAGGATTCTCCCCCTTACCTCTTCAATGTGCTTCAAACCCTAGCTTTTGCCCCTTGTTGTTCTTCCCCTTTCTTCCTCTTCCTCTTCTCCAAAATGAGCCAAAGTTATGATATCTCTACTCTTCCCAAACCCTTACTATCTTTATTCTTATTGGGCTTAACCCAACTTATCTCACATTCTAACTAATTAGGCCCAATAACTATTATCTCATTTATTCTACTACTAATTAAACATAGATACACACAAGTTAATTAATTAAATTACTTATCTCAATTAACCAATTAAGCATAATTAACACCAATACATACATAATCAATGAATTAAATTAATTATTGTATCACATAAAAATTAGATAAATAATCAACACACCAAATAATCAATTAAAATAGTATAATAAAATAAATACGGATAAAATCCTCTAATAACTCAATGTCTCATATTTCCGGTCAAATCTTAATTACTCGGAAAATTCCCAAAATGCTAAATATTAACTCATTAATATTTCTAATACTAAAAATATTAAAATCTTTGATTAAATATTGATCCGCTATCTCGAACTAATACCGACTAAATTATCCCAAAATGCGAAAATTTCAATAAACATCAGAAATGACTAAATTAAGCAAATAATTATTAAAAACACCAAATAATATAATTACTAATATAATTAATAAAAATATTAATAAAAATCGGGATGTTACAAAAGTCGCCACCGCGCTTTATTATTTCCAAAGGAAAGGGGAAAAGAACGAAAAAACCCAAAGTTTGTTTTAAAAAAACAAATAGAAGAGATCTTAGGTACGGGTGTTGTTTATACAAGGGGAAGGTTTTAAGCACCCCTCATATCTATGGTACTCCACAGGAACCTTTTTGAAAATCTGTGTCGTGTGTGCTAAAAAAGGAGTTTGTTTTATTTTAAAAATAAGCTCGGCAAGACGTTAAGCCTTGTGCCTACATACCTCCTCGGTGCAATGGAGAAGTCAGAGCTAATGTAGTTCCGCTTAAAAGGGAAAACATTTTTTAAAAAATGAATAAACACTTTATTGTCGTCGGAGAGAAATACTCAGTCATTGATCTTGAGCATGAGAACAAACGAGTTCTTTGCTTCGCAAATGAAAGAAGGGCTCCAACTCGAATAAAATCGACGAGTATGCCACTAGCTCTCTCACGCGGAAAAGATCTCATTATATCAATCAATTTCAAAATCGTGGGGTATAACCACTCGTTTCGACAATTAACGGTGTCTAAACTTTGAAGAAAAAGCCATTAAGGGCAAAAGATATTTTAAAGAAAATGTTTTTAAAAAAAGATTGCAAACATAATAATATTTTGGAAAAAGGGAGAAGATTTTGAAAATTAAAGAAGGGGAGGAGATGAAGAGGCTATCATATTGCGTAATATAAAAGCTAAGGAAAGAAACGGTCTAACCGAAATAAGAAGCCAACACTTGACATTGTGAGTCAAGGTAGATTTCCCATCCTTTGGAATATCAATACTAAACCAACATTATCACTTAGGGATCCAGATGAATTTATTATCTTAGCACCACTTTGCATTAAGCACATTAAAAATTCTGACGAAAATCGGGCAGAGTAACGGCTGTTTTCGGGTAAAATCCTTATATCAATGCCTTGGAATTAACCATCAAGGACTTTCAAGGAAATGCCTGCACATACAAACAGACAAAAATCCAATGCCAGACAGACAGAATAACAGCAGAGTAATAACGGAATGAGGGTCCAGAGGCACTAAGTCCATAAGTCCGAATCTCCAAAATGCTAGGGATAGTAACCAATAGTCCAAAAGAGAGCCTTAAGTGTTTTTTAGATTTTTGTTATTTATTAGTGTTTTAGCATAAAAATAAAGTATGGTCCAAGTGGACAAAGAGAAAATGGCGGAAACATAAACATATGTCCAAATGGACAAAGAGAAAATAGCGGAATATAAACGTCCAAATGGACAAAGGAAAAATAGCGGAATGTAAATATGATGAAATGATAAAATAAAGCGATAAAGCGAGAAATATAAAGAGCGGTATAATAAAGTGCGGAAATTAAAGTTAGTTGTTAGATGTTAAAGATAACCATCTTGAAACTTGTCAAGTATGTTATCAAAGTTAGTAAGAAAGATCGATGGTGAGTGAAGGATGTTCTCGGATTTAAATTCAATGGAACTTTATCAGAAGCTTGATAAAATCATAGCGACTACACGATAAATTTCCATAAGTCTTAAATCAACCGCATACAATTCTCTTCCATATTTGATCTTTTTTATTCGGGACACGAAATATTGCGCTATGTTAAGCAGATCGCCAAGTGATTTATGTAGAAATCACCCTACAACGAGGCCGGTCAAAACTTTATGTGCTAATGCATGCGAGAGAAATGATATGTAGATCATTCTCCGAAAGCAATACCGCACGAAAAGAAAATATGTAACGATCTAGTCTTTACTAAGAATCCATAAGAATTCTCAAAGTGTTAAGACTTTCATCGATCAAAAGAAAAAAATGAGAAGAAGAAGATAAAATGCATAAAGTAAAATCAACTCACACTATCATTAATATCATTCATCTAATATTATGAATTTGGTCCTTTCAAACCTATCAACATCCTAGATCCAATGATATTAATGAAGTGGAGGAAGAAGAATAAAATTCACAAAAGATAATCAACTCACACTATCATTAATATCAATCATCTAATATTATGGATTAGGTCATTTCAAACCTATCAACATCCTAGATCCAATGATATTAATGAAGTGGAGGAAGAAGGAAGCCAAAACAAGCATAAAAAAGGCAAAAAACCATATTCTGCCAGCAGGAAATCGATTTCATGCAGGGGGAAATCGATTTCCATAGTGCAATTTTCAAGAAAAACAAGTTACGTTCAGCAGGAAATCGATTTCAACCTTAAGGAAATCGATTTCATCAGTGTAAATTTCAGCAAACCTCGTAAAAACTTTATGGGTGGAAGCATCCATCAGCGAAGATCATCGTAGCATCTCTGCCAAAATCTATGGTATTCCTTTTATTGTCACGGAAGAATCCATTGTTGAAACCATAGGATATACTCCTAATCCGTCTGCAATTAGTCTTGGGTCGTTTCATCGTTGGAATGCTAACCATACTATGAGCAGAAATATCAGACGGATCGTCAACAATGCGGAACTTCTGACTCATTTCAGACAAGTTTTGTTTAGATTTTTCCTGTCTAACATAACACATAGAGGGAACTTTCATCAAATTCTATTAAATAGAGATCGTTTCCTCATTCATCGACTCGAAAATGGTTGACCACTGCATCTTCCAAAAATCATCTTCTGTCATCTTAAAGAATCTCTCACTGCCTTTGGATGTGGCCAGAGCATTCATATTCCTTACGGAAGAATTCTATCTGCTCTGTTTGTATTTGCTGAATTAGTTCAGATTATCCGAAACGCAGAGTGTGAGGACAATGATGACATTCTCCGGGAAGAAGAGTCTGAACCATTCTATGCTTAAATGTATGTAGCCTTCTCTAGTGTAGATTTTAATTATCTGCATGAATCTTTAATGAAATTCTATTTTCTGTTTAACTTTTTATGTTCTTTACCAAAATGTATGATTTCTAATAAACAAACATATAAAATTATTTGCCTATTAGAAAATTCTAAAACCTAAAAGAATCCTCTAATAGAACTTCTGAGAAAATGCACGCATACCAAACTAAACAAATATCAATCTTCTGAAGAGATAAAGAAGAAACTATTTCAAGGGGAGCTGTATTTCAGAAATTAATAGGACTATCCAGTTCAGGGGGAGTATATATCTCAGGGGGAGAATACCACATTAATTCACCATATCCATCCAACCCTCTTAAAACCTTTTTGATGATAACAAAAAGGGGAAGAAAGAAAGAGTTAGTTTTTGATGAATAAATCAATTGTTTGATTAAACATGAGAAATGAGATGAAATTTAATTGCTTAATTATTATTATCCTCTCATAAAATTGTTCCATCAAAATACATGGTTTTTGTCATCATCAAAAAGGGGGAGATTGTTAGAACAAGATCGAAATCAGTTGCTTGATTGAACATGAGAAATGAGATGAAATTTAATTGCTTAATTATTATTATCCTCTCATAAAATTGTTCCATCAAAATACATGGTTTTTGTCATCATCAAAAAGGTGGAGATTGTTAGAACAAGATTGAGAATCTATGTTCAGAATCTAGTTTTGATGATACCAAGCATATATTTTGTGAGTAGCAATTTTATTACTAATGGTTTCATTTAGTGTGCATATATTATGTTATAAATCTTATACAGGATTCATCAGAAAAAGAGTACAACAACTGCATCCAGAAGAT
Organism: Vicia villosa; assembly: GCF_029867415.1. Lineage (NCBI taxonomy): Eukaryota > Viridiplantae > Streptophyta > Magnoliopsida > Fabales > Fabaceae > Vicia > Vicia villosa. Next base: position 55,523,203 of record NC_081186.1, read on the forward strand.
TGACAAAGCTAAACATCAGTCATCAGATGTTCTGTTTAAGAACACGTCATACAAGCCAAATACCGCAGATTACAAGCAACAATCAAAGACAATACCACTCAGAAGAACAAGCAATATCAATGCATACATACAACAAGCCTCAATCAGAAAGTACATCAGAAGCTGCAAGGAAATGAACAAGGAAGATCAGCTTAAGAAGCTTTGCAACATCAGAAGATCACGCACGCTGAAAAATCAGAAGTTCTGAAGCTACAACGAAGTGACATATAAGATACAAACATCAACATAAGCCACATACAAACCAGTGAAGAATCTACAGCTCAGCATACAGAATTGAATAAAATACAAAGAGGCTAGAATCAAAGGGAGAGCCGTTAGAAACATCATCACGTGCAAAACGGTTACAACATTTAAAAGGGACAACTCCCAAGGTTAAAAGAAGAAGCAAGCTACATGCAATACATTGAAGAAAGAAAAACTAGAATAGCACGCCACAAACTGAAATCAAGATAAGGTTCTGTCATGAACACATGCAACCAATCAATACGAAGCATTCAAATCCATACTCAACGAGATTGCAACGGCTACATTCCAACGGTAACCACTCATCAAGCTATAAATAGAACCAGTCTTCAAACTTAATGTGTATGGAGTGACCACTATGTATGAAATCCATCCTTCCAGCACTTAATGAAGAATCAATCTATCCAGAATGGAGAGTGAGTGATCATTCATCCCTTGAATGCATCCGGAGAGAAAAAGACAATATCCAGTAAGGATCATCCATGGAGATAAGAAGAAAGTGTGCAACCAAAGATATACTCTGCACAATAGAAGAAGAAAGAATATGCAGAATGCATCTGTGCATCTATAGATGAAGTAGCTGAGCATGTACATCAAACTGAAGAAATATGAAGACATGCATCAGAAGATACAAGAGGCAACACATACTCAATATGTGGTGAATTAATCCATAGTGTTGTTATACACTAATCATCAGCCAAAGTGAAAAAGACATTTAAAGAAGAAGAAGCTGACTCTACTGATAAGCAACCATTCTCTATTGGAGATTATGAAATATACTCAAACTTGATCAATGCCTATATTGTTCATGTTGAATAACATAAGTAACTGAATACATGGAGTTGTCGCTCGATAATAATTCATGTATGCTAATGTTCATCAACATGCCATTAAGCTGTAACAAGCTTTATGATCAGAATTGAACAAGGAGGAGCTGAAGATCAAAATGAAGAAGCACATAAAACAGAACTACTGTTCTGAATCTGCTTAAGGAAGAAGAAGCACAAGAAGCAAATTCAAATAAGAGTTGTTGCTCTTTATCTGCTTACAGGAGAAGAAGATGCTGATCTTTCTAAAGAAGCATTCTCAATAAGGGTTGTGCCTCTTAATCAGCTTTCGGAAGATAAAAGAGATCAAGCAAGAAGCTTCCAACATAAGAGCTGAGTCTCTTAGGGTGTGTTTGGCAATGAGAAGAAAGTGAAAAAAGAGAAATAGATGAGAAATAGTATGAAAAGAGAGAAATAGATGAGAAATATAGTAGATTTAACCTATTGCTTGGAATAAGAGAAAGAAGAAATAAATAGAAGAGAAAGAAGTGTGCTTAATTTTTGAAAAGACTAAAATGTCCTTATACTAAAACAACTATATTATCATAATAATTTAATTTCAAATATTAATTAATTTAGTTATTTTATTGTTTTAATTCATAATTATAATTAAATTTTTACATGAAAACTAAATTAATATTTAGTTAAAATATTTTAATTTAGACAAATTAAATTATTACTTAACATTGAATTAATTATAACAATTTAATTTTATTGGTTATTATTAATTTTATATTATTAATTTAATTTTTATAAAATTAATATTATAAAATTTCTTAAACATAAGTTAGATGTGGCTACATGTAAAAACAAATTTTTAATAAAAAAAAAAATTAGTTAAAAGAAACAAAATAGTCTTTATTACACATTTATCATCAAGGACATATGGGGAAAAAACTCAAAGATACGTAACTACTTCCATTTCTCCTCACATGAGCAGAGAAACAATTTTGACGTGGGACCCAGCCAATTTTAATCTCTCTTCTCTATTTCTATGCTCACCAAACACAATTGATGGGACACTTCTCTCCATCCTCTCTCTTTTGAACTTCTCTCTTCTTTTTTCTCTCAAAACAAATACACCCTTGATTTGCTTATGAAAAGAATGAGAAGATGTCAATCAGAAGATAAAAGAAGAAGACTACAACTTCTGTTATAACTTGTAATATAATGTAAAACACATAGAGTTGTTGCTCGTAGTGTGTAATATCTTAGGAACTTCTGATAGATTGTTTAGGCACCAGAAGTGGCATCCGGTCAGAGTGTCGTAAAATTATGTGCTTAATATAGGAGAGAATCTGCTTGAATAAGAAGCACTATTGTAATCTCCAGTAGATTGGTGAACGTTATATCCTTCTGGGATCCCTGAACGGTTCATCATCTAAGGTTAGTCACAGTGGTTTGCTGTGCAGGATTAGTCACAACAGGTTGGTTGTGCAGGGTTCCTGAGTCAATGGACGTTATATCTCGCGGAGATCACTGAACGGGTCATTGTTCAGATGGTTAGTCACAACAGTTGGTTGTGCAGGTTGTGAGTCACGGCGGAGGATCGTGCAGTTGTAATCAGGTTCTGATTATAGTGGATTAAGACCTCTGTTGAGAGGCAAATCACCTGAAAAAGGTGGACCGGAGGTAGCCTTAGTTAGAAGGTGAACCAGGATAAAAACAAACATGTCTTTTACTTTCTGCTCTAATCATTTTAACTCAGAACATTCAAACTAAAGTTCTGCAGAACTGTACTGAACAAGTCAGAAGTTCAGATGATACACAGAAGTTAAAGTATTGGTTATGTAGTTCTACACCCTCATGCTTCAGCAACATCAAAAACATAATCCAATAGATGATTAAAGGAATGAAAGAAAAGACGTTAAAGAAAAAGAAAGGGAAATTTTATCAGATAAAAAACACAATTCAATCCCCCCTTTCTTGTGTTTTTCTCCACCTTCAGAAGGTTCCTATTGAGTACAACGAATGTAAGGGGTACCTAACACCTCCCCCTCGCGTAACCGACTCCCGAACCTTAAACTAGTTGCGTTGACCATGTTTTGTCCTCTTTCAGGGTCTTATTGATATTTCCCTTCAAATAAATAACTTCGGTGGCAACTCTGTTTTATTTCAAGTGTGCAATGCATTCAACTATTTTTTGTGGCGCGACAGTTGGCGACTCCACTGGGCATAATTTCGAAAGAAAGTCAAACCTATCCTTTTAGTTTTAGGGTTGTTCGTTTTGTTTGCATGTTTGTTTTTATTTTGCTTTATTTATTTATTATTTATTTTATTTATTGCTTTATTTTTATTATGTGTGTTTGTGTGTGTGTATATATATATATATATATCAATTGTCTGTGGGGTTTGATTTTTGTTTGAGAATGAGATTTACACCCAAGCTTGAGAAGAAACTTAAGCTTAAGTAAGAGATTGTCTAGTATTGGCCAATGAGATGCACATCCTTATGAGTTTTTTACGACAACCCCGCTCAGAGTATATCAATTCAAAACTTTTGTCTTGAGTTGGTTAGCCCATCTTTGTGATAAAACTTTAGGCTTGGTCATGTTAGAACAAGAATTGTTCTGATTAATATTCTTAGTTTTGATGATAACATTATATATGAATTTTGTATAAGACAATGTGGTACTCTAATCCTATGCATTTTCCATTTCAGGAAATATATAAAGAGTATGCACAATTCAGCGCAAGAAGCACTGACTCAGAAGGTTCAAGTATGCAACATCAGAACATGCTCTCGCAAGACATCAGAAGATGGTCAACCTCACTTCATCTTCAACCTCACTTCATTTGTAATATCTTAGTGAGATTTAAGCTTAGAACTTAAGAGAAATATCACACTTGTGATTATAGCTTATTAAGAAGCATTGTAATACTCTTGTAAGAATTTGTTTACATTAATTTGTAAAAGGTTCCTAGAGTGATCAAGGTGTGATCAGAATACTCTAGAAGACTTAGAGGGTATCTAAGTGGAAAACCATTGTAATCAAGGTTGATTAGTGGATTAAATCCTTAGGTGAGGTAAATCACTCTAAGGGGGTGGACTGGAGTAGTTTCGTTAACAACAAACCAGGATAAAAATCATTGTGCAATTGTTTTTATCTTAAGAGTTTTTAAAGTCACACTTATTCAAACCCCCCCCTTTCTAAGTGTTTTTCTATCCTTCAGGACAATGACTCTGGGGACCATTTCTAGAACTAGAACATCGAGACTTTGTATGGCCTACAAGATGAACATCTTACTAGGTCAATATGAAGGCTCTACCTAAGGAAGACCCTTTGGTATTTCCTCATGAATTGGCTAGCCCAATATCATGATGAAATTTCATTTGTGGTCCATGACCTTAGGTTTGTTCTTAAAGTAATCCATGAAAACCCTAGTGTCATCCTTTGTGAGGGATCAGGTAGAAAGACTTAGAAATATCCTTGTGTGATAAGCCTTCCTAAATAAGGTGTTATTATGTTCGTCACTATCCTTAAACGCGTTTGGGTTTCCTTATGTCTATCATTATTCCTAAACCCGTTTGTAATTCCTTATGTCTATCATTATCCTAAGCCTGCATGCACATTGCATCCCCATGAAAAAAAACCTTCTAGTATACCTTGAAAAAAAATCTTTTTGCATACCCATGCATTTTCATACATCCGCATACATGCACTCATATCTCTTCCACCTTCGCCCTCCTCCAACCTAATCCAGCTAGCATGTTTTCGATACTCATAAACAAACTCAAAGCATGTCTCAAGAAGCCATGGAGGAACTCAAGAGAGGCCAAGAACTATTGAAGGAGGAGGTCAAAAAGTTGAAGACTCAAATGAACTTGGACATACAGGTACTATTGAGGAGAGAAGGAAACCCTTTATCATAACACCTACAGGCCTACATAGTGCCTTAGATACCACAACCATGGGTGATTCTCCCACATTAATAGTAGCAATGGCCCTGTCAGCAGAATAGGTATGCCCAGCAAAAGAAAAGACAACGGTTACCCATTTACTTTGACAAGTGCAAGAACGTCAAGAAGCATCTCCTAAAGTTAGTGGACCGACAAGAAACTCATCCCTAGAATCATTAGGCCTTTATCATTTCCATTCATAATTTCTTTGTTGTTAACTTTTATTTGTTCCAAACTTATAATCTTTGATCAGTAATTTTAATATGATGAGCATGCATATTTTGGGAATCAATCCATTCATACTCACTCTTTCTTACACCATCACTTACTATATACAAAATATCAATGTTTTCTCATTTTTGCTTTTCACCTGTTAACAAACTTGGAGGGAGAATGATGTAAACAAAATAACTGAATTTGCTGACGTATGATTTTATTAGTAAGACTTGGCTAACGATGTAAGGCATTGTTTCACTTCCCAAACATTGGAGAAATAAGGAGATAATCCATAGTCGATCCCTCCGAGCCTAAAGTCAGTGTACTTTCTATTTTAAAAAACCTTAATCTTATCTAGGGTGTAGGTAGTTTTTCAATTAATTCAGTGATGCATTCTAATGCAAGAGAATCGTTCCATTGAATTACCCTAGTAAGAGGTTTAAGCACATCCTATTCCTCGCGCACATCATACAACATTGAGGAAGCATGGAAAAGATAAAGCTCACAATAGTCAACATGGAAGTCATAACTTTTTTTAATCAAAAGCAAAATCTCACAAGAACTTTTCAAAAAAAAAGAAGGAGCCCACTAAGTCAAAAACCTGAAAAAATTGACTTAGGCAAAAGTTAGGGTATCCCGATGAACCGCAAATTCAAACTAATCAGTCCATGAAAAAAATAAGGATTTAAAGCAGAAAAATGGAAAAATAAGCTTGACTGCCATCACTAGAATCACATTAGTGCTTCTATACCTACCTCCATCATCATGACTAACAAAATTCTCTTGTAGACTGAATGCATCTGTTGAGTTAATTGAATTTAGGAATGGAGAACATCAAAGGAGAATGAGTGGGTTATCATCAAATGTTAAGCCTTATATCCTTTGTTACTTAAACAGTGAATCAGGCCCCGTTACAACCCTTAATAGACCTAATTAAAGCTAGGTTTACTACAAAAGCATACTCAGCAAAATTATTATTAAACTAACTCTGAATGTTTGTTAAATCATCGTTAACCATATTTTCACATCTTCATACATGCCAACCTTGTGGCAAAATATCATCCATCATACACACCATATCTGTTTTCCATAACAATTTTCGATTTTAAAACTTGCATAAGCATCGCGTTAGAATTACTTTTCAAAAGGAACAATTTTTATTCACAAATACTTATGTCATACCCCAAATTTGTCCTACCCTTTCAATTTTATCTGGCTTAGGCTTATACATTTCATAATCTCATGTACATACCTCCCATTAGGTCATATAACACAACATGCATCATTAATTAATACACTTGGCATGGGATCTAAGACCTTGGGAGCTAAGGTTTATGTTCGTGGTCACTATGAATCTATCTCTCAGCATCATACGAAGTGTTCTCTATCAAAGATTTCTAACGGTCAAAAAGTGGAGTTTATTTCCCTACATTTGTGATCATCAAATAAACTTCAAAGTTTGATCATACAATCGCCGTGAACCTCCTTTGAACTCTCGGGTTGTATTCGATATAGAAGGTGTGGTTTCATTCTGTTGGATTCCACTCAAAGAGTCTCGAATTTGAGCACAAAGTTCTGGTAGATCATGGTTGGAGGTTCACTTTTATGTTTACAGTGGGAAACTGAAGGTACTACAGGCTCCGCGCTTAAAGGTTTAGATATGAAGCATGGCATTACCGTTGAATCATTTTAAGTTTGGAGACTATTCAGGGAGGTTGACTTTTCTAACCATGAATCTATATTAACTCTTGGTTTTCTTCACCTTATCATGACGCCATTCAACTCAAGGGTGCAAGAATAAAGTGATGATGTGAAGGTTCAATTAAGCACATGGACCGAACAAGTGTGTTTCAAATCTTATTTGAAGAGAAAAGAAAACCATTACACTACGGATCATTACTTCAATTAGATTTCTCAAACAGTTTCATTACACTTTATCATGATTCAAGACCAAGGTACAATTACCACTACATACATTGCAACATTAAGAAAAATTACACCAGAAATTACACAAATTACTTTGGAAACTGGAAGCCTAATTCCATCCAACCTTGACTTTTAAACTAAAAGATTCTTTTTTACAACAGAACCAAATCAACTTGCAAGCATCCAAGTTCAAGGCATTTCCAAACTAGCTAGCAGCCTGCACGGTCCACACGACCCCTCATACCAATGTTGTTTCCAGACCTGCACAAACTAGTTACAAAGGCCGCATTAGACATGCTCATAAAGAAACAGTACATACACATTCAGGCATAACACAGAATTCCAGTAGCCCCTAGCTCCAAAGATCAAACCGAGAACCATGCGGCAACATTTCTAAACCAAGCTGAAACTTGTACTGCTACTAACAAAACCCTACATTCAAACCATACACTAAATAAAACCAGCCCTGCAATACATTCACCCTAACCGTATATTCAAATAAACCAAAAAATCTAACAGTTAACCCCATCCTAACATTCTAATACCACAGATTCACATACCATACTAACCACATACCATGACAATCCCACACATTCATGAGCATGTGCATACTTTCATACACTTCAAAGTTTATAAACCACAATATAATCCTGCTGCCACAAAACCTGCATACAAAAAAATCATCACCAGTCAATTCAAAAGAGAACTAAAAAACCAAGGCAAATGAAATCCAAATCTCATCACAAAGTTATCCCATTCAATATTTCAGTCCACACACAGTGCCATAACAATTCACTAGAAAAGAAAACCTATGTCTCAGACACAAACATCATAAATACCATCATTGTAACCAACTTCCAAACTTACCCTAACTAGCAAACTCCATCTAACTGTTTTTTAACCAACATAACTAATTATGCCAGCTCAGTAACCAATTTCCTAACAGAAAACATTCCTAACAACCCAACATTCATTTAATAGAAAATAACAGAATGATAACAGAAGGAGAGAAGGGAGTTACCTCAACAATTCAATCTCCTCCTATAAAACCAGAACTTCTCTTCAATCACAGCTATCCACCATTTTTGTTCACATGCTTCATCCATCACAATCACCATTAATCATCATCTTCACCACTGAGTCCTCTAACTAATTTTCAATCCAATGGCTCACACTTCACTCTCCTCTAACTGACTCAACAATCCTCAACCTCTATATATCAGCAACCTCGTTCATCTTCAAGCTCTCGATTCATTTTTCTTTACACAACATCATCATCTTCACCCTTCCCTCTCCATTCTCCCATCTTCAATCTTCAACCATCATCTTTCTTCACCATCTTTCAGTCTTCACATTCACCATCTTTACCTCTTCTCTTCCCACACGCATCTCTTCATCCACCTTCGACCGAGCTTCATTCATCCACCACCAATCTTCATCTCTGTACCAACCTTAATCAAATCACCATCCAAAAAAACTCAGAAAAAGAGAAGGAGAACAGAACAAGAAGAAGAATCGTATAACAGAATAGAGAACTCACCTCCAACCACCTTCAACCTTCACTCTGAACAGAGAACCTTGTTCTTCATACTCACAGCAACCTTCATCTCCATCCAATGCTTCACGTCATACTCTTCTTGAATCGAATTCTCCACCAAGAATCACCATTACGATAATTCAAACTTCAATCATCTTCAGTTCAGCTTCTCTGCAACAACAACATCAGCATCATCATCATCATCATCATCGCGTTCAATCTCGCAACAACAACTCAGAAAAGAATCGCAACAAAGAACGCTCACTTCACCACTCCTTCATACGACTTCCATCTTCAACCTTTCTCCAAATCGTTCATCAACCTTCAACAACTCTCACAGTCGATCTTCTCCAATCTCCTTCACACCTTCAATCTCACATCAATCTGAATCATCATCGCGTTGCAACATCAACGCGCGGAAGAAAGAAAAAGCTGTGTTCGGAATCGTGCAAGTTCATGGAGGAGAGAGTTCGTAATGAATTGAGAATCAGAGAGATAGATTGAGAAGGTTCGGATTGAGAGGCTGAGCACCGAGACAAATTCGAGAGGGAGAATAAAGTGGAGAGAAACAGGTGGTGTGGCGGAGTCGTTTGATTCACGGCGGCGTATGTGTGCCGTTGCCGGCGCCGTTCAGAAGCGAAGAAGAGAAATTGGAGTTTACTCGTGAAGGGAGCTCAAAGGTCACAAATGATCTAACCCTAATCCCCTTTGATATTTTGGCTATTTCCTTATTTTATTTTATTTCCTTTTTTTCCTTCTTTATTTGAATTAATTGAATAATAAAATCTGAATAGTTTTGGATAGAATCTCCTTGGGCTCACAAATTGCTACCATACCCCCCTTTGAGAGCCCAATCACACGTTTTTGGCCATTTGACACAAATTCTGAACAAAAATAGCTGTTGGGCCTAATTCCAGTGGCCCTGCACCCAGATCACTTGCTACACTCCATAATCCAGCATAAACCCCCTGACTCCATTGTTTTTCTTATTAGAATTTAAAGTTTTTTGACATAGTTTTGATCTAATTTTGTTTTTAGGTAATAAAATCGTAATTTTGTTAGATTTTTAGGTAGTTATGACATAAAAACTTCATAAAAAAAATACTAGTTTAGGCTTAGTAGCATTTAGGTTTTTAGTATAATTTTGGCTTGAATTAGAATTCCCTTAACACATTAAAAACCCATAAAAATGGTAGTATTTTTAGATTAATTTTAGTACTAATTTTTTAATTGCTTCTTTTATTTCTTTTATACCACTTCCATGTTATTTTCGTATAATTTTTGTATGATTTTGTTGCTTGTTTTTGGCCATTTTTTGGCCTATTATGTTAATACCATTTTAATGCTCCTATTGGAATTTAGTCACCATGTTAACATTAGATTTAGAACAATCATTAGACTTAGATTAGAATCACAACTATTAGATTAGAGAATAGGTTAGTTCCCCTTGTTCATTCTTTTTTCTTTTTCAATCTTAAAAAACTTAATAAATACTGATAAGGATCATACCATTTTTTTTCTTTTCGTAGTACGAAAGAAATGATTGGGGCGTAGGCCCCGATGTATGTTCTTTCCTACTTAGCGGAGGAGAAATGATTGAGGCATAGGCCTCGGTATATTTCTTAACCGCTATTTAGAGAAACGATTGTGGCGTAGGCCTCGATGTGCATTCTCTAAATATTCAAAAAACTATGTATTTCTTAACTGCTATTTAGAGAAACGATTGTGGCGTAGGCCTCGATGTGCGTTCTCTAAATATTCAAAAAAAACTCTTTTTGTATGATCTAAGTCACAAATAAATTCCCCATAAAAAACACCAACCAAAAACACTCAAAATGCTTAATAAAGGTTCAGACTTAAAAGAAAGTAAGGAAGTGGTGCGAAGCCTTGTAGTGGGTTTTGTCACCATGGAATTACCCTAAAAGACACAAACCAATCTCTCTTTTTCTTCTTTCTAAGGGCAATGTTATTTTCGCTCGAACGCATCGTAGGTCGATCCCTTATGCAAGAGCGCGAACGTTAACTCCGCCCAACTAAAAAACACAAAAACAAACAGAAAATCGTGAGCCGAGCTACAGTAACTCTGATTCCTGAAAAGGATACGTAGGCAGCGGGGTAGGGCCCGTGCGAGTACAATTCTTTATTTTCCCTACATTTTGCATTCATTCGCATATAGACATATATATAGTATACACCCTTTAGATAGAAACAAACATAGGTGGATACCATCGAGTACGATGGGCGCGAGGGGTGCTAGCACCTTCCCCTCGCGTAACCGACTCCCGTACCTAGATTCTCTGGTCGCAAGACCCTGTTCTTTTTCCTTGTTAGGTTTCCTGATATTCCTTTCCCTTATGGGATAAATATATTAGTGGCGACTCTGTTCATTTTTCGCGAGCGTGCGACAACTTAGCATCAAGGAAATCACAAGAATGGTTTGATAAAAGGAAATCCATTTCAAGACCCTCCTAACTCAGGGAAAACCACTGAAAGATCCTTCCAATCAGGGGAAAATCCTAATGATCATAGGAGGATCATGTGAAGATCCTATTGACTAGGGGCAAATCATTCCAATAATTTGTCAACCTGGGTCACACCTACATACCCTAATTATCAGGGGGCAGACCTTTTAAGATTCAAATATTAGGGTATCCGTATCAAGGTCATATCACAGCATGGCAAAATCCAAGGTCCTTTTCAGGCAACACCTCCAGACCCTAATGATCCGGGATAGACCTTTCAAGATTCAATGTGGAATTGAGATATCAATATTACTATGCAAAAAATTATTTACAAGAGAAATATAGCAATCAAACTCTACAAACCATATGTTTGATGTTGATCATTGCACTTATCTTCCCTTGATCTAAGTTTGATTAAGTCACCCAACAATAGCAATTGACTCACCGTCTCACGCTACTCTTTTGCAAGAAACCACCGTTCTTCAAAGCTTTCACTCGGTCGAATCCAAATTGTAAATTGTTGTCACCCAAGATTACTAATTGATTCACTGTATCATGTTACTCCTTTGCAAGAACCTCCTGTTTTTCAAATATTTCTGTTGCACCCTCAAATTTTCCCTCACATATTCAAGACAATTTGTCTCAATACATCTCCTCAAGCTCATAGGATCACTGGTTGCTCGAGAACCACACAAGGTTTAAGTATACACACCCTCCTCCTAAGCAATAAGCCTCCAATTAGGGTTTTGGTTTCTCTCAAGGAAATGGAACTTCCAAGGCCTCAAGTGGACTTCATAGTACCTCATATGTCTCAAAGTATCTCCATGCCAAGTTTCAAGCCTCACAGTGCAAGATTTCCCAATCAATTGCTCAAATGGTCAACTGCCGATTGTGTTAGACCTAAAAGTCAACTATGGTCAATATACAGTCAAACCTCAATATTTTTAGTCAACTTCAAGGTTTTGAGGTCACATTCATCCCTTGATCAGGATTGATCACAATTCATCAAGAAAATCTCAAAGATCATCAAAAGTCAAAGTTACAAAATTAGGGGTTCTAAGAAAAAGTCAACTGAACTTTGACCTAGCATAACTTTCACATATTTTATTAGAAATTTCCCAACCAAAGCTCATTTTGAAGGAAATTCAATTCTCTACAACTTTGTGACACCAAAGGCAAGGCAAAAAATGCTTCATTTGCAAGATATAGGTAAAAATATTACAGGTCATTTTGAAAGTCAATAAGGACACGTCTTTTGTCAAAGCAATTTACATGAATGTAAGAGCTCCAAATTGGCAAATGACCACCAAGAGGTTGTAGTAGACATCTTAAGGTTTATAGAAAGTTCAAGATCATCCTCATATGATGAGAATTAACCAAGTTATGGTTGGTGCAAGTTAAGAAATGTTTGATGAATACACGAAAACCTAATTGAGTAATTTTGAGTTTTTTGACTAATGGGCCTAAGATTTGGACTTCAAACACATCCATGACCTAAATAAGGACCTTTAAACCTATCTTCATATTTTTGTCACTTTTATTTATATTTATTTGAATTTTATTCAATTAAAAGCCAGATAAATTAAATAAAATGCAAGATAAATGAATTAATTCACATGGCTTTTGTTTTAATCACTTAAAGGCCCAAATAACATCACATGAGGGTCCAAATTTCGTTGGTGCATGTTTATGGAGAGATTGGCCGAATTTAGAAAGATTTATGATAATATTTCAATCAAATTTCCAACTCATCAATAAGTTGATATCCAAGCCCAACATTTACCTTAATTCATCCCTCTATAAATACATAAGAAATTCAGACATCAAAGGGACGAATTTTTGGCAAGGAGACAAGGGTTTCAAAGTTGCAAAAAAAAAATCAAAGGTAATAGGGCTCGAGCAAATTTGGTTTCCAGTAAGCTTCACTCCACTCCAATCATTCCATTCAACTTCTGAGGTATCAAAGGGTAAGAATACATCAATATCTAAGTCTCATAATACCTGGAATGTATATATCATGTTCATCATCTTCGTACATGTGTTGATTTTCATATCTTGTGTTTTATTATATTTTAATTTAAACTAACTGCATGTTTGAGTTCCTGGAACCATTTAGAGATGCTTTGAACCATCGGTGTGAAGCTTTGAAGCGAAGAACGCGTGGTGCCATTGTTAGGGAACAAAGGTGCTTGCCATTCGTATTCATATTTGTAGGGACTTTCAGTCAAAACGGACACCGCCATCGTGTTCAGAAGGCAATTTCTAATCGAACCATGCCCTTGGGTGAAGTTTATAAGTTGTATCATGTGAGTTTGATAATTGCAGGTTCTTAGCTACAAATAATATCGTAGCAAAATTACAACAAGACCATGGCTATTTCGTAGCTAATTTTCAGGTCCGAAAAGGCGAAGGAGATGATGCACAGTGGTTGGTGCGCATTTTTCAAATTCTTTTTTGTTTATCATGTAATATTTGTTTCTTATTCCACTAACATCAAAACAACTGCAACACAACTGGCAGGGCGTGGATTGGCAACCAAGAGGACCTGGGTTCGATACCCAGCGTCCTACAACCTTTTTCTTAATCAATTTTCTCACCTTTTCTTTTTTCTAATTATTTTTTAACTTAATTAACATTTAACCTTTTATTTAACCACTAATTACATCTAAACAATTAGGATTAGGTTGACCATCCAACTAATCTTCTTTCTAACATTTAATTAATTTAATTAATTTAATTAATTAGTTTTTTCATTTAATTATTTCATTTAATTTAATCACTAAAAATACAAAAAAAAAATTAGATTTAGGTTTTAATTAATTTAATTTTTTGACATAATTTTGATTAACTTAGTAATTAGGATTTAGACTAATTTTTAGGTTTATTAATTAAGATTAAATGGACATTTAGGTTAATTTAATTAGTTTCAATTTGTACAAAATTAACTAATTAGGTTTAATTTCATAATTAACTTAGAATTAGGTTTTCTCTTAAACATTAACCTTGAATTTTCTTACTAACCCTAAATCCTTTTCCTCTAAGACTTCGACCATTTCCAACTCTTTAATTTATTCGCTATTTAAATTTCCTCGCATATTTTTTCTATATAATGTAACTACTCATGGGATGTAATAGTAATTAGGACTTTTACTTTCTGCAATTTATTTTCTGCAAAGGTTTTTTTACTGATTATGTATCTGCCCCAAAGTCTTGTAATAGTAATTAGGGTTTACTTTCTGCTCTTTATTTTCTACACTCTATAACTCTGTTTTAACTTCTAGATGTATGGTTAATACGATTGTATTGCAAGACTAATAACTAAACATAGCTAACCCTAATTCAAGATTAAATATCTGAATCAATACACTTGCACACACTCACCTTTAGGGTAACCTCTCTTGTTGCCTTACGATTACATGGTCATGTCCCTCGAACGTAGGGATACTTTAGAAAAAGACGCTTATGAATAATATCATCATAGTCCCTTCGATATAAAGATCATAGTCCCTCGATGACCCTTCGAGTTTCCTCCGAAAAGATGATCTTGTCCCTCGACGACCCTACGAAAAAATGATGATAGTCCCTTCGAATTGCTAAGGTATCCTTACATGTTGCCTTCTATGACCATTCGATGACCCTTCGATGTCCTTCCACATCCAATAGATAGGATGGCCGACCCACTAATGGTATGGATAGTACTATCTCTCAAGGAAAATGATAAGTACAAGAAAGACCTTCCAAATTAGGGGTAAGTAACTCTTAAATGCTTACTCACAAATCAAAATTCAAATCACTTGTCATACCTTATACTTTCAAGATTATTTTATAAAACAAATACTTTGTATACATTCTTACATGATTCATTACAAAGTCAAGCTTTTTTACAAAATATTTCCAAACATCGCTCTTCCATAAGCACTTTAAAAAAATAAACACTTTGTACACATTCATACGAGAATCATTACAAAGTTAAGATTGGATAACCGCAACATGTTTTGTGAAAAACAAAACAAAACGTCAGTTCTCCCATCGTATTACACTTTCACTCGATCGAATCCAAATTTTGTAACTCTTGTCGAAACCCCCAAATTAACACTTTGATCTTGGAGGAAAGACCCTCACAATTTTTCCGATGAAACCCCCAAGGATTCTCAACCCAATATACCGGTTTCATCAACCTAAATTGGATGTTATCAACCTAGTCTAGATGGCACCCAAGAAAAAAATAATTATGTGTAGTTTGCTTGTGTGTATTCATAGATGGAAAGTTAAAGATGAAGAGCAATCTTTGTATGCGTTTATAGTTTCATCAAATTGAAAATTATGCATGTATAAAGTATTTATAAGTGTGAAAGTTTGAGGCAAAAGGGAAACCTAGAAGTTTGAAAAAATATGCAATTTCTCAGAAAAATTACAGCATGGTCGACACGTGTAAGTCATGTGTCGACACATATTAATGCATGTGTCGACATGTGTAAAGTCATGTACCGACACATTCATCACAGAAGCTACATGATTTAAAACTGCATCACATGTGTCGACCTAAAACTCCTATGTGTCGACACATAGAATTAATTTTTTTAGTATGTGTCGACCTGAAAGGCTGCATGTGTCGACACATAGAAACAGAAGCTACACGCTTTATTATTAAAGCACATGTGTCGACCTATACAATATATGTGTCGACACATAGACATGTGTTTTGAGAAAAATTTTACTTTTCATGTGTGAGACTGATTTTAAATGCCATGAAACTGATTTTTGAAGCCTGATACCTTTTTCAAACATGTTCTAAGTGCATTCTAAGACCCCTAATGAAAAGGTGCACATAATGACTCATAGATACCATCCAATATACAAAAATGCTAAAGTTTTCCTACTTTTGACATCATGCAAAACATCTAACAGGCAAGTGCACTCACATACTCCCTTTTTTTTATGATGGAAAAACTTACGACGATGCATTTTGTGTCTTCATGAAGGCTCCCTCTGAATATGTGCATCCCAACTTCGTCTCGCATATGCTTCTCCCCCTTTGACAACATCAAAAAGAGACAAAGCAAACCATGAGAAGTATCATTTTTCACACAAATACTAAAATATCACACATAGGCGTTTTGCAAAATCCTTAAGGGAAGAAGAAGAACACCGAGAATTATAGAGGTTCGGTCAAATCAAACTGATCTACTCCTCTCCCTAAGAATTGATCTTGAGAGTTTCCATTAAATACTTGATCTTTTAGTAGGTGAAGCTCACGAACCCCCTTATATAAGGAAATGGCGGTTTTCATACAACCATGATAAGACAAGACGGAAGATATGATCATTTGCGTCTTCTCCATTGAAAGGTTAAGACTGGAGTGGCCAATCTTCCTTCCCAATTGTAGATTGAAGCAGTAAGACTTCTCTCCATAAAATATCTAAGCTCAATTTGGTTTAACAGGATAACCAATAACCTCTTGAGATTTTAATAGGTTGATCTTCTAACATATGGTTTTATACGGGCTAACCATGAATCTAATGGTAAGTTCATCAATATTGAAGAACTGCATCCTTCAAATACACAAGTTACTTAAAAGGGTGGTTACTTGGAAGGCGTTTCTCTGACGTTTCCTGTTGCATCACCTGAGGATAGGTAATGATTTAAGTGTGAGGGTGTGTTAACCCATATTTAGTGATTTAAAACATGCCTTAATATTTTATTTTTATTATTAGTGTAATTGTTTTTAGTTGTTTATTTCAATTTAAGTGTTTTGATAGTAATCTGATTGGAGCACAAGAGGTGATTCCTTTTATTGCTTTGATTTGTTTTGTGCTTAATTTAAGGTTAACTCTGTCGAGCTAAGGCAAGTCTGCTGTGGTCATTAACTAGGAGCACAAACTAAAGGAAGGAACTGGACTTAGCTAAAGGAGAATAGTGGAAAAGTCAGTGGTTTCTAGGGAAAACGTGGAAGGATGGTTGCATCGGGGGGGAATCTTTGATATGTTTAGAAGAATTCTCAATTGAATCAAATGGATAAGGATTGAAGGCACTAGAAGAAAAAAGATAGTATACTAGTACTCTGCGCAGTCTGCAGCACCGTTTGCACCCTACTGTGACAATCTCTCATAAGACACCTTGTTCCCCACCAATGTTACCTCATACCTAATTCCTTGATGATGAAGTAGAAAAATGAAGTGATGGCGCTTATTATTGCATAGGCTTGATGTGATTTCCTCATATTGGGCCCATGACCTAAGACATCACAAGAAACCCTAGTAAAGGACTATATATAGGATCTTGATGAGAATGAAAAGATAGTTCAACAATTCCAAGAGAAATACAGAATATACTAGTGTGAGTAGATAGAGTTTCTCTTCTTCTCATCCATTCATGTACCAGCTTCCGAGTCTTGGCACGACTGGAGTTATCTCCTGCTGATTATCCATCTCACAGAGCCTTCAAGTCTCTCTTAGGTTTTCATTTCTTTTTCATTATTTATTTAAGGATGCAACCTCTAAGAGGCAAGCTTGTAGTTTGTACTCAGCTCATTATGAGCTAAACCTTTTGTTGTTGAATAATGTGAAGTTAATTTTAAGTTATTTTTATGTTAAATGATGTGTAGTTTAATGCCTTTCTTTATCATGTGTTAACTTGTTTACAAATCTAATGCTTTGAATGATCAACTTAGAAAAAGATAATATCTTGTTGTTGTGAGAGATCCAACAACAAGTACACTTCATAATAAAAGTAGTTAAACAAGTAGGATAGAGATATTCACTCAATTAGTTCACTTAGATATAAGGAATTATAAATATTAAGGAATTAAGAATATAACAAATGTATGTTAGAGTTATAAGTGTGACTTAGATATTTGTTCCCTTGCCCTTTTATGCATGTTTTGATGTCGTAGAAATACACCTTTAAATCACTCTAACCTTGCCTGACACGACACTTCACATTATGAACACATATTTACTTCTACAACATTAATGGATCATAGCTCAACATATTTACTTTTGATATATTTCCACTCTCACTGTATAGAACTGTTTTAAGTGAAAACTGAACTTTTGATACTCAATATTATTTGTTACCTTGCTCATGCTTAGACTTAAAAAGATAGTTTCTTACAAAATCATCCTAAGTAACCATTCACTCTCTGTGGGTACGATATCCTTACTTTTTATCACTTGTTACTTTCAAACATACATAATATACTTCCATGTAACACATTTTAGAGAGCAACATAATCGTTCATGTTTGTTGTCTCCATCAGATCTGTTAGTTGGTCGAATCCCGCATTTGCATCGCAAAGTAAATGAGATAAATTAACAGCAGTATGACCTTGGTAAGAAGGTGTTTCCCCAAGTGACAATGACACACCTCTAAAGAGAAAGGAGAGGGATGCAAGCTGCCAACAAGAAACAAACGAATGTCCAAATGCTAGAGCAAGAGAACCGGTAGCCAAATCCAAAAAGAGGAGGTAAGAAGATAATAGCAGGAATGCAAAAAGAAACTTGGGGCGGGGGAAAAATATACCTTTTATAAAGAAGTCAGTCAATAGTCAACGATCCAAATCAAATGTAAGAGAAAGATCCAAGGGTAGCAAGAGAACTGTCCCATAAATGGAAGAACATAGAGTCGGATGCACTCAAGTGCCCTAAGTATGTGAATCACCCCCTAGCATGTACTCTTGGGTTTATGTGCTGAGAGAAAAGAGGGAAACATTTCGATGATAGAAATACATTTAATGCGTTTGTTCTCCCCTACTTTTTCAACAGACTCCAAGTATTATTTTACCGTCGTATCGGTTCAGGATTTCTTATCACCTATTTCTAATAACATAACAACACATATTTTTTATTTAAAAAATAATTTTTATAAAAAAATATATAACAAATAATTAAATAAAAAAATCATGTTTTTTTTTACCGTGTACTATGCGAATAAAATATAAATTATATTATAATCATATCATATTATCATCTAAATTTTTAAATTGGATTCAAAGAGGTTATAATTGAGAAATCTGCATGCCACCCCTAAAATTAGACTTGGCACCTTCCATATTTTTTAACCCAATTCTACCTTTGCTGAAAAATGTTGAGATACAAAAAAATTTCGGAAGAAATTTCTGGTATGTACTGTCAAATTTCCGGTACAACATACCGGAATTTCCAGTTATAAGGAAATTTTCGGTACATCATATCATAAATTGTAGTTATTTTAAAATTTCCGGTATACCGTAAATTTCAAATTCCCAGAGAGTACCGGAAAAAATTCATTATAACTAAAATTTCCGGTATGTTTCAATTTTTGGTTTTTTTAACGGTTGAGATTTTGCCGACAATTTTGGAGGGTACTGATTGCACTGACACATTTGTGTGGTCTAGAATGCACCACCATTTGTATAAATAGGGGTGTTAAGGCTATTGGATAACATATCTCAACAAAATGCATATTCCTCAGTATTTGATCAAAGTATTTGTGTATTTAAATGGCCGCAAGCCTGTTGTTCAAACCAAGATTCCAGATGACGCCGAATCCTTTGCCACCTTGAAAGAAAAGTTGAACAATTTGCTGCATGATTTCGATAACAGAAGGGTGACAAAGATCGAGTTTCGGGAGGACTGGATTGATACAAATGGAAGGGTGAAATACAACTTAATCGAGTTGAAGAATGATGAAGATGTGAAGGCCATGTGGAAATCATTTCACCATAACTAAAGGTCTGATCGAATTGGATGCACAAATCCAAAGATCCGTGGATGACATAATGAAGTGTCTGATTCGTCCAGAGTCATCCGTTAGTGCCTAGGTTTTCATGTTTCGGAGTACTGTTTATGCTTGTTGTTTGTCATCTGATGTTTGTTAATTATGTTTGTTTGTTATTGATGTTATTTTCTTTATCTACTCGAAACATGTACTAGCCAAAAAGATGATGCAATAAAAAAGATGTTCGTACAAAATATACAAATGATACAATCATAACAAAATAAATCTACATAGGTCCTCCACGGGCAACATCGGCCAACCTAGCTAAAATACTATGAACCTCACCATCAGGGTTCACCAAACCCATGAGACTATCTAAGTGAACGGCGATGTACTGCTGGCGGCTATCCTGGTCACCTGCGGGAGGTGGAGGTAGTGGTGGTGGTGGAGCAGAAAAGTCTCTGGTACGTGAAGGCCCTGGAACATTAGATGTTGCAGCAGATGGTATGGCCCTAGGGTGTGACACACTGAAGAATCACTCCAGGTATCCATCCTAACACCGCCCAGGCTACTGAACCTCAACGTCTGTAACAAGGATCTCACGGGGGAGCTAAGGACGTGACTCTGAAACCAGTGATCAATGCCACCAAATGGAGCCTTTGGGACCGGCTGTGGGATGCCCTATATATAACCATACTTGCATAGACACCTCTCCGGCAAATGTCTAGCCACATGGCTCTCCCATCTGACATACCCTGAATATAAGGAAGATACCTCAAAAGGACGATGTGCGCGGTGAGATGTATAAGGTGTCCAGATGACATCATCCAGCGTCAGAGCATCTAGCCTCCGCCTCTACTCCATCAACCCTCCTGGAATGGCCTGCTTGGCCTTCCACCACTTCGCACACGGGTCAGCAACCGCACAACGCTGGATCTTCCGCTCACACATGTGAGGGAAGTGCTTGTAGATCCAACACTGCATAAATAAAAATAATCAAGCCCAGGTAAATTATAATAAAACATAAAAAACCATGTAAAAAAATATACCTGTAACAAGCTCAAATAACCAGCAAGCTGTCTGGTGTCAAGACGAGATGCAACATCAAGCGCCGTATACAACATCGTCAATGCCGCCTCTCCCCAAGCCCAACATGGGGTGTCAAGGTTGCTGAATAGAGAAAGATAGCCGACATCTATATAAACTCCAGACTTGTACGCAAAAAGAGTACATGCCACTAGATGTAGAATGTACGCCCTAGCGGCACCCTGGTACCTCTCTGCATCGGCAAGCTCCTGATAAACCTTCATCAACCAAGACATCCTGAGGTGAAAGCCCTGAGTCTCATGATCGCGACTTAGTATGTCTATAGATTCGTGACTGCAAGTGCACAGTCTTATCGCGTAGCTTTAAAGTTTATCGAACCCAAAGGACTAAAAGTCAAACTACCGTTATCTAATGTCGAGGTGTAAATCTAAGGCTAATGATGTTCGGTTAACGAATAAGGGGAGCGAAGTAATTTAATAAAGTCTAAAATTAATTAATGGGAAAACACCGGTATGTAATTATCTAACTTCAGGTATTCGGTAACTTATTGGCATTTTGTTCCTAATGTCACAAATCCTTTTTTCATGAAAATTACTTATTTAAAAATCTTTATCTCACACTCTCGTGTTTATTGACTCCGACTACAAAATTGAACCTAAATGAGCGCTCTCGTTGTATCACTTAACACTTCAAAAATGCTTTTTGAAAACAAATAAAATTCAGTTAATCTTAAAGTGCTCTCGCTATATTCAAAACTAACGTTTCATTCTCACTGTCTAGTTAAAATTGCAAACTCTCGTTCTTATTAATTTTAACCTCTATATTGCTTTTACTCTCGTAATAAACAGTTATAATATTTAAATTAAGAATCGAACCAGAAAACAGATTTGATTGTAAAAATATATTTATGCCAACTCGTTACTGAATTCCTTCGTTTAAGATTACATACCGGTATTAATACGTTTAGCTAGACATGATATTAATAACAAATCCAGAATAATAATAATAAATAGACATAAACTCAAACATGTTATCAGATATAGAAATTAATGGCAAAAGCATATAAATATAAAAACCTGGAAATTAAATTGAAGATTGAAATATGCTTTGAGTATCAGATGCAAATCCTCCACAGACCGGTAGGCTTTTTGCTTCTTTCTTCTCGGATTAAAGTCAAATGCAGAAAAGGGAAATTGCACGAACAGTAAAACCTAAAACTAATCCTGGAAGTTTAAAAACAAACTAAGGGGGCTTTTGATTTCCGGTGTAGAAACCAAAAGCTTGAACTGGAAAATTGAAAGGAAAACTTAAGACTGAAAAATAAAGCTCTGAACTTGTTTACGGCGGACGAAGAGGCGAGAGACTAATCAAGCTGGTTTCTTCTCTTTATATAGTTGTAGGATGCAGTTGCTGAAGAGAAAATCTAGGGGAGAGTGGGCTGAGTCGAGTGCTGAAAAATAGCGAATAGCGGAGTTGCTGAAGTGAAGTTGCTGAAGAAGCGGAGCACATTTGACACATTCTGAAAATGCAAGTGGGACGGGTGTCCCTTGGTGAGGGAGCAGGTGTCCCCACCAATTTCTTTCTTTTCATTTCATTCACTGGGACGGGTGTCCCTTGGTGAGGGACGGGTGTCCCCACCAATTCCTCCCTTCACACGTTGTATCACATGGGACGGGTGTCCCTTGGTGTGGGACGGGTGTCCCCACCATTATATTTTTTTTATTTTTTTTTCTTCTTCTAATTTTCTTCAATATTTTTCTTCTTCAATATTTTTCTTATTCAATATTTTTCTTCTTCTTTCCGGTAATTTCTTGCAATATACTATGTTTTTCATCCGAACTCGAAATAAATTAAATACCTACAATAAGATAAAAATACCAGCATAATACTAAAATAAAATAATATAATTAATTAAAATAAGGACATAATCTATATTAATTAAATCAAATAATATGGTATATTTTCGTGTTATCAAACTCCCCTATACTTGAACCTTTGCTTGTCCTCAAGCAAATAATCATATAAAAAAAGTTGGACAATACGGATT
The DNA here is from genome assembly GCF_029867415.1 of Vicia villosa. Lineage (NCBI taxonomy): Eukaryota > Viridiplantae > Streptophyta > Magnoliopsida > Fabales > Fabaceae > Vicia > Vicia villosa. The sequence goes on from NC_081186.1 coordinate 55,546,166, forward strand.
AAATGCAAACTCACGTCACACCTCGAGTCGTACTAGGTTACGAAATGTTATTGTTAGAATATCATGAGATAAATCTCAACACCAAAAATACAGTAACGACACTAGACAACTTCGCCATATGCATACCAATCCGAATCGTGCCATTATAGCTAATCCTTTATCCCTTTTTTGCTTGTTTCACTCATTTTTATTCGAGCGCAATCACATTAAGCCCATTATCTTATCATGCACATAGTAGAGTAACCGGTTAGCGACTATGATCCTTTTAAGCACGGAGTTCTGGCACAGTTACGTGGTCTACTCCTTCTATTCACTCAACTGCAGGTTGTGGGGGATCGAACCGTAGTTCGCCCTAGCAAGTTCAATACCAGATAACATTTGAACCAACCAACAATGAGTTTCTTAAATTAGAATTTTTAGGTTGTGCGGCCGTTAGGTTAAATGACCGGGTGAGGGTCACCTAACTTAATTGGTACATTCCCTATAGCATGGAATATTATTTTCATAAATTATAAGGATCATTCACTTATATTCATCGATTCTCTACGTAGTTTGTGTTTAAGACGGTGTCGACTGCTAGATAAGCTACTCAGGGTTACTTTTAACTAAAGTTTGAGATTTCGGTATATTAGGTACTCAAATCGGTCTAGCATACTCGGGGGTTTTAGAGTGTCGAGACGGTAATAATATTGTCTCAATTTCACTCAAGTTTCCAACATATCTTAAAGATGAGTAACCTTCGTACTTTCGTGCGTTTAGATCTATGCATCTAATCATGCTAAAAAAAATTTGTTATGGCTCAAGAAATAGAGGAATTAAAATAAGTACGAAAAATCGCATACGTAGGATTTAACTAACATAAATTTTTTATTGAATGGAGATTGCGACAAAGATAAATACAAGAAACATAGAAAACTCCTCCCCTACACTTGAAGTGTGCATTGTCCTCAATGCAACAAGGTAGAAAGAAAAACAACTCCATGAAATTGAAATAAAAATTTAAATAATAAAATTTCGTAAAAAATAAATAAATAAATAATAGATAAAGAAAAACATAAAAACGATGGGTTGTCTCCCACGAAGCGCTTTGTTTAATGTCACAAGCTCGACATAATTTTTGTAAGCAGTTAGTCGTTTGATTCAGCTAGTGGCTGTAAAAGCTTCAGACTAGCAAAATAATCTTTATTTTCAATGCAGTGGTAGTGTTTCAAACGTGGCCCATTTACGATAAATGGGTCACTAGACTTACTTTTAATTTCTACGGCGCCACTTGGGAAAACTTTAGTGACTTTGAAAGGGCCAGACCACCTAGAACGTAATTTTCCGGGAAAGAGTTTAAGTCGTGAATTGAATAGGAGTACTATGTCGCCTTTATTGAATTCTTTCCTAGATACGCGTTTGTCGTGCCATTTTTTCGTTCTTTCTTTGTAGATCTTAGCATTCTCGTAAGCGTCTAATCTAAGCTCTTCTAGTTCGTTTATATCGAGGATTCTCTTTTCTCCGGCGGCAGAGTAATCTAAATTTAGGGTTTTAATGGCCCAATAAGCTTTATGCTCGAGTTCAACCGGAAGGTGACAAGATTTTCCATAAACTAACTTGAAGGGTGTGGTTCCTATGGGTGTTTTAAAAGCAATTCGATATGCCCACAACACTTCATGTAACTTAGAAGACCAATCTTTCCTAGATGTGGCAACAGTTTTCTCAAGTATTTGTTTAATTTCTCTGTTTGAGACTTCCACTTGGCCACTCGTTTGCGGGTGGTATGGTGTTGCTACACGATGCTTAACTCCATACTTCACTAAGAGTTTCTCGAAGATTTTGGAAATGAAGTGAGAACCTCCGTCACTGATGACGAGTCTGGGCACACCAAATCTTGGAAAGATTATGTTTTTGAAAAGCTTGATCACAAATCGTGTGTCATTTGTTAGAGAGGCTATAGCCTCGATCCATTTGGACACGTAATCCACAGCTACGAGTATGTATTTGTTACCAAAAGAAGATGGAAAGGGTCCCATGAAGTCGATTCCCCAAACATCGAAAACTTCTACTTCTAGGATGCTTTTCTGAGGCATTTCATCGCGTCGGGAAATGTTTCCAGTGCGTTGGCAGCGTTCACAGTTTAAAACAGCGATGTGCACATCTTTCCATAGATTAGGCCAATAAAATCCAGATTGTAGGATTTTCGCACAAGTTTTAGATGTACTTGAGTGACCTCCATAAGGTGCGGCATGACAGTGATCTATTATGCTTTCGATTTCTTCTTCGGGCATGCAACGACGGAAAATTCCGTCAGATCCTCTTTTAAAGAGGAGAGGTTCATCCCAGTAGTATTGTTTAAGGCCGTGGAAGAACTTTTTCTTTTGTTGATATGTTATATCAGGTGGAAGAACACTAGTGGCTAGGTAGTTTACGAAATCTGCGTACCAAGGTGCAGTAGAGTGAGCTAAAGCCACTTCTACTAAGTTGTTGGATTCAATGGTTGGATGGTATGGTTCTATTTCGTTAGCTTCCAGCTGAGCAATGAGTCTTTCGTAAGGGAAATCGTCATCAATTGGTACTTGTTCGGGTTTCAGATTTTCAAGTCGAGAAAGATGATTGGCTACCACATTTTCGGTTCCCTTTTTGTCTTTAATTTCTAAATCGAATTCTTGTAATAAAAGGATCCATCTTAATAATCTCGGCTTGGCGTCTTTCTTAGTTAGAAGGTACCTAATAGCGGCGTGGTTAGTGTATATGGTGATTTTGGCTCCTACCAGGTAGGAACGGAATTTGTCTAACGCGAACACAATTGCTAATAGTTCCTTTTCTATTGTGGCGTAATTCATTTGGGCTTCGTCTAGGGTTTTACTCGCATAGTATATGACATGGAGTTTCTTATCTTTTCGTTGGCCTAGAACAGCTCCTACAGCATAATCGCTTGCGTCGCACATTATTTCGAAGGGTTCACTCCAATCAGGAGGTTGCATAATCGGCAAAAAGATTAGTGCTTGTTTAAGTGTTTGAAACGCTTCAGCGCATTTGTCGTTAAAGATGAATTCAGGATCTTTCATTAGTAACTCAGTTAAGGGCTTGGTTATTTTAGAGAAATCTTTAATAAAACGTCGGTAAAAACCAGCGTGTCCTAGAAAGCTTCTTATTTTTCTAACGGTTTTGGGCGGTTGAAGGTTTTCAATAATTTCAATCTTTGCCTTATCCACTTCGATTCCTCTATCGGACACGATGTGTCCAAGTACGATTCCTTGTCGAACCATGAAGTGGCATTTTTCCCAATTGAGTACCAGATTTACGCTTACACATCGTTTGAGTACTAATTCGAGGTTTTGCTAAGCAGCCTTCAAAACTTTCTCCACAGACAGAGAAATCGTCCATGAATACTTCCATCATTCCATCAAGGAAATCAGCAAAGATTGCCATCATGCATCTTTGGAAGGTTGCGGGTGCATTGCAGAGTCCAAAGGGCATTCGTCTATAAGCGAACGTACCATAAGGACATGTGAATGTCGTCTTTTCTTGGTCATCAGGGTGGATAGGAATTTGGAAAAATCCTGAGTAACCATCTAAATAACAGAAATGTGAGTGTTTTGCCAAACGTTTGAGCATTTGATCTATGAAGGGCAAAGGAAAATGATCTTTACGAGTGGCTTTGTTTAACTTCCTATAATCGATGCACATTCTCCATCCAGTTTGGGTACGTTGTGCTACAAATTCACCTTTTGCATTGGTAACAACAGTAACTCCTCCTTTCTTAGGTACGACATGAACAGGGCTAACCCATTTACTATCAGATATAAGATATATGATTTCGGCTTCTAATAGTTTTTGAATTTCCTTTTTAACAACATCGCTCATGATGGGATTAATTCGTCTCTGATGCTCTCTAGAGGTTTTGCAATCTTCTTCAAGCATAATGTGGTGCATACAGAGTGAAGGACTTATTCCTTTCAGATCTGAGATGTTATACCCTAGAGCGGTTGGATATCTTCTTAGGACATTGAGTAACTTTTCTGTTTCAGTTCGTTCTAAATTGGCATTAACTATGACAGGTCGTTTAAGTTTTTCGTCAAGGAATTCGTACCTTAGATCAGTAGGTAATGTTTTAAGTTCTATAGCAGGTTTCTTAGGTCCAGGTATAGGATCAGGAATTAATGCTAGACATTAACTTAGGTGGTTATCTTGATATTCCCCACGCCAGTTATCGTCTTCTAGGATAGGCGGTATAGGAATTCTTAGGATTTCAGTTTCCTCATGTGGTTCGGACTTTATTTCCTTTACACACTCATCAATTATGTCAACAAAACAGCATGTATCAACTATAGAAGGTGCTTTGAGGAATTGAGAAAGAATGAATTCAATCTTCTCTTCTCCGACTTCGAAGGTTAGCTTCCCTCTTTTCACATCGATGGTGGCACCAGTAGTGGCTAAGAAAGGTCTTCCCAGTATGATAGGAATGTTTGAGTCTTCTTGAATATCCATAATGATGAAATCTGTGGGAATATAGAATTGACCTATCCTAACGGGAATGTTTTCTAGCATACCTACAGGATACTTAACAGAGCGATCAACTTATTGCAAGGACATTCTAGTTGGTCTTAATTCTCCTAATTTAAGCTTTTCACAGATCGAAAGCGGCATTAAACTCACGCTAGCCCCTAAATCGCAGAGTGTTTTGTCTATGACAAATTTTCCTATTACACAGGGTATAGAAAAACTACCAGGGTCTTTCAGCTTAGGTGGCATATTGTTTTGGATAATAGCGCTACATTCCGCAGTAAGCATCACTGTCTCATTATCCTCAAGTTTCTTCTTGTTGGACAGTATCTCTTTAAGAAATTTGGCATAAGATGGCATTTGTGTTATGGCTTCTGTAAAGGGTATTGTTATATTTAATTGCTTCAGAAGTTCCACGAATTTCTTAAATTGTCCTTCAGTTTTAGATTTGGCTAATCTTTGAGGAAAAGGAATAGGTGGTTTATATGGTGGTGGAGGTACGTAAGGTTTTGCCTTTTCAGCTTCATCTCTAGCTATGGTTTCTGGCTCAGTAGGTTTATCTACTTCATCATTGCTTTGTGCCTCATCGGTTTCCTTATCCTTTTGTTGAGACATTGGTTTATTTTGGATTCTAGGATCTATTGGTCCATCATATTCAGTTCCACTTTGTAATGTGAGAGCATTAGCATGACCTTTTGGGTTAGGTTGTGGTTGACCAGGAAAAACTCCAGCAGGAGCAGCAGTTGTTGCTTGTTGTTGGGCTACTTGAGAAATCTGGGTTTCTAACATTTTGTTATGTGTGGCCAAGGCATCTACTTTGGTTGCTAATTGTTTCACTAATTCAGAGGTGTGTATGTTTTGGTTCATAAATTTCTTATTTTGTTGTGTTTGAGTAGCAACGAAGTTTTCCATTATTATCTCAAGGTTGGACTTTCGGGGTGCTTGAGGTGCAGCCTGAGGTGCAGTTTGATTTGGCTTTTGAAAACCAGGAGGTGTTTGTGGAGCGTATAACATATTGTTATTCTTGTAGGAGAAATTTGAATGATTTTTCCATCCTGGGTTGTAGGTGTTGGAATAAGGATTTCCTTGCGCGTAGTTCATTTGATCAGGAGGAATTCCAGCTAGCAATTAACATTCAGAAACAATATGTCCTTGTACTCCGCATAACTCGCAGTTTGGAGCTATGGAAGCCACGGTGGCTGATGGAGTCATAGATAAATTTTCGATTTTCTGAGTCAGGGCGTCTACTTTGGCGTTGAGGTGATCTATGCCACTGACTTCATACATCCCTCCTTTAGCTTGAGGTTTCTCCACAGATGCTCGTTCTCCTCCCCATTGATAATGGTTTTGTGCCATGTTCTCAATGAGTTGATAGGCTTCATTATAAGGTTTTTCCATTAACGCGCCACCAGCGGCAGCGTCTAGAGATAACTTGGTGTTATATAGGAGACCACCATAGAAGGTGTGAATGATTAGCCATGGTTCAAGTCCATGATGCGGGCAGAGTCTCAGCATATCCTTGTATCTTTCCCAAGCTTCGAAAAGTGTTTCATTGTCTTTTTTAGTAAATCCGTTGATTTGGCCTCTCAACATCGCGGTCTTACTGGGTGGAAAATATCTTGCTAAGAAGACCTTTTTAAGTTCGTCCCATGTAGTTATGGAATTCGAAGGTAAGGATTGGAGCCAAGCTCTGGCTCTATCTCTCAGAGAGAATGGGAAAAGACGTAATCTAATAGTTTCGGGACTAACGCCATTGGCTTTCATGTGTCGGCATATTGCACGAACACGGATAAATGGAGATTCGGATCATCCGTAGGGCTTCCAGAAAATTGATTTTGTTGCACGGCTTGCAACAATGACGGTTTAAGCTCGAAGTTGTTCGCCTCGATGGCAGGAGCAGCAATACTCGAGTGCGGTTCAGCTCGAGAAGGAGCAGCGTACTCCTTAAGCGGTCGGTTAACTAGTTCAGCCATGTCTAGTTTTGGAGTTGGTTCTTCAGGAATGGGAATCAACTCTTCGGGAATTGGAATCGGGTCTACCTCAGGAAGATTGTGGGCGCGACGTCTTATGTTAACAAAACGTTTGATTTCGTTGATTCGTTGTATTAATTCCCCTCCTTGTAAACGAGTATTTGGCATACAATCGTTCAAAGAAAGGAAAAATGTTGCCTTAGTCTATACGGTGCAACAACGGAGTTACGATATTGACTAAATTAGTCCCCGGCAACGGCGCCAAAAACTTGATCGCGACTTAGTATGTCTATAGATTTGTGACTGCAAGTGCACAGTCTTATCGCGTAGCTTTAAAGATTATCGAACCCAAAGGACTAAAAGTCAAACTACCGTTATCTAATGTCGAGGTGTAAATCTAAGGCTAATGTTGTTCGATTAACGAATAAGGGGAGCGAAGTAATTTAATAAAGTCTAAAATTAATTAATGGGAAAACACCGGTATGTAATTATCTAACTTCAGGTATTCGGTAACTTATTGGCATTTTGTTCCTAATGTCACAAATCCTTTTTTCAGTGAAAATTACTTATTTAAAAATCTTTATCTCACACTCTCGTGTTTATTGACTCCGACTGCAAAATTGAACCTAAATGAGCGCTCTCGCTGTATCACTTAACACTTCAAAAATGCTTTTTGAAAACAAATAAAATTCAGTTAATCTTAAAGTGCTCTCGCTGTATTCAAAACTAACGTTTCATTCTCACTGTCTAGTTAAAATCGAAAATCTCGTTCTTATTAATTTTAACCTCTATATTGCTTTTACTCTCGTAATAAACAGTTTTAATATTTAAATTAAGAATCGAACCAGAAAACAGATTTGATTGTAAAAATATATTTATGCCAACTCGTTACTGAATTCCTTCGTTTAAGATTACATACCGGTATTAATACGTTTAGCTAGACATGATATTAATAACAAATCCAGAATAATAATGATAAATAGACATAAACTCAAACATGTTATCAGATATGGAAATTAATGGCAAAAGCATATAAATATAAAAACCTGGAAATTAAATTGAAGATTGAAATATGCTTTGAGTATCAGATGCAAATCCTCCACAGATCGGTAGGCTTTTTGCTTCTTTCTTCTCGGATTAAAGTCAAATGCAGAAAAGGGAAATTGCACGAACAGTAAAACCTAAAACTAATTCTGGAAGTTTAAAAACAAACTAAGGGGGCTTTTGATTTCTGGTGTAGAAACCAAAAGCTTGAACTGGAAAATTGAAAGGAAAACTTAAGACTGAAAAATAAAGGTCCGAACTTGTTTACGGCGGACGAAGAGGCGAGAGAGAGACTAGGGCTGGAAATGAGTCGAGTCGAGTCGAACTCGCCTCAACTCAGTTCGACTCGTTAAGAATTGACCGAGTTCGAGTTCGAGTTCGAGTTCATGACGAACTTTTTTTCCGGCTCAAACTCGACTCGTTAAGAATTGGCCGAGTTTGAGTTTGAGTTCGAGTTTATCTCGAACTTTTTTTTAGGTTAAACTCGATTTGTAAGAAGTTCACGAACATCTCAATTCAACTCGTTAGGTTTATCTTGTTAGGTTCAACTCGCTTATTTCACGGACTTAAAAGTAAAATTTTAAAGTGTATATATATATATATATATATATATATATATATATGGGGACGACTCAAGTGAGAACACTTAGTTATTATGAGAAATGAGAACAATGAATCACGATCATTAAATTTTGATTTTGTTGATTTTAATGGATTGGTTTCTCTTTCTATGTTGATTTAAAATAAATATTAAGGATCATAGAAAGAGAAATCAATCCAGTCCATTAAAATCAACAAAATCAAAATTTAATGGTCGTGATTCATTGTTCTCATTTCTGTTCTCACTTGAGTCGTCCCCATATTTATGTGTGTGTGTGATTTTTTAGATTAATATTTTTTAAATAAAAAATATAGAAATAAAATAAAAGTTATAAGATTGGAATTTATACGAATTTAATTTCATTTGTATAACTATTTGTAGAAATATTTTGCTCACTAGAGAATATAAATTATCAATTAAAACCGTTAGATTAAAATAAAATATGATACTAAGATTTAGAGTAAATATTTAAACTTACTCTTAAAGACAATATAATCTATCTCATATATAATCGAGTTAACTCATGAACCTAACGAGTCGAACTATGTATAGTTCAAGTTCAGCTCATTTAGTTAACGAACTTAGTTTTTAGCTCATACTCAGCTCATTTGGTTCATGAACCTAGTTCAACGATTTAATTTTCGAATCGAGTTTCGAACTATTTTCGAGTTAGTTTGGTTCATTGCCAGCCCTACGAGAGACTAATCAAGCTGGTTTCTTCTCCTTATATAGTTGTAGGATGCAGTTGCTGAAGAGAAAATCTAGAGGAGAGTGGGCTGAGTCGGGTGCTGAAAAATAGCGAGTAGCGGAGTTGTTGAAGTGAAGTTGCTGAAGAAGCGGAGCACATTTGACACATTCTGAAAATGCAAGTGGGACGGGTGTCCCTTGGTGAGGGACAAGTGTTCCCACCAATTTCTTTCTTTTCATTTCTTTCACTGGGACGGGTGTCCCTTGGTGAGGGACGGGTGTCCCCACCATTTCCTCCCTTCACACGTTGTATCACATGGGACGGGTGTCCCCACCATTATATTTTTTTTATTTTTTTTTCTTCTTCTAATTTTCTTCAATATTTTTCTTCTTCAATATTTTTCTTCTTCTTTCCGGTAATTTCTTGCAATATACTATGTTTTTCATCCGAACTCGAAATAAATTAAATACCTGCAATAAGATAAAAATACCAGCATAATACTAAAATAAAATAATATAATTAATTAAAATAAGGACATAATCTATGTTAATTAAATCAAATAATATGGTATATTTTCGTGTTATCATCTCACCAAACTGAGTAAGCATAACCACCTCATCAATCTCAAAAGCATCCATCACCATGCGTACTGCCGTCGCCTGGTCCCTATGAACTGGTGTGAAAAATATACCAACAATCGGAAGGTGAAATAGGGAATGCACGTCATCCAAAGTCACTGTCATCTCCCCGAATGAAAGATGGAAGGACGATGTCTTCGGGTGCCACCTTTCAACAAAAGCAGATAATAGAGGGGCGTCCAGCATCGTCAGAGAGCATCCACCAAATTCCATCAAATGGAAGCCCCGAACTATCTTCGCCACCTGCTCAAGCATCGGTCTCTCGGGGAAGTTCTTCAACTTCGACCCGTGAGAAGCGGCCTTCAACACTGGACGCTCCTGTAACAAAAAAATACAATTAAAACACAGTAGTATAAATCAAATTGCGTAATAAAAATTAAGCACTTAAGTAATGTTACATACCTCGCCCTGTCATATCTTATAAGCGACATGGTCAGCATATCCTGCCAAAACAAACCTGTCAGAAGGTACTCCTAGAAAAGCTCCATCAGTGTGTACTGATGGCTTTGTAGATGCACCGGTGGTGGTGTCTGTATCATGCACCACCTGCTCCTCAGCAACTCTCTCCTCAACCACAGCCACCGACTCCTCAACTCTAGGCACCTGCTCCTCAACAACAGGCACCGGTTCCCGAACTACAGCCACCGACTCCTCAGCAACCAAGGACGGAGCTATTCACAGTAAAGTGTAGGCCCATGCCCCCACTAACTTGTAAACCATCTACATTCAATGCCATATAGCATACTAAGAAATGCTATTTCTTATAATAAAAGTCTACAACAAAATGCAAGAAAGCAATGACAATATAGTAATAATTATGATACATGGTTGGGTTGTTATGTGATGGTAGAAAATTGATATCAAAACATGAGTGAGTTTTGGTTATCAAAATGGATTATCCAATCAGAACATGACATCTTAGTTTTTTCACTCTGTACTGCACTTTCTTAGTAAATTTTAGTGTTTTTCATACCATATATATTATTTAATATTTTTCATATCATATATAAGTTCTAATATTTTAAATACTTAATTTGAAAATTATATCATATATCCAATACTATTATATCATATTTTTAATTTCTAAATTGTTTCTATTATGTTTTATATATCATATATCCAATAATATTATATACAGTTTCTAAATTGTTTTATAGGATTTCATTTCTACAAAATCTATTTTTAAGTGTACCTACAAATTTAGAATATATATATATATATATATATATATATATATATATATATATATATATATATATATATATATATATATATATATATATATATATAAATTTATAACTACAAATATTTATATAAATTTGTCCCCACTAATTAAAAGTTCTGGCTCCGTTCCTGTCAGCAATAGGCACCGCCGCCTCAACCTCAGCAACCTCATCCTAAACTACTTGCTCGTCCACAGCAGTGGATGCTCTACCACCCCGGCAGCGAGGTGCGCGGAGTCCCCTTCCCGTCTGCTCAACCCTCAGTTTTTCAGTTAGAATCGGTCGTAGGAATGCATCCAGCACGTAACACTGAGGTACCAGCCTCATTAGCAGCCGTCCGAGCAAGAGCATCGACTCTATCAATGGCCCGTCCTGCAACAGTACCATCTGTGCCTCTAGTCCTCACTGAAAAAATTAAAAATATAAGAAAAATAGCATTTAAAAAAAATAGAAATACCAGAATTTTCAAAATTTTCTGTAAGGGAATTTGTACCGGAAATTTCAAAATTTCTGGTATTTTTATAACTTTATAAGGATACCGGAATTTGTGAAATTTCCGGTAGAAAATACCGGAAATTTCACAATTTCTAGTAGAAAATACCGGAAGTTTCACAAAATCTATTGTAAAACTTATTTGTTTTCGCCAAATTTTCGGTATGATGCAAAATTTCTGATATCGACCAAAGATTTAAAAAAACCCGTTGTCTCACCTAAATTTGCTAAAATGTAGTAATGAAAAATCTTTGGACATTTAGGTCATTTCATACCTTTTGTGGGGTGCCAAGTCTAATTAAGGGGTGACATGTAGATTTCTTGTTATAATTAGATGACACAATAAGCTATTAAAATTACATTTAAATTCAAAATGACCGTTATTTAAAATGGAGTTTTATAAAGATATATTAATAATATAAAATAGTGTTGCACTATTGTCTAATATGAAATAATTTATCTACTATATTGTACAATTGTACAATTAATTTTAATATTGTATTTATGCGAGTAGGAATGGCTAGAGACTCTTAGAATTTGTCGGTTTTAAAACAAGTTTATATGGTGAGAAGTTTTGTCTTTGAGGTAATTTCAGCGTGGAGAGAACAAACTCATGTGAGGTGAAAAACTCGATATCTTTTTGAGGAATTTCATGTGTATTATGACTTGTGCTTCTCAACCATAGAGTGGAGATATTTATAGAGGTCCATTAAACTTGGATTTGGGAACTCTCAGAGGTAGCAACCACTCCACTTTAATTGAGAAAGCTATTGATTGTCTCCTTATTAGAGGATTGTGAACAAGACTTCTTACACTTGCAACTACAAGCAATATACACATTATACCATGTTTTCTCTAAGTTAAGACATCAGTCTGATGAGGACATGTCTCTTTTGTAGATCTTTATAAATATATCACTACAAAAATATATATATATATATATATATATATATATATATATATATATATATATATATATATATATATATATATATATATATATATATATATATATATATATATATAATTATTTTAGATCATGTATTAAATATCTTTTTAATTTGATAAATTGCAATATCTTTGATGTTATCATAAAATTATTTTACCAAAATACACTTCGTATTTTTGTCTAAACATTTATTCTTACGGAAATAACCAATATTATCTTGATTACTTTTTTAAATAATTATTTTTAAATTTATTAAATAATTAATATACCAAATTTATACATATAATATATATTAATAATATTTTTTTATAATAATATATTTGTTAATAATTTCACCCCGATTTTTCAAAAATAAAACACAATAAATCATGCAAACTCCCAACGGGCATTTTTAAGAGTTCCTCTCCAATCGCCGCAACTCAGTGTTGTCTGGTTGGAGCCATTTTCAATTTTAAAAATGTCGAATAACTCCACCCAGTTCATTCATCATCACTGAAACAAAAGAAATGAAAATGCTCGTTTTCATTTTCATTCTAACGGCTAAGTAAATTCCCCAAGAAAATGTCCCAAATTTTCCATGGATGGAAACCCTAACTCCTCCCAACTTGTCCGCCAATTTCAAGCAGCTCTCAAACGCCCCCGCCCTCCTGGTACACTTCCTCTTTTCTCACTAGCTATCCATTTCTTCAATTCCTTTCCCTTTTTTTTTTGACAATTTTTTCATCAGGTGGTGGTGCTTTGCAACCCAATGTCATGCGCCCCAAACGTTCTGCTGCTGCTGAAGCAAAGGCAAGGGCGATGAATAATTCTCACGACTCTCAAACCAGCCTCGATCAATCCGAGAATCACTCTATTTCTTTTCGAAAGGGTAGGGATATTGTTGTTGCTGGAGAAGGTAATTTTGTCTTTTTGTTCTCACTATATTTGCTGGAGAAAGTTTGCATCAGATGAAAATGATAAGTATTTTTCTAACTCCATTAAAACCGTCATCCAATAAATTTTATAGTTGTGGCAAATGTCTGTCCTGTTTAGAGCTGTCGTGCAAAAGCCGATAAAAACGGAGCGGGGAAGACATAGTTTAGGGCGTGGGCCTAAAACTTTATCCCATAAAAAAAATGAGGGCGGGACAGGGCGGGCCTGAATACTACACCTTTAAGTCTAAAAATGCAAAAAAATTAGGGTAAAGTTCGCGCCTGCAAAAACCCGCAAAAAAATGGGGCAAGGCGGAGCGGACACATTAGAAGGCGTGGTTCTAAAACCTTGACCCACCCTGCAAAAAAAGTGCGGGCATAACAGGCACATGTCTGGAAGGTCAGTCACGTTTTGCCAGAAATTTTTTATATTAATAAAACCCTCATTCAAGTTGGGGAACTATCATACCTTCATTTACCCTTTCCATCTTCCTTTTTCCAATACTCATCCTCTCTCCTCTGCTTCTACACTGCTAAACCAGAGCCTAAGGATGGCCAGTGCACAAGGCTGCCTCAAGGGGAGGGAATATATATACAGACTACAGTCGTATTTTGCAAGCATAGAGCTTGTTTCTAGGATTTGAACGCGTCCCATGTAGGTCACAATGAAATAAGCTTACTGTTGTGCTAAGGTTTTCCCTCAGTCCATGCACACTACTAGAATGTGTAATTTGGCTTTTAGACAATTTTTTTATGCATTTTGAATTTTTGACGGACAGACTCTTAAAAATGATTGCCGATATTGCGCAGATTGTAAAACAGTTATTATGCCCTTCCCTTCCATGTATTTCTGTTCTTTTCATTCAGGGGTCAATGATGTTATAGTCAGCGATTTGGAATACATATCATCTCACTTGGGTTCACTTGCATTGACAGAAATGGAGTGCTTGCCGAGCGGCGTGCCTGAAGCATCAACTGGAATCAACCAAGATTTGAAGCATACAACTTTTCAGCAGGCGGAGCCTGAAAAAAGTTTGATATCCAACGGAGGCAAATTTTCTATGTTGCCAAGGAGAACAATAACTACTCAAGATCATTTACATAAATTCAAAAACTTTTTAAGCCAACCAGCTACACAATCTTCTGTAGTTGGTCCCTCGTGTGCAAGTGCAACAACTACATCAGTCCATTCAAGTTCAGCTCCCATGCTGAATTCTTTAACCGGTTCTTCTCATTCCCATCCAAATAGTGCCTCAAATTTGGTTGTAAAATGCAGTGGGAACCTTAATCCTCATCAAATAACTCACGGGGTTATTAAATCGGAAAATACTTCCCTAAAAGAAACCAATGGAATATCAACCGATCAAGCAACTACTGCAGTCCAGGCTTGTAGTTCACTTACCAATGCTGAATTAACCTTCAAGGAGAGCAACCCACCTAAAGAGCTGCAAAGATGCACTGTAAAGGAAACTAGTATTTCAAATAATGTTTCATGTAATGATGACGCGTTAACTAAAGGAAAAGAGTCTGCAGTTGCTAACAACACACTGCCTGAGGCTCCAACTGTATCTTCAGATGTGAAGTTGGAGTCTTCAAAGTTAGGTAAAACAGATAAAGCTGCTCGGAAAATGACCTACGACCCTGTTTCATTTTTCAAAGTTAGTGGCAAGCTATATCAAAGGCTTGGGAGAATAGGTACAGGAGGAAGTAGTGAGGTACACAAAGTGATTTCATCAGACTGTACAATCTATGCACTTAAAAAGATAAAACTAAAGGGTCGTGATTATGCCACTGCATATGGATTTTGTCAAGAGATTGAGTATCTAAACAGGCTGAAAGGAAAAAGTAATATTATACAGCTTATAAATTATGAGGTACTCACTCCCGACTTCTTATATCTGTTATGAACATCTAAATTTGATATAAGTCTGTAAGGGTTATCTTATTTGTGTTCTATTTTACAATTCATTTTATCCACTCTTGTAACTAATTAGGTGACTGACAAGGCTTTGCTTGAGGGAGTCATGAAAGGCTCTTTCAACAATAAGGGTGGTAAAGTCAAGGATGATGGATTTATATACATGGTACTTGAACATGGGGAAATTGATTTGGCTCATATGTTGTCTCAGAAGTGGAAGGAACTGGATGGCTGCAACCAAACCATAGATGAAAACTGGCTTAGGTTTTATTGGCAGGTTTCAACTCTACAATTTAACCTTGAAATTAATTTATCACTTCTCTGACTATCATGTTGTCAAATTACATTTCTTGTTTATTCAACCGTTAGAATATTATCTGTTTGAGTTATCCAAAAGAATGTGAGCATCCTTGCCTTTCCTGCCGGACATGTATGTCTTCTAGGTGTATGGTCTGCTCCTCATTTTTTTTCCTTTACCAATCTAGTGTAGTTTTGGGGTCAAAATTACCAATCTTGTGTAACTTGTAAAGAATTTGCCAATTTAGAGGAAGTTCTAAATTTAGGATGTCCGACATTTTTATTTTTATAGAAGTCGTGTTCATGCCTTCTATGTACAACTTCTTCTTTTTCTCTTTTTGTAAAAAAATAAAGAAGCCGTGCATAGAGTTGGCAAAACTTCAAATGGAACCGTACATTCCATTGAAACTACCTCTTTAACGTGGAATCAAATAAAAGGCTCATTCATTCAGTCTTAATGGTAATCATCTTTGCAATAGTTTTGTGACAATTTTATCCAGCTGGCCTTTTGTTTATTTTTACTTATGATAAAAAAATTTAAATTAGTACTGCAACTCTTTGTAAGTAAGTTAGCTGAGACTGTTGTGTTGATACCTACAGCAAATTCTTCAAGCTGTCAACACAATCCATGAGGAACGTATTGTGCATTCTGATTTGAAGCCTGCAAATTTCCTCCTTGTCAAAGGTTCCCTCAAATTGATCGATTTTGGTATAGCCAAAGCAATAATGAGTGATACAACAAACATCCAGCGGGATTCACAGGTATTGCATATTTCCATGTCTTAGTTTCTCTATTTGTTTCAATTGAGATTATAATGCTATGGTTGAAATATATGGTTCAAAGCTTTTCGCGGATCAATTGCATAAAGCTGTTGAATTTTCACTTAACTTTCTTTCATCTGCTGTAGGTTGGCACTCTAAACTATATGTCACCAGAAGCATTTATGTGCAACGAGAGTGATGCAAACGGCAACATCATAAAGTGTGGTCGGTCATCCGATATTTGGTCCTTAGGTTGCATCCTTTATCAAATGGTATATGGGAGAACACCTTTTTCAGAATACAAGACATTTTGGGCCAAAGTCAAAGTGATAACTGATCCAAAACATCAAATTACATATGAACCAGTTTCAAACCCATGGCTCGTGGATCTTATGAAGAAGTGTCTTGCATGGGATCGGAATGAAAGGTGGAGAATTCCTCAGTTACTCCAACACCCTTTTCTTGCTCCTCCAGTTTCATGTCATCCTTCTTTGTCCCAAGGTCATACCTTTAATTGGCTGCAACTTATTACTGAAACCGGTACATGTGACCAAGAAGCATTGCAGCTTTGTTGTCAACTCCAACAGGTGCTCGGTGACCCCTTTAAGTTGGTAACTCCTGACACTTTAAATTCGCGAGACGGGCAATGCAAGTTACTGTCCCGTATATCAGAACTATGTTTTCAGCTGCAAGAACAATTAGCAAATTCTGATAACAAATAGTTAGAGGTTTTTGTTGGTGATGATTCCAAATTTCTCTGGTTTTTATTCAATCTGTTTGTTTTTGATACTGGTAGCTAAGGAAGGCTTGGGATCATGCTATCTCATGTCTAATTGAAGGTTTTGTCAATATCAATTTAGAATATTGTAACATAAAAGCGATCAATTTAGAAGGTACTATGGGTGTACTGTAAATTATCCAAAATGATAATTTTGTCAAAAGAAATTCTACAACATGGAAGGTGATTGTAATAGAAATGGTTAATGTGATTTGTCTTTCTTTGTCACATGTGGCTTCTATGAATTAAAATGGATGACCACACCTATTAACTACACAGATATAAACTGTTTAATTATTTTAATCTAAGGCGCATTTTCTAATGCAGAATCTCCGCTTGAACATAAATAAGACAAAGGGCCAGTTTGTTTTGGCTTTTTTTAAAAATGATTTTTATAGTGTTACCAAATTTTGTGAAAAAAATTTTTACAAAGAAACTTTTTATAAAAGCTTCAAATGAAAATTTTGTTTGAATAGTTATTTTTAAAATGTGATTTTAGGTATTTCATCTATTTATGGGAAAAAAATTTGGATATCAAAATTTCAAAAAATCACTTAATTTTGAAGCTATTTCAAATAGATTTTCATAAAAATCATTTTTGAAATACAACTTTTTGAAAAAATTATGATTTTGACTAAGTTTTGGTCTTCAATTATGTATGTTTATGTTGAAGGATGTCAAATTAAGTGTTTTATTTTTAAAAAAACAAATATAAAAAAACTTGTAGTATTTTGGAAAACGGTTTTAAAAAATCTATTTTCAAAAATACAAAGAAAAAATTCATTTTTTTAAAACTGAAACAAACTGGCCCAAAGTATATGCAATGTAAGTTAAGCAAAAGGAGAAATATTTCTAACTTAGAGGTGAATGTTAGAGACACATCATCCTACAAGTCACACACATTTAATAATTTACATTTCAATTTAATTTGTGTTGTATTAAATTTGGTAGTATAAATATTGAACTTTACGTTTCAGTTTAATTGAGAATTTATTTTTGATAGAGTAAAATAGAATTGCAACTGAACTTTTCTGTTTGATTGTAAGTTACTCAATTTTCTCGCTTCTTGCTCTTCTTCCATCTACATCTTCAACCTTGTGCACCAACAACATGCATGGCTCCTCTAAATTGTTTTCGTTCCTGTCATCTAGGAAAGTCTTTCTTGCATGGAAACAAGAAGTTGGAAAATTGAGAGCGTCGTTGGAAAGAAAAACCTTTGAGGTAAGAAATCTTTTCTATAAAATTTAAAAATGGGTTGCACAGTATTTGGAAGCTTTATGACAAATATTTTTTTATATAATAAAATAAAATAAAATAAAATAAAAATGTTCAAGTTATCTTAACAATAAATATACTTTTATTTTGTGATGGGAAAATATGAAAGAAATGAGTATATTAATCTATTTTATTTATTTAATATTGAAGTTGTTGATATTAATAATAAAATTTTAGTCTTAATAATAAATTTTTATTTTGAGTTGTGTGAATATATTATTTCGACCTTTTAATATTTGTATCCCCTGATTTGGAGAAGATTTTGTAGGAAAAAAAATCCAAATAATCATGTTTAAAAAATAATTTACCTAAAAAAAATCAGGTTTTCAGGAAAATTACCTGTATGAAGGTGGCCTACACGTAGGAGCCACCTCCTGTGGCGCCAACTCACAAAACTTAAAACATATGCGCCACCTGCGGTGGCTTCAATGTGTAATTAGAACTAACAAGCCACCTAAGGTGGCGCCTAAGTGTCCATGTTTTTTTTTTTTTTTTCATTTTAATTTTCATTCTACCTTAAGTACAATACCAAATAATATATCATTCCAATTTTAATGCTACACGTCACTGCAATACTGATTATCAAAACCATATTTTTCAAGATAACAAACAAACAACAACTAATATCTAAAAATAGGATGTAACAAAAAAATTCCTTCTAATCCATAATTTATGATAATACTCTAATAAAGTAGTCAAGAAATTGATGTATGTGGTTTATAAAATATATTTAAAATATAAAAAATCATAAGCAATTCTAGTTTTAGATTTTATTTTTTGTTTGCAATGAAACTATTTATTACTTAAAAACTTAAATATTATAAATTATTTTCTTGTAAATTTCCACCCCCATTAAAAATAATTTCTAGATTCTTCACTAATTCAAAAGATAATTTTATCCAAACACATTTTCACATTTAATAGTTCAAAACTTAAACAGCAAAAAACTCTAAATAAACTCCCAAAAAAGTTTACAACTCAAATTCAACTTAAATAAAAATGTGTTTTTATATATGCATGGTTTTTTTCTAGCTGTTTCAAGCTTTAGCATGTTTATGAAATGTGTTTTTGTATGCATGGTCGTGTTCCTAGCTGTTTGAAACTTTGAAATGTTTATGGATATGACACGCAACTCTATACGTGCCATTGCATGCATTCTTTGAACAGATACATGTCTATAATATATAGCACATGGTATGCATTTGAATTAACATGCCAAAACATATGGCTTCTATAAACAAGGTTGAATATATTGGTGTTGGCTTCTGTAATTTCTAATGATTACTATTCCTTTATAATGTACAAGAAGAAGAAAAAGAGTATGTGATCAATTCAAGTTTTTTTTTTTTTTTGCATGGTTTCAATATTTTCATATGATTATGTGAAGACTTTGAAGTTTAACCTTTTAATGATGTTTTTCATATGGTATTGTACCTAAGGTAGAATGAAAATTAAAATGAAAAACAAAAAAAAAACATGGACACTTAGGCGCCACCTTAGGTGGCTTGTTAGTTCTAATTACACATTCGAGCCACCCCAGGTGGCGCATATGTTTTAGGTTTTGTGAGTTGGCGTCACGGGAGGTGGCTCCTACGTGTAGGCCACCTCCCAAACCTGGTCATACAGGTAATTTTCCTGAAAACTTGATTTTTTGGGTAAATTATTTTTTAAACATGGTTATTTGAATTTTTTTTTCGATTTTGTAATCTTATATTTAATATATTTTTGGCAAAAGAATAGCATTGTGTATTCCAATTTTTAATTATTTATTTAGTTTTATTTTGTATGATTGTTGATTATGAAAGTTGATTTCGTATAACATTTTATGTATCAATAAACTTAAAGATGTGAAGTGAAAAATAGTGTGATGTTAGTAATTTAATTCAATATGAAGCGTTCTTTTGATTGATGTGTGATTATAAATTGGATTATATGTAATTATAAATGTTTTCATAAATATTATTTTGGTGGTCTTACATATATTGATGAATATAAGAAAATATTTTTGAATATATACGATGTTGGTAAATTAAATTTTAATGTATAAATATGTTTCTACCTCAGTGAATATGATTTGGGTGGTAAAAATGATTTTCTTTTATGTTTGTTTGATTAAAAAAAAATATGGCATGATTATGATTAATCATATATGTATATTTTGATTTTTTACAAAAAAAGAAAATACATTTTGAGAAAATGGGTCATGCACGTGTAAAATATTTTTACACTGTCAACCAATCACCATCATGCATCTAATTAAAACATTCTTTTATTTAAAAAAAAACTTTAATGACATGGCACATTCATGACTCCCTATTAGATGACAGTGTAAAACTATTTTACCCTGTCAGTGCACTACCTTTTAACTCATACATTTTATGTGAGTTGTTGTTGTATGTTTTTTAAGAGAGAGATTTGTTCGTTTGTTTAAACTAAATAGCTTATATTTTCATTATCAATATCAATTATTTTAGGTATTTAATGGAGGCATATATAACTTTAAATAAAATCGAAGTAAAAGATATAATTATGTAAATAAGTAAAAGTATATATCTTATAAAAATAAAAAGTAATAATTTTTAATTTATTATAATTTTAACTGAAAATAAAAATTTAAGTATTATATGAATTTATCATTAATTGAATAAAAATGTATGTTATATAAGAAAATCAACACCCACATCCCTTGAAACTATTGAATTTACTTTAACTGAAATACATGATATCATTAATTGAATAAATGCCATTTTCTTAGTTAATAGCAAATCAAGTTCACCATCGGATCGTCTTCTCCCTCCTAAGACAATACATGTCAATTAATTAAAGTATAAAGATTAATTAATTAATAATGGCAAGAAAATGATTTAGGCTTTTCATTGAAACATAAATATATCATACATGTAACAATGATTTGCGCATAGCATCAACTATTTTTCCTATGATAGTTGCACAATCATTATTCCAGAACACAAAACGATACTTTCCATCACCATCTCAGACATAAATCTCAACCTTATACCCGTGGCAATTTGGCGTTTTTAAAATGTTGATATAATACACCATTTAAAATGAAATAAAAACGCGATAATATTACCTCGCTAGAGGCTCTTTAACATTTACACCGCATCCACATTTGTGTTGTGAATCCTGTTGTGAATTACAACAAAATTTAATATTAATTTGTGAGGCAAAGAATAGTAGCAACCAAAATAAATGATCTACGGTAATAATAATTCGTACACAAATAATATAATAGAATAAGGCGAGAAAAAGAAGAAGGTTTGTTTACCAAGTTCCATCAAACGATCTATTATCGGGGGAGAGAGCAATTCTCCAATCCACTAAACTCAGAAAGTTGTTATAAGAGATTACAAATAAGTTACAAGAAAATAGATTTGCAGTTTCCAAAGAACAAACCTTCAATATAAGAATCACTCGAACCCAATGTGTTTAGAAGTATTTCCTATTCCCTTGATAACTCCAAAGGTTTCCCAAAAACCTTTTCCTTTCTAAGTTTTCCTTGGAATTTACTAATCTCTTATTTCTCTCTTTTTCTCTAAAGCTCTAAAATTGACACACTATAATAATAGAAGAGATTACTTTTCGGCTTTCTGATTTTTGGGAATCTTGAAACATGTTTTCTTTATTTTCATCAACAAATGTTTTATGGCATACGTCAACAATCTCTACCTTGACTTTAAACTGTGTTGATACCAATTTAACCATCAACAACATTGTTGCTCTCTACCAGGTTGAACCTCTAATCAATAACCTTGATCAAATTCAAACAATCCTTGAATCTTGATCTCGCCACTTGCATCCACTTTCAAACACCCTTAATTCCATCTGTTTTCAAATGCCTTCCTGAAGGCTTTTCTTCTTTTATTTTGCAGCCCTTCAGCCACATTTAAAGCATAATATCCAAGGCTAACATAATTGTCCCTTTGAGATGCTACAATAACCTTCCTTACCTTATCATGAGTCAAATGATAATCAAAGATCTCTATAATTGTTCCCTCACTATTGCTAGCATCTATAGTAGGAAACTCCGTATCAAACTGAGTTTTCTCCGTTATAGTTTTTACCAGGTTTCTCCCTTAGTTTTCACTATTCTCCCCTTGAATAAAATTTCTACCAACCAAGTAAGTTTTTTTAACCTCAGCTCTTCCCCAAAAACTCAATAAACAACTTGTTACCCTAGGATTTCGACTTACTAATAAATGGGCAACTAAGGCCCAAGATTGGAAATTGGGCCTCAATTTGGTAGAAAGGCCCTAAAATTGGTAATTGGGCCTCAAGTTAATATCTACATTGCCATTTGGGTCGAAGCGGTTCGACTAAATAACGCTTAGCAGTCGAAGCTGTTCGACTGGGAAGATTATCTGAGGTTTCAACGTTCGACCAGACCAAAAGGATGCGAAGACTTAAGGATTTTGGCTACAGAAACTAAAGTGTAAGTCGAGAGACAGTAGAAGTTAAAAGGCAGTTTCAGGCAGTTTTCTGGAAGTTCTCACAGGACGCGTGGAAGTCTCACAATTGAAGATCTTGCATGTCGAAGACACGTGTTGACTGATAGCCAGTCGACCGTTAGTAGTAGTTATTTTATTTTACTATTTAAGCAAGTTTCATAGGAATAGTTAAGGGTCCGCATTTTCTACATAAACACAAGTAAACTCAAAACCTCTGCGCAATAATGAGTAACGAGTGCAACTTTGGAATGTACGTATGCGTACCAGTTTAATTAATGCAATCATTTTACATTACATTTTCTCTTTTAGTGCACATTTACTGCCTTTTTATTGCTTTGATTTACTTTAAAGCTTTTAATTTCAGTGTTTACTTTTACGTTAAAGTCACTATTTTCATTTAATACAAACCAGATACACATAATATAACAAAATAAAGCAATCAGTCCTGGAGTATTCTAGTTGACTCCGCAAAAGTAACCTTTAAAAAGGAAACTAGCGCTTGTTTACCAGTTTTCAGGGTAAACAATTTGGCACGCCCAGTGGGACCCGTCGATTGTTATTTATTTTCGTTATGTATATGAATAATATTAAGAAGTGGTCGGAAATTAACTAACATGGCTGAAGTTAATACAAATAATTCTGATCTTTCTGGAAATCAAGGAGGTGTTCTGACCGGAGCAACACCACAAAATGCCGCAGATTCATCCCTAGTTGGAGCAACGAATACTGGTGGATCGACAGCAGCAATATTGGTATCATCACCAACGAATGTACGGTCACCATTTAACCCATTACGAGCGCCATTTCATGGAATGCTACCTCCACCGGGTTTCAACCCTCAGTTTGGAATGCCCACGTCTATGATGCAAGGTTTGCACACAAATCCTTCATTATATTCTGACAGCATGCTGGCTACAAGCACATCAAATCTAGGGGGTCGACCCATAAGTATGGGATATAATCACCAGACTTTACCATCTTTAAGTACTACGTCAATGTTGTCAATTCGACAACAAATGGACGAAAGTAATCATGAAATGGTGAATGCCCTTACTCAACAAATGGGAACTGTTTTTACTCCCATGATAAATAACACGAATCAAAGTTATGAAATATTGGCTGGACAGATGGCCAGAATTGCAGATTTCTTTGGAGCGCCCCCACAACCAAACCCTTCGACTGCTCAAGGGTCGAACACGAGAGGGGTCGAACCTTTAGGTCAAGGAGATCAAATTGAGCAGGAGATTCCTAGAATAGTACAAAGGCATCAAGATGCTGACCATGTTCTTAGGAACATCCAGCAAGATGTCAATATTGGACACAATAATATCTCTAATGTAGTCGAACAAATTTTAGTTCAGAATGGAATAAATGTAGGTTTGCATAGACCAAATGTCGTTTCCCCGTTATCATAATATATAAGGCAAACAGAATTGCCCAGGGGTTGGAAAGTTCCAAAATTCACCAAATTTGCTGGTGAGACTGGCGAGTCGACAGTTGAACACATTGCTAGGTTCCAGACAGAGGCTGGAGAAATAGCAAACAATGAAAACCTAAAAATGAAGTATTTTCCAAGTTCTTTGACGAAAAATGCATTTACTTGGTTCACGAAATTAGCTCCCCAATCTTTGTTCTCATGGAACCAATTAGAACGATTGTTCCATGAACAATTTTATATGGGACAGTCAAAAATAAGTTTCAAAGAATTAGCTGGAGTTAGGCGAAAGGGTACAGAACCAGTCGATGACTATCTAAACCGTTTTAGGTTACTGGAAGCTAGATGTTTTACACAAATTCCTGAACATGAGTTAGTCGAAATGGCTGCAGGTGGGTTAGATTATTCTATAAGGAAGAAGTTAGATACCCAACATTTGAGAGATATGGCGCAACTGGCAGACAGAGTACGCCAGGTCGAAAGGCTAAAGGCTGAAAAGGCTAGGGCGAGTAAATATCATAAGAAAGAGAAAATAGCTTATGTTACTACAAGTGAGTTCGACTCTACTAGCGATGATGAATACGAAGAAGGAGAGGTTAACGTGGCTGAATTAAAGCCAGGGCCACCATATATTTGTAAATTGCTTAAACCTTCAAAAGATAAAAATCTGGTTGAAAGTAAAAATGAATTTTTTTCCAGTAAAACGTATTCATTCGATATAACGAAATGTGATGAAATATTTGATTTGTTGGTTTCTGATGGACAAATCATAGTACCCCCAGGACTAAAAAAATCCTCCTCTTGAACAAAAGAAAAAGAGAGGATTTTGTAAATTTCATAATTTCTTAGGTCATAAAACTTCTCAATGTGTCCTTTTCAGGGATTTGGTGCAAAAAGCTTTAAAAGAAGGAAGGTTACAGTTTGGAGAAAAGCCAAAGTCATCAATGCAAGTTGATACTGATCCTTTGCAAGTCGAAGAGGCTCACTATACTGAGCTTCCTGATGTGATGATGGTCGAAACTACTGATGGTTTCGTTAGAAAGCAAAACGGTGCTACTGATGGCAAAGTTTTGAACATGGTTTATCCTGAACCAAAAGAGAGTCTTTTGAAATTCCTTGAGAGATGTCACACTAACAACTCTCAAGTTGGATTGTGCCCAAGGTGTGATGCTGTTTTCAACGTTGATGCTGCAAATAAAGTGAGGTTCGACCCTCGTCGAGGCAAGAATCGTCAATTCATGTATACAGGAGAAAACAGTGGTCGAAGGGCTGGAGAATACAGGAAGATGTTTGAAAAACCAAGGACTTTCCGTCCCAAAACGGATGTCCCTGAAGACAAATGGGTGAAACCCATTAACTTCAGAGGTAAACGTCCAGAATGGCAGATATAGGGCGATGGAACCAATGCTGAAGGTTCTTGGACGGATAGTGGATCTAAAAGAAAGGATTACATATCTCCAAATTACAAAGGAAAAAACCCCATGACTCGAACACAGTGGAGGCGTTACCAAAGAATCCACAAGAATGGACAAGAGGGTTCGAAAATGGTGCAGGCAGAATTTTCTCACTACCAGTCAAAACCCTTTCATAGGAAGTTGACTGAGGAGCAGGCTAAAATAGCAAACGAAAGGTTAGCTGCTGGGATGATCCTGGGAAAGAAACTGATCAAGGAATTGGTTGACGACGATGTTCCGATCCTCAATACAGAAAAAGAGCCTGAGTATTCTCTATTGTCGGACGAAGAGGTCGATGATAACTTTGACATAGAGTCAGATGAATTTCTAATCGACTGTGGGATTGTCTCTGTACTCCCGGCGGAATTCGACAGAGTCTCTGAGGTATCTGAGAACGAGGATGATTTTCTTCCTGACGAGAATGTGGAAGAAACACCTGTTTGTTACTATGTAATGGGAAAACGAGTGGTAGAAGAACAAAAAGCTGTGTTTGAGAGGCCAGGTCGAGGAATGATGTATCATTTGAAGCCCCTATTCATAAGGGCAAAAGTGGATGGAGTGCCTATAAACAAATTGTTTGTCGATGGTGGAGCTGCCGTAAACTTAATGCCTTATTCCTCACTCCAGAAAGTAGGAAAGGCTGATAAAGACTTAAGACCCCATAATATGGTGTTGTCTAATTATGAGGGTAAGACAAGTGGAATACTTGGAGTAATTCAAGTAAAACTAGCTGTTGGTTCGTCTGTCAGGTCGACCGTATTCATGGTGATCGCATCTCAGGCAAATTTTAAACTGCTGTTGGGTCGGGAATGGATCCATGGTATTGGAGCAGTTCCTTCCACCTTACATCAGCGTGTGGCCATTTGGAGGTCAGATGGTATAGTGGAGAATATTGAAGCTGACCAAAGTTATTACAAAACTGAAAGCGGTCGCAGACATTTCGATCAGCATTTGGCAAATGTAGCTCCTTGCTATAAAGCAGAAGATGTATACCCTTCTGATGAAAGCGTGTCTAAGTATCTGAACTTAGATCCAAATTATGGTTTCATTTGGAATAAAGAAGATCCTAATGAACCATTGAACCATGAAAGTCCTCCAGAACAGAGGACAACGGTCAAAGACAATGACCACTGAGTCAGAATACCTGGCTCGAATAACGGCTTATTTGGCCGAAAACAACGAAAGAGCGGCTTTAGAAGCCGAATTAGAGAAAGAAATGGCTTTTGAGGCCATGATGCTGGTAAAGAATGAAAACAATCAAGAAGTCAATCACCAAGTCGAACGACTCGACGGGATATACGATGACGAACCTTTGGGTTTCGAAATGGATCCATCAGGATCGGTAAAAAGGATGCAAACTCAAGACCCTCTTGAAGAAATTGATTTAGGTGATGGGATCATTAAAAGTCCTACTTATGTAAGTACAAGGCTTACAAGTGACCTAAATGCCAAGTTGATTCGACTTTTGAAAGAATACAAAGATTGTTTTGCATGGGATTACAATGAAATGCCTGGTTTAAGTCGACATGTGGTGGAGCATCGACTACCATTAAACCCAGGGAAGAAACCTATCAAGCAGCTTCCTAGGAGATTTGCGCCGGAGGTTATGGAAAAAATCAAAGTAGAAATTGAAAGATTGCTGAAAAGCAAGTTTATTCGAACTGCGAGGTATGTCGAATGGTTAGCTAATATAGTACCTGTCATAAAGAAAAATGGTAGGGCGGTGTATGCATAGATTTCAGAGATTTAAATAAGGCTACTCCTAAAGATGAATATCCCATGCCGGTCGCTGAAATGTTAGTCGACTCTGCAGCCGGATTTGAATACCTTAGCTTATTGGATGGATATTCAGGTTATAACCAAATTTTTATAGCTGACGAGGATGTGCCTAAGACGGCGTTTCGATGCCCAGGTGCTTTGGGAACTTATGAATGGGTAGTAATGCCTTTTGGTTTAAAAAATGATGGAGCTACATACCAACGAGCCATGAATTCCATGTTTCATGATTTTATTGACAAATTTATGCAGGTTTATATTGATGATATTGTAATAAAATCTAACTCTGAAAATGGTCACCTAGACCATCTTCGACAGTCTTTTGAACGAATGAGGAAATATGGACTCAAAATGAATCCTTTAAAATGTGCTTTTGGTGTACATGCAGGGGATTTCCTGGGTTTCGTGGTTCACAAGAAAGGCATTGAAATAAATCAAAATAAGACGAAAGCGATCTTGGAGCTAAAAGCGCCAGAAACAAAGAAACAACTCCAGTCATTGTTGGGGAAGATTAATTTCTTGAGGAGATTTATCTCAAATCTAAGTGGCAAGACGAAGATCTTTTCACCACTTGTGAAGCTCAAGAACCAAGATCAGTTCAAATGGGAGCTAGAGCATCAACAGGCATTCGACCAAATAAAAGCTTATCTAACTAAGCCTCCTATTTTACTACCCCCCAATAGGACAAAAAGTATGAAATTATACATAGCTGCATCAGGCTCGACAATTGGGAGTATGTTGGCCCAAGAAGATGATAATGGCGTCGAAAGAGCTATATATTATCTAAGTCGAACCCTAGTAGATGCTGAAACTAGGTATAATGATATTGAAAAATTATGCTTATGCTTATATTTCTCATGTAACAAACTTAAGCAATATATAAAGCCTGTTGATGTGTATGTGTCCTCTCATTTTGATATCATTAAACATATGTTGTCTAAGCCAATTTTGCATAGTCGAATTGGTAAGTGGGCCTTAGCGCTAACTGAATTTTCCTTAACATATGTTCCTTTAAAAGCTATGAAAGGACAAGTTGTGGCTGATTTTATAGTCGACCATGGGTTAGTCGACTTGTCTGTAAATCAAGTCGAGCAAACTAACTGGAAACTGTTTTTTGATGGTTCTAGTCATAAAAATGGTTCAGGCATTGGAGTCTTGATTATTTCCCCTAAGGGATTTCCAACTAAGTTCCATTACAAAATGAAAGAAGTATGCTCTAACAATGAAGTCGAATATGAAGCCTTGATTACTGGTTTGAAGGCCCTAATAGACTTAGGGGCAACCCGGGTCGAGATTCGAGGTGATTCTGAGCTAGTGATTCGACAAATCAAAAAAGAGTATAAGTGCATTAAAGAAAATCTAATAATGTATTATGCAATCGTGATACGCTTATTAGAAAACTTCGAACATGTTGAGATCTTGCATGTACCAAGATCTGACAATTACATTGCCAATGAATTGGCACAAATTGCTTCTGGGTATAGAGTTTCTAAAGACAAGTTGGAAGATATGGTCGAGATCAAGAACAAAGAAACTCATGAAGTATTAGACAAATTGGGTTAATTGTCGACGTCAAAATTCGAGGGGGTAGATGATGATGTTGAAAATAAAACTTTGTATGCCTTGGAAATTTTTGCCATCGACAATATGACTGATGCTGATTGGAGAAACCCATTGGTTCAATACCTAAATAATCCAGTCTGAGGAACTGATCGAAAGATTAAATACAGAGCTCTAAACTATGTGATATTAGGAAATGATTTATACAAGAAAACAGCTGAGGGTGTGTTGTTGAAATGCTTAAGCGAAGCTGAAGCATATTTTTGTTTTGAAAAGATACAAACTCACACTTCAAGAGATTCACATCACAGTTCAAGAGATTCACATAAGAGAATAAAAAAACTAAGAGACTATATTAAAATGGCTAAAAGCCTTGGCCAGTCATTACAAAAAAGTTCCTTCATAAAGTGCGCAGTCATTACAAAAGAAAAGAGCCTAAAGTCACTAAAATATCCAATATTAGTTAACTCTTCGGTCGATATCTGCCAAGGATAGTAGAGGCAGACTTTCGGCTTCGAACATATCCATACGCCCGGCCTTGTGCATTTTCCTCACTACACCTTGCCTGAGAAATAGGTAAGACAAGAATCTTCCATAAGGAAGACAAGTCACCATTCCTTGACGAGAGGCCGTCAAAGAGACAACTTCCACGAGCTGTTTAAAAATCAATAGAGGAAAGTTGATTTTCTTCCCCTGAAGAGCACAAGAAATGAATTCCAAGTCTTCCACCATGATGCTATTTTTATTATGGTTGCGCGGACGAAAGTTGCCTACCAAAAGTTGGTGCCAAATTTTGATGACTCTGGCACAAAAGGGGTCATTGTCCATGAGATCCCTCAACATGTTAGAAGTGTCCATGTCGAAAATATTATCAACAAAAGTTGCACCGGTATTGCTGCATTTCAACAGATCAGAAATTGTTGAGGGAGTGATGATGACATAAGCCCCTCGAATGGTGGAGGTTATAGTAGTCCTCCCTTCTGGATCTATGCGCAAAGATACAAATCTCCAGAACTCAATCAACATGCAGGGATAGATGTTACCATCTAGAATTTCAGGATAAAATTCAAGCCCCTGGCTAGCATAGAGGGCACGAGCATTGATATGATTCGCATCAAACTCTTCTGCAAAAAGCTTAAATTCTTTCTTAATGCAGGACCTTATGTTGGCATTTGTTAAAGGTTGTGCCATGGTTTGAAAAGATTGAAAAGATGAAAAATTTTAAGGTGTTGTGCGTAAGGAGATGTAAAAAAGAAATGGAAGGAATGAGGCTATATATAGAGAATGTGTAGTTACTTCAGCAAGACAAACGTGGGGGAAGGAAGTTAGAAAACCAAAGGTCGTATTAAATATCTTGGAAACTGACACAAGCAAGCTGGGAGCAGTTAATAGCCCATTACCTAGCGTTTAGGTAATAATTAGTGCCTGGGAAAATGAAACGTAATCATGGCGTAATGGGAATTAACAAAAGTCGAAACCCAAGAAAGAACTGAAACGACATCTTTTCTCTTTCCTAAAGCCAGTCGAAAGAGGTCGCTTGGGGGGGCAATTTGTTACCCTAGGATTTCGACTTACTAATAAATGGGCAACTAAGGCCCAAGATTGGTAATTGGGCCTCAATTTGGTAGAAAGGCCCTAAAATTGGTAATTGGGCCTCAAGTTAATATCTACATTGCCATTTGGGTCGAAGCGGTTCGACTAAATAACGCTTAGCAGTCGAAGCTGTTCGACTGGGAAGATTATCTGAGGTTTCAACGTTCGACCAGACCAAAAGGATGCGAAGACTTAAGGATTTTGGCTGCAGAAACTGAAGTGTAAGTCGAGAGACAGTAGAAGTTAAAAGGCAGTTTCAGGCAGTTTTCTGGCAGTTCTCACAGGATGCGTGGAAGTCTCACAATTGAAGATCTTGCATGTCGAAGACACGTGTTGGCTGATAGCCAGTCGACCGTTAGTAGTAGTTATTTTATTTTACTATTTAAGCAAGTTTCATAGGAATAGTTAAGGGTCCGCATTTTCTACATAAACACAAGTAAACTCAAAACCTCTGCGTAATAATGAGTAACGAGTGCAACTTTGGAATGTACGTATGCGTACCAGTTTAATTAATGCAATCATTTTACATTACATTTTATCTTTCAGTGCACATTTACTGCCTTTTTATTGCTTTGATTTACTTTAAAGCCTTTAATTTCAGTGTTTACTTTTACGTTAAAGTCACTATTTGCATTTAATACAAACCAGTTACACATAATATAACAAAATAAAGCAATCAGTCCTGGAGTATTCTAGTTGACTCCGCAAAAGTAACCTTTAAAAAGGAAACTAGCGCTTGTTTACCAGTTTTCTGGGTAAACACAACTCAACAGTAACATACATATTTATCCCTTGATATTTGCAAAATTCATTATACTGCTCTGAAACCTTCTCAAGGCATCCATAACGCCTTAAACTCAAAATCCTATAGTTATTCCTTGTCATGAAAGCCTCCACTAGTTAACGATGAATGAATAATAACATTTGAACCTTCTAAAATATATAGATCACATATTTAAGACCCTTTAGCAATAATTAATTCATCACGCAAAATCTTTAACACTCCATATTCAACTATAGTACAATAGCCTAGATCATCAAATATACTTATAGATAACAAATTTTGCTTGAGTTATGGAACACGTAACACTCGTTTTTACTTTAATTATTTATGTTATTGTATGTTGTGTGAATTAAGTGACAATTATGTGAATTATGTGTTAATTATGTGCTTAAATAGTTTATGTTATTTTGTTGGGAATTATTAGTAGATAAAATAAGTTAGTGATGGTTATTAGTTATTGGACCTAAGTTGGTGTTAGTAAATGAGGGGTACTAATTAGAGTCCATTAGCATAATGAGAAAATAGTAAGGGTTTAACAAAAACAAGGGTTTTAGAGAATTAGAGATTAGAAGCTTATTTTGTGAATTGGGGAAAAAAAGAGAAGAGTGAAGAGAAGAGAAGAATTCAATATTGAAGCTAGAGTTGTCTTCAATCCAAAATCTAAGGTAAGGGTGAGATTCTTTCATGATAAGGGATTGTATGATGATCTTTAGGGTGGGGTTTTGATTCTAGTATCCATGAATGTGTGTTGTAAATTGGGATGAAATTGATATGTTAATCCATCAATGATGTGAAAAATTTACCTTAAGATGATGATTCTATGCAAGATTGTGAATGAGTATGTGAATAACTTATGAATCAATGTGTGAATGTGAATGTTGGTGAAACCCTAACTTAGAAATGTTAAGAGAATCCATGAAATTACTTTATGTGTTATGGTTTGATGTTTATCATTGACTCTATGTGTTATATATGTGTTACAAGCATGAAATTCGTGATGGAAACTGAGCTAGAAATGATTTTGGGTTGAAAATGGGGGTAATGGGTTTGCTGTCATCGAAGAGAAAATTCTGCAGAAAACGCATAGGGCGCGTCGCACAGTGTAGCGCGCTGTTGAATCTACGTAGACCTTCTTGGCAGAACGTTGCGCACTTCACACGGGTACGAGGGCGCTTAGCACCAAATGTTCTAACTTAGCGCGCGTAGCGCGTTCTGTAATTGGAAACTTGAATTGATGTATCTTTTGATCCATAACTCCTTTTTAAGTGTCGTTCGAACCACCGTGAAGCTTTAATTGATGTTTTTCAAATGCATAAGAATTGAAAAACCTTTGGAAACCTTTTTGAATCCTTTCTTGAATTGTATCATTTGGTTTTGTAATTTTGTTATTGTGAGGTGAAGTTTTGTCGTATGATGATACAACAAAGCGACGTGATAGCGAAGAGATGTATTACCATGATTGGTGATGATTTTGTTGTTGTCGTTGAATTTCGACATTAATTGATGATGTTTGGTGGTTAATGATATGTACTATTTATGTTGTAATTATGGATATGCTTCATTTGAGTCGCATACATTGCATAGCGTGAAAATTATGGCAAACACGACGGCCTGAAAACTATGGCAAACACGACGGCCTTAATGGAAAATAGCGACGATGTGCCCAATGGAAAACTTTGAGACGGTGGGAGTTTTACTCCAAATGGTACCACATGCATTTGCATAAGTCGAGTTGCATTTGAATTGCATTTAAATTGCATTGAATTGTGTTTGAATTGTTGAGATGATGAGATGTTTGTTGTGATGTGATGATGAAATGTTATTGTGATGCATTGATATCATAATTGTGAATTGAGTATGTTGTCATAATTGAATATTGACATTGTCGCCGTCTTGTAAGTTGTTTAGTGATGATAGTTGTTGTAGGATGTTAAGTGATGGGAAGTGGTGATATATGTATGATCTTTTCCTTGCTTTGAAAATTATCATATGTTCCTTTATACTGTTTGATATCTTACCCCTTCTGTTTGAATGTTACCCTTTGTTGGTAACGTGCAGGTAACGACGAAGTGTAGTCGTTTACCTTATAGCTTGAGTCGGTGTGTCTATGCTCTAATATGTAGCACTCAGGGGATGTTGCGTGTTTTGATTATGTTGTTATATCTTGTCGAATTTTGTTGTTGTTCTCTTTGATTGAGACATGTTGGATTTGTTGATTTTCCATGATTGGCATAGATGTTAAGATTTGGATTATGATGCTATTTGAATTCCACTGCGATATTATAAACTATTTGGGTTTGATGTTTAAGGAAGTAGGATCCTCCATTATAAATGTTATGTATCTTTATATATGAGCTTGCATGAGATTTATTTAAGTTGATATATGTGACGCCTCAAATATGATGTTTGTTTTGGAACTTTTGTACTCTAATTTTCCCATTAAATTGCGGGGTAGATTTGGGGTGTTACATTAGTGGTATCAGAACAGGTTGGTCCGTCCGGCCATGTGTTGTGTCGTAGTGTAGTCTAACAATACTCATATTGTTATTTGTGCTGATTGCTTTTGTGTTGTAGTAAAGAGTTGGGATGACTGGAAGGAATGATGTTGCGATTGCTGCTGCTTTGGAAGAAATGGCTCAAGCTTTGGTACATCAGCAAAATGTTGGTGAGAATGCTACTTCTCGCAATTTGGCTACCTTCCAAAGGGAGAATCCACCTGTTTTCAAGGGCACTCATGATCCTGATGGCGCGTTGACATGGCTAAAGGAGATTGAGAGAATCTTACGTGTGATGGATTGTACTCCAGACTAGAAGGTTTGGTATGGGACTCATATGCTAGTAGTCGAGGCTGATGACTGCTGGCTAGAGACTCATCAGAGGTTGGATGTTAATGGTGAGGAGATCTCTTGGGTTGTGTTCTGTAGGGAGTTCTTGAGGAAGTACTTTCCTGAGGACGTCAGTGGCAAGAAGGAAATTGAATTTCTTGAGCTGAGGCAATAAGTCGGTTGTGGAGTATGCTGCTAAGTTTTGTGAGTTGGCTAAGTTTTACCAACACTATGATGGACTGTAATACGGTGAACTGACTTTTATAATCGAAAATGTCGCGGTTAAGCAAGAGTCGCCACCGACTTTTATTTTATCCAATTGGAAAGGCAAAAAGAACAGGAAAGACCTTTAAAAGATTTTGAGTTCGGGGGGTAGGTTATACAAAGGGAAGGTGTAAGGCACCCTTTGCATCCATGGTTATCCATGGGCTCTTAATTGCTTTAGCTCACTTGTTTGTTTGAATTGTTTGAATAGTGTCGTGTGTGAATAGTAAAAACTTCGTTAAGGACTTTAGCTTGTAAATAAGCGTAGCCTTGTTTTGAATAGTTTTGAAAAGGAGGTGTGAAAAGCATTTGAATTTTGATTTGATTATGAGCAAGCAATTAATAGCTACCTACCCTAAATCCGTCTTTCTTGTTCTTTGAGTCTTTCGTTTGAGAGGGTCTATCCATACCACGAGAGGGCAGGAAGTCTTTCAATTGGATGTACGGGTCATCGAGAATAATCATTCGCCACAAGACTATCCCTACCATAAAGAGGGCAGGTAGTCTAAGGGAAGGATATAATAGTCATTAGGCAACAATAAGGATACCTTAGCATTCGAAGGGACTGTCATCATTTATCGAGGCAACATTGAGGGACGAGATCATTTTATTCGTAGGCAACTCGAAGGGACTATGATCTTTTATTCCGAGGGACTATGATGGTTTGAATTTATAGGCAGCATATGCTAAGGTATCCCTACATCCGAGGGACTTGACTATTTTTGATCGAGAAGGCAGCATGAGAGTGGCTACCTTAAAGGTGAGTGTGTGCATCAATCATGTGGGTTAGATTCAGATATTTATCTTGTATTAGGTGAGCTACGTTTGATTATTATCTTGTCACTCCCTATTTTACTAACCACGCAATTAAGTAACAGTTATATTGTGCGGAAATTAAAAGACAGAAAATAAACCTACAACTATTACAAGGCTTCGGGATTAAGGGGGAATGCGGAAAGTAAAGTGCAGAAAATAAAAGGTCCTAATTACTATTACATTAAAAAATGAATGAGCAACCTATACACCTTCTAGAATTTAAATGACAGAAATTAAATTAAATTAATAAAGGCAGAAATTAAAACAAAATTTAAATAAAGGCAGAACAGAAATAAAATACACAATTAAAAAGGGCAAAATATTTAAAGAAGACATTCGACAATCACAGAGTATGGGATGAGAAAAGAAGATCGTGAAATAAAAATATGGTTCATCAAGGTTAAAAACCTTATGGCTAAAAAAAATTTATTTTAAGGGTAAAATCCTAATTTTTATTTTAGGGTTATGGGCGAGGGTTAATGAATAAACCTAAAATTAATAACTATTATTATTATTACCACTTAAAAATAAATATTAGCCTAAAAAATACTAATTTTTACAAATCTAAAAGTTAAGTTATAATTAAACCTAAAATTAAGTTAATTAATCTAAACTAAACCCTAAATTAAAATTAAATTATTAATTTAAAAAAATAAAATTTTTTTAAAAAGGTTTTTTAGGATTTTTATAAAAAAACTAAAAACAAACTATATAAAAGAGGACTAAACTAATTTACTTAAAAGAGAAAAGGAAAGATCATAAAAAAAAAAGTAAAAACAAACCTGGTGGCTAGGTGTAGAATCATGTGTACGTGCATCCTGAGGGTTCACGGTGGTCTTGCGCTTTGATCCCTTGGATCAGGTTACGGTGATGCATCCATTGGCTGGGATGTGAAGCTGCATCGTGATCACATGTGAAGGTACACGTACTGGATCTTGAAACAACTTTAGGGCAAAATTAAATGTATGACGGTGGGAATCGAACCCACGTCTGTAATGTCCACTGCGCCAAAGCTTTGCCATCTGTGTCACATGTTCTTTCATTTATAAATCAACATTCAAATAATATATATTAAAATAAATTCAAATGGGAAATCTAAAATAAAAAGTCAAGAGTGGTCCCCCTGGTGTTGCAACGTGAACGAAGAAAAAAAGGATAGAGGAAAGGGAGATCGTTGACCAGCCAATGGGCATCAAACACATGTGTGCTGCGGCTTTGGAATTTTGACCTGCCATCCATGGAGCGCCGTGTGTGACACTCCACTATTCATCTTCTTCTCCTTTTATCACTCACAGTTTTGCTGCGGATTTTGTTGGGCATTCTGCTTCCGATTCACCTGCGAATTTCCTTGGCAAAAATATGAAAATAAGAGATCTCAAAATAACGCGTTAGTTAAAGACCACAAACATCCAGATCCACTAATTTTGATGCTACAAATTCATTGGTGATATCGTTTTGGTTTGAAGTGGCCGGAATCATGCAAAACGAAGCTCCACCTTCCTTGTGCCCTAGCTATGGTGGAATCGGTTTAGTACGTTACAGCTCTAACTCAATGGTTCAGATACCTTCTAAATGTTCTCAGGGACTTGCACATATGAACAAACCATATTAAAACGCAAGGGGTTTCGAGATAGAGGAATCAGAACATATGCAGTAATATATTAGTAAGGAACGTGAATTTTATGTACTTTCAATCATGAACCATGGTTCCAACTTACCTTATAACGCCTCTAGAGACTGAGGGAACGCAAATTTGGCGTTGATAATGGATGTATGAACGACTATGAGACCTCACTTTTCCTCGAGAACTTTCATATTTCTTGGGGTTTTCTTGGAGCGGCCAATCCTCCTCCTAGGTCTGGGATCATTATGCATATATAGGGGAGCAGCTCAGGTTTACAAAACTGAACCATATCTTTTTTATTTGCATGATTGAGATTTGATTTGGAAATCATATGTAATCTTGCTATTTTGGTTTTAATTATGCTAAATCAAATTTCTATCCAATCTAACACGAATCCTTGCTCTCCAAGACCAAATCTTTGGCTTCTAGAAAGATTTAAAATCTCACTTATGATTTAATCCTTTTTATTTCATATTTTTAATAGCTTATTTAATATTTAAATGAATAAAATTCAAATAAACATAAATAAAATCATAAAAAATAGAATGATGGATTTAGAGACATATCTTAAGGTCATGGGCTTGTTTAGAATCCAAGTGATAGGCCCATTAGCTCAAAGCATCAAATTTCACCATTTTACATTAGGTGTATTTCCTCAAAATCGACCAATTTGTGCGAGCCATAACTCGTTCAATTTTTGTCATATGAAGATGTTCTAGGACTTTTTAGAAAGCTTAAAGAGTAATCTAAAAGTTCCTTTTGGTTTCATCTCAATTAAATATTCCATGCTCAAGTTATGAGCTTTGACCCAAAAGGTGTCTTCATTGACTTTTTGGAGGACATGTAATGTATTGGCCCATATCTCATAAATGGTGCATTTCTAGCCTTGGCATGTGAGAGAAAAATTTGTAGATAATTCAATTTCCTTAAAAATGAGCTTTGGATGGGAAAATTCTGATGTTCCATGTGAAAGTTATGGTCGGTCAAAGTTCAGTTGACTTTTTCCTAAAAAACCCTAATTTAGAAACTCAGGTTCTTGATGATTCTGGAGCTTTTCTTGATGAATCATGATCAATCATTGATAAAATGGTGAATGATACTCCATAATGAGGATGTCGACCAAAAATCAGAAGTTTTGACTGTGGTTTGTCCATAGTTTGACTTTTAGGTCAACCAGTCGATTATTGATCGTTTGAGCAGTTGATTGAGTAATCTTTTGAATCAGGGATTGAAACTTGGCATGAGGGCACTTTGAATCATATGAGAGATTATGGAATCCACTTGAGGTATTAGAAGTTCAAATTTCTTGATTAAACCATTAACCCTAATTTTGGATCTTGTGTTTTAGGAGAAGAGTGAGCTTGCACTATCTTGAGCAATTGCAAGTCTGGTGAGTAAAAACATCTTGGGATATGATGGGCAAATTTTGGGGTATGACGTGGACCATCTAGTGAATTTTCGAAGTTCATAAAGTTTGAGAATGGATTGCGCCCAGAAATTAAGAAGGCGGTTAGTTACCAGAAGATCAGTGTCTTTGCTGATTTGGTTGATAGTTGTCGGATTTATGAGGAGGACAAAAATGCTCATTATCAAGTTATTAATGAGAAGTGGGGCAAGAGTCAACAAGGTCGTGGCAAGCCTTATGATACTTCAGCTAGAAAAGGAAAGCAGAAAGCTAGTGAGGGCAAGAGGACTAGTGGGGGAGATGCACCTGTTGGTATTGTGTGCTTCAAGTGTGGCAAGACTAGCCATAAGAGTAATGTGTGTAATACTGATGTCATGATGTGTTTCCGTTGTGGTGAGACTGGACATACGGCACCTGCTTGAAATCATAAGCAGATGGTGTGTTTCAACTGTGGTGAAGAGGGACATACTGGAAAAAAGTGTCAGAAGCTCAAGAAGGAGCAAGCTAGTGGAAAGGTGTTCGTCTTGTCGGGAACTCAGACCCCTAGTGAGGATGCACTCATCAGGTGTACATGTTTCATTAATCGCATTCCTTTAGTTACTATTATTGATACTAGTGCTACTCATTGCTTTATCTCTGCTGATTGTGTTGAGAGATTGGGTCTTGTGTTATCTGCTATGAACGGAGAGATGGTTGCTGATACTCTAGCTAAGGGATCGGTAACTAATTCTCTTGTGTGTTTAAAGTGTCCCGTGTAAATTTTTGACAAAGATTTTGTTGTTGATTTTGTTTGCTTACCGTTGAGAGGTTTGAATGTGATCTTGGGTATGAACTGGTTAGAGCATAACCATGTCCATATCAATTGCTATGACAAGTCGGTGAAGTTTTCTACTCCTGAAGAGGAAGGTGTGGAATTGTTGTCTACTAGACATTTGCGCCTGTTGATGAAAGAAGAAGTGCAAGTGTTTGCATTGGTTGCATCAATGTCTGTTGAAAATCAAGCGATAATAGAAGAGTTTAAGGTGGTGTGTGAATTTCCCGAAGTTTTCCTGATGAAATTCCTGATGTACCGTCTGAGAGAGAGTTTGAGTTCTCTATTGATCTTGTACCTGGTACTAGACCTGTGTCTATGGCACCGTACAGGATGTCTGCATCAGAGTTGTCGAAATTGAAGAATGAATTGGAAGAATTGCTTGAGAAGAAGTTTGTGAGACCTAGTGTGTCTCCGTGGGGAGCTCTAGTGTTGTTCGTCAAGAAGAATGATGGAATTATGAGACTTTGTATTGATTACAGGCAATTGAATAAGGTGACAATCAAGAACAAGTATCCACTTCTAAGAATTGATGACTTGATGGATCAATTGGTTGGTGCTCGTGTGTTTAGCAAGATTGATTGAGGTCGGGTTACCATCAGATTTAAGTGAAAGATGAGGATATGCAGAAGACGGCTTTCAGGACACGTTATGGACATTATGAGTATTCCTTAATACCATACAGTGTTACTAATGCGCTAGGAGTATTCATGGAGTACATGAACCGTATTTTTCATGAGTATCTGGATCGTTTTGTGGTGGTGTTCATTGATGATATTTTGATTTACTCTAAATCAGAATCAGATCATGTTGAGCATTTGAAGTTTGTATTGCAAGTATTGAAAGATAAGAAGTTGTATGCAAAGTTGTCCACGTGTGAGTTCTGGTTGAAAGAAGTTAGTTTTCTTGGTCATGTTATTTCTGGTGATGGCATTGTTGTGGATCCGTCTAAAGTAGATGTTGTGTTGAGATGGGAAACTCCTAATTCGGCCACTGAGATTAAAAGCTTTTTGGGATTAGCCGGATATTATAGAAGGTTCATTGAAGGATTCTCTATGTTGGCACTTCCGTTGACAAAGTTGACGTGCAAGGGTAAGGCTTTTGTGTGGGATCTTCAATGTGAAAAGAGTTTTACCGAGTTGAAGAAAAGATTGACGTCGGCTCCGATTTTGATATTACCTAATCCGAAAGAATCGTTCATAGTTTATTGTGATACTTCTAAGATGGGTTTAGGAGGCGTGCTCATGCAAAATGATAAAGTCGTTGCTTACGCGTCGAGACAGTTGAGGGTTCATGAGAAGAACTATCCTACGCATGATTTGGAACTTGCTGCTGTTGTGTTCGTATTGAAGATTTGGAGGCATTATCTCTATGGTTCTAGATTTGAATTATTTAGTGACCATAAGAGTTTGAAGTATTTGTTTGATCAGAAAGAATTGAACATGATGCAATGAATGTGGTTAGAGTTGTTGAAGGACTATGATTTTGGTTTGAATTATCATCCAGGAAAAGCTAATGTTGTTGCCGATGCTTTGAGTCGAAAGACTTTGCATATGTCGGCAATGATGGTTAAGGAATTGGAATTGATTGAGAAATTCATATATATGAGTTTGGTGTGTGAAGTGACACCTAAGAGTGTTAGATTGGGTATGTTGAAGATTAACAATGATTTTCTGGGTAGTATCAAGGAAGCTCAAAAGTTGGATGTGAAATTGGTAGATTTGATGGTTGGAATCGATCAAGTTGAGAATAGTGATTTTAAGTTGGATGGGCAAGGCGTGTTGAGATTTCGTAATCGGACTTGCATTCCCGATGATGTGGATTTGAAGAGAGTTATCCTTGAGGAAGGTCATAGAAGTAATTTGAGTATTCATCCATAAGCTATTAAGATGTACCAAGACTGGAAGAATTTGTTTTGGTGGTCTGGAATAAAGTGTGACATAGCTCAGTTTGTGTATGCATGTTTTAATTGTCAAAAATAGAAAGTTGAACATCAGAAGCCAGCAGGATTAATGCAACCGTTAGAAGTTCCGGAATGGAAATGAGATAGCATTTCCATGGATTTTGTGACGGGTTTACCGAATACCGCGAGAGGTCATGATTCGATTAGGGTGATCGTTGATAGGCTTACGAAGTCGGCTCATTTTGTACCTATTAACATCACTTATCTAGTTTCTAAGTTGGCGGAAATTTATACTAATGTGATTGTTAAGTTGCATGGTGTTCCTTTGTGTATTGTTTCAAATAGGGATCTGAGGTTTGCTTCAAATTTTTGGAAAAGTTTGCAAGAGGCATTGGGTTCTAAGTTAAGGTTGAGTTCGACATATCATCCTCAAACAGATGGTCAGAAGGATAGGACGATTCAGTCTTTAGAGGACTTGTTAAGATCTTGTGTTCTTGAACAGGGAGGTATGTGGGATACTTATCTTCCATTGATCGAGTTCATATACAACAATAGTTACCATTCTAGTATTGGGATGACTCCTTTCGAAGCGTTGTATGGTCGGAGGTGTAGGAATCCATTGTGTTGGCATGAATTTGGTGAGCATGTAGTGTTTGGACCTGAGATTGTTCGAGAGACTACCGAGAAAGTTAAGTTGATTCGAGAGAAGATGAAGACTTCCCAGAGTAGGAAGAAGAATTATCATGACAAGAGAAGGAAAGATTTGGAATTTCAAGCTGGTGATCATGTATTTTTGAGAGTTACACTGATGACTGGTGTGGGGAGAGCGTAGAAATCTAAGAAGCTCACTCCTCATTTTATTGGATCGTATCAGATTTCGGAGAAGGTTGGGAATGTGGCGTATAGAGTGGAGTTACGGCCAAATCTTTTGAATTTGCATAATGTATTTCATGTGTCGCAACTTCGGAAGTATGTATTTGATCCGTCTCACGTGATTCATATGGATGATGTGCAAGTACGGGATAATCTCACGGTGGAGACTATGCTGGTACGGATTGGTGATCGCGAGACAAAGACGCTAAGAGAGAAAGAGATTGTTTTGGTGAAGGTAGTTTGGTGGGGAGCTACCAGAGAGACTTTGACGTGGGAATTGGAAAGCAATATGCAAGAGTCGCATCCTGAATTATTTGATTGAGGTAATTTTCGAGGACGAAAATATTCTAAGTGGGGGAGAGTTGTAACGCTCCTTTTTACTTTAATTATTTATGTTATTGTGTGTTGTGTGAATTAAGTGACAATTATGTGAATTATGTGTTAATTATGTGCTTAATTGGTTTTATGTTATTTTGTTGGGAATTATTAGTAGATAAAATAAGTTAATGATGGTTATTATTTATTGGGCCTAAGTTGGTGTTAGTAAGTGAGGGGTACTAGTTAGAGCTCATTAGCATATTGAGAAAATAGTAAGAGTTTAACAAAAATAAAGGTTTTAGAGAATTAGATATTAGAAGCTTATTTTGTGAATTGGGGAAAAGAAGATGACATTCTGGTATGCCAGACTCAGGATGTCACTTACGATGTCAAAACATCTGATATGTTATTAACTTAGCAAAGGCAGAACATAAAGATCACCAATTTTAAATTGCCCCTAAGAAGGAGTCCATGAGTACTGAGATCATATATGTTCTGCCAACATAACCAGATTGTAAACTTTATTGGTTCTGTAAAGGATCAGCTATCAAACCTGAACCTGATGTTA
Organism: Vicia villosa; assembly: GCF_029867415.1. Lineage (NCBI taxonomy): Eukaryota > Viridiplantae > Streptophyta > Magnoliopsida > Fabales > Fabaceae > Vicia > Vicia villosa. The sequence goes on from NC_081186.1 coordinate 55,588,678, forward strand.
TACACGATGTCAGAAGATAAATAACACAATTAATTGTTAACCCAGTTCGGTTTAAACTACCTACTACGGGGGCCACCAAGCCAGGAATAAGATTTCACTATCAGTAGTACTATTTTATGTAAACAACCTCTGGTTTACCTAGTCATTACCCAATGCAACCTTTATCTCAGATATCCATCCAAGACAAGAGAACCTCTGCTCACTCCCTAGTGATACCTAACTGTTACAACCCTGCAACAACTATTTACACAATTAACAATAACTTGATCTTGCTTCACAGCTTCGATCAATAACTCAATACTCAACTCTTACCCACAGATTTCGAGTGAGAAATATCACCTCTCTTACCTACAGGTTTCAAGAAGGACAAGGCAACCATCCCACAACCTGGGTGGTCTACCTATAGAAACCCTAAAGACTACATCTTTTCTAAACAAGGTTTTCTATATTTTTTTTTCCGATATCAAACTAGGTTACAAAAGTTTCTATTTATAACCTATTCCCAATTGGACTTGGGCTTACAAATCACAACACTCCTTGTTGTTACAAATCAGCAGATATCTTCTGCTACAATCAAGGTCTTTTAATCACAAGTTTCCTAATTTATCTCCTAAATTAGAAACGGCTAAATCTTCAATCTTCTGATCTGATTCTTCAATATTCTGACTTGATTCTTTTGACCTTTAAATTTATGTCATATTGGATTACAAAATATTCCACGAATATTCGGTATCTGTTTAGTATCAGACTGAATCTTCATTCCAGTTCTGCAGGCGCAATATCATGAGTTGATGTCATGGCATTCCATATAACATCTTGCTTGTACCTGTTTTGATCCTTTATAAATGCAAGACTTATACATTGTATTACATACATTGTATTACATTTTGCTGCTATTATGTTTTAGCCAAACATATATGCCAATCAGCCAATAAAAGCACCAACAATCTCCCCCTTTGGCATATTTTGGATAAAACTATACATTCATTAAAAATGCTGCAAAACGTAAATGCCTCAACTTTCAAGACAACAAAGAACTGACTTTTACATTCTCAGAATTGGGCTCTTTCTGTTCTGCAGGTCTTGAACCACATCATTACATCTTCAATCTGCATTGTCTTTACACTACAAAATCCTTTGTTTCTTTTGACAATAGCAATAGCAAAATTCAGATGATACTTCTCTCCCCCTTTTAGCCATAATATGACAAATATTGGACTGAGGCCATAATATGCAGTGGAACATCTTCATGCAACACTGATGTACACGAGGAAGACGATGAGAGAAGGCCTTTGTCTTGGAGGACCAATGGTGGTATAAGAAAACCCTTACTCAGTCTTGAACTAGAAACCAAATCCTAGCTTAGAGCCTGAGAAAGGACTTGAGTGAAAACTGTCCACCAGTCCTAGTAACTCAGAACACAAATCACAATTGTGTTCATAACTCATATCACAAATCACAACGAAAATGGTTCCTATACTAAAGGTTGTATATGATGGAACATTTTTGTTGTTATTGCAGAAAAACCCATGGTAGAGACCACCAACATCCCCAACCCGTGTTTTTCTTTTTCTGGACAGGTTTTGGTAAAGCAACCCATCATAAAACCAAACCCAAACACGACCTATAAGGACACACACAAATGACATCTTGAGAGAGTTTGATTTATGTAGTCTGTGGAGACGCCATTATATAGCCATTTGAAATTATAAGAAATAACGATGGTCTTTGGTCTGTTCAACGGTCGAACGGTTAATTAGGAAACAGTTCCAAAAGCAATTACTCTTTCCAAAGCAGTTTTTGACTGTTTTTCTGATAGGAGTTATCTTAAAATACCAGTGCATGCATAGTCATTGATTGTACTTTACACCGACCACTGATGTGTAGATAAACTTCAAGACAGATTTCCTTGTTTGACTTAGAAGATTCAATCTCTTTAAATATGTCATGACATCCTGTTAGAAATTGTCACTTTTCTTCCCTTTAAGCACATAGCTCAAGATTCTTCAAAAGATTAAGACAAAGCATCCTATGAACCAAGTAACATACCTCCTACTTACTCTTCTGACTCACTAGTCATAGACATGGACTTTTGTTGTTCTGAACACCTTGAGACTCTTTAATGCAACCGTGAAGAATCTTTCAACACTTGTAGACATACAACTACCTCATCAGTGTAGAGAAAGAATTGTGGATTCCAGTTGCACATGGTTATATTCAACCATTCACTAACAATAATGTAACATTTTCTTCATAATGTTAGAGTATTTTTTTATCAAGATACTTCTCTTGACATAAGAAGTCACTCCCCCTATCTGAGATAGTCTGAGCTTCTTCAAGGAAAACCTTGTAATGATGAATGGAAAACATATGACGCATCTTCATATCTTCAAGAGCCTCACCCTCTGTTCAACTAACCTGCTGAACACACTCACTATAGCAATGTTGCTCCTTTAAAATAGATACTCACACCAGAAATAAGATGTTATAACATTGTGATTGACATTAGTATATTCCACAAGGTTCATATCTCTTTCTGCAACAGACCCTTGTCTACCAACTTAACTCCTCCATAAATGATCAACTGATGACCTCATGATACTAGATGCACACAGAGAGGTTGCCACATTCTCAACATAGAAACTGCCATTTTTTTGTATTTTGTTGAGCATAACCTTACCATGTTTATATCGGATCATGTTCTGCTTATGAAAATTTGAGATCCTTCTTGACAAGATTAATAAGCCTTTTATCTTGAAACTGGAGAATCCTCCTTATCTTCAACTCTGTTGATCAGATCATAGAAATTTTGTCTTCATTGTCACATTCACGAAGTGAAGTCTTCATTATGAGAGTAATTATGTATTTCCAGAACACATTACCAACATCCAGATCAGAATCTGCCCATTCTAATCCACATTACGTCTGAACTGCCACTATAGACAATAATGTTGCTTTTTGAAACTTCGCATGCATATTCCTAGACATTCTTCCAGGATAATAGCACATTGTGATGTTTACATCATCCAAGACATAAGTTCCTCTGATACTCAAACTCAACCAAACTTCGACTATCCATAGAGATAACACGTCTTTATAGAATGACTTAGAACACAAGAAACAATTTATGTTCACGACACGAAACAAGACTCTACTCTTTACAAAAAAAGTGTAAAGAATGACCTCAGATTTAACAATGTCTGAACACTACCCTTAAACCCTATGTTTGTCACAAATTGACAATCATAACCTAAACTCTAGACTTTCCTCATATTCGAAAGAAGAACATGAGAGACTCAAAGAAGACTTAAACAAAACGGAAACGACTCTAGAAACCTGACCAAAAAATAACACACCTGGACTTTAACCAGAGTCATGTTCAAGAGATGTTATTTGAAGAGGATCTGCACCAGGTGGACTTGTGCATAAGTTGGAACATGCACTGATTCAGAACAAGTGATACACACCATCAATACATGTCTTCAGATGATAATGCAAAGAATATTCATTGCTGGTCTTTAAGAATAAACATGACTTGACTTATGTTCTGACATCTTGCATGACATTGTTTTTCTGGCTTAAAGATTAGTCTTTGAAAGACTTTCCATTTGATTGGAAGCAAAATAACATTGTCTTTGCTGATCTTCGTACTTTCTTACTCCCCCTGAGATTTACAAATTTAGGACATCTTTGATGTTCGTCCTTGAAGTTACCTTCATTTGGAATTTGCCACAGTTTCCAAGTTTAGAAACCTCAGTCTACTTGCTACACAAGATTCAGATTGCCACACTCTGCAACTTGAAGTAGAAGAAACTATGATTGTATAACCATAAATCAATCTTCAGCATATACATCTGAGCTTTTCATATAGACATTATAAATATCCAGCTCCCATCAAGATATTTAACAAAGTCAGTATGCTTCACTAGATACTCTTGCCACACTTCCGTAATCTGTGAAGATAGTAGTGAACACGAACTTTTGGTTCACACTAGTCCTTGAATACAGAACTAGAAGGACTTCTCAACTAATAGGTACTAAGTCTCCCATCAAATTACTTATTAGTTACTCAGTAAGATTTACTACTCACACTAGTTCATCCTAACTGGTTTCTTCTTCTCAGTCTTGCATCCAGGTTCTACACCCAATAAGTACTAAGTCTCCCGTCAAAGTACTCACCAGTTATTCAGTTAGAATTTTCTACTCACACTAGGTCATTCTTACTCATTACCTCTTCACATTTGTACTCTCTTCTCTTGGCAAACACAATACACAGAAACTGAAGATCTTGAGATGATGTTGTAACATCTGACTTGACATCATCCTTCATGGTTCTTGGTTAACATCTCTAACATCTAATTCATAGCACTTGGGGTAGAAACAAAATAGTGCAATTATCAGCAACATCCAGACAATCAAGGAATATAATATCCAGCATCTCAATAAGCTTTTCTTCAGACTCTCATTCTGATTTTGAGATGATGGATGCCATAGTCTGTACCTATAAAGGAGATTCCCTCATTTAGGTTTCTGGAACAGACTTAGGTATAGCATAACACTGAATTAGTCAGATTCTTCTGAGCCATCTGACTTCCTTGATTCCAAACAACACTACCCTTTCTGGATAACTACTAGGGCGGTAAACATTCTTGACCATATTTCACTGTGGTTGAGACACAATATTCAGCTCCAACAATTGCTCTATGGTTATGAATGAAAGTAAACATATTTGGTTCCATTAATCAGAGGAAAATACCATATGTAAGCTCATCTTGATTTAAACATAAAGGATAAAAAAAGAATACCTTTATGAGTTTTCTTTGGTACTGGGCTTTTTACTTCTAACAGAATTGGAGTGGAAGCACATGTTAATCGTGTCCTGATCAACTTATAGCCAGATGTCTCCTCTTCCAGACCAAGAATAAGTTCCAAACTAATGTTTTCACACTATATTAGTTTAGCACCAGAACATTTGTTCTTCAGCTGGTAGCTGCACACCAGTTCTTAATGTCCTAACATCCGGTAGGACATCTGTTCCTTCTTCTGGGAACACTCCAGCCTTGAAATTTTTCAAGTTCACATTTTTAGATGATTATGAATATCATTGATCAGTTGACATTCATCAGCTCTAATAAACCATGCCATTATGAGTGGACTTGAGAGATTACTCAAGTATCTTTGACACTTTAATTATAGCTGTGAGATTCTGCCATACATTCTGTTGAATATAAATAACCCTAGAATCTTTCTTGTACAATAGGGGTTGCATAGAGACTATGCAGCGGAAAATAGTCATACTTCAACAGAATTCACACAATGATTACTCTAGATATTAGTTGTAAGCATGACAACTAAGGATTGACTGCAACTCAACCTTGCAGAATGCTTGCTTCTGCATCAAGCAACAGACTATACCTAACCAACATCCAGACCTGATAAACTCACATAGGTTCAGAGGTTACCTTATCAATGTCTTCACTCCCGCATGAAGGTTTTGATGCATTTCTTCTCTGTCCATAGATACCAGTTGAATTAGTTCAATTCAGATTCTTCAATCCCGCATGAAGTCTTTGGATTTAGCTCTTTTTGTTCCAGCATCAATAGCTCTGGTCAGGTTGGTCTAATCCTCCACATATAGGTCCATCCTCCACTTCAAGGGACCATACAATATGAACACTCCTTAATCAAACATTCTTCTACCTTCGGCACAACCAGAAAGTATCCCTCATGGATCTCATCCAGAAACAGACAGGATGCCTGCTCTGATACCAATTGAAATTCTGGTATGACAGACTCAGGATGTCACTTACGATGTCAAGAAATCTGATCTGTTATTAACTTAGCAAAGGCAGGACATAAAGATCCCCATTTTTAAATTGCCCCTAAGAAGGAGTCCATGAGTACTAGGATCATATATGTTCAGTCAACATAACCAGATTGTAAACTTTATTGGTTCTGTAAAGGACCAACTACCAAATCTGAAACTGATGTTATACACGATATCACAACATTCATGACTGAACAAACAACACAGTGCAGAAGATAAATAACACAATTAATTGTTCACCCAGTTCAGTTTAAACTACCTACTCTGGGGGCTACCAAGCCAGGAAGAATATTTCACTATCAGTAGTACCATTTTATGTAAACAACCTCTGGTTTACATATAAACAACCTCTGGTTTACCTAGTCACTACCCAATGCAACCTTTATCTCAGATATCCATCCAAGACAAGAGAACCTATGCTCAGTCCCTAGTGATACCTAACTGTTACAACCCTGCAACAACTATTTACACAATTAACAATAACTTGATCTTGCTTCACAGCTTCGATCAAGAACTCAATACTTAACTCTTACCTACAGGTTTCGAGTGAGAAATATCACTTCTCTTACCTACAGGTTTCAATAAGGACAAGGCAGCCATCCCACAGTCTGGGTGGTCTACCTATAGAAACCCTAAAGACTACATCTTTTCTAAACAAGGTTTTCTATATTTTTTTTTCGATATCAAACTAGGTTACAAAGGTTTCTATTTATAACCTATTCCCAATTGGACTTGGGCTTACAAATCGCAACATAAGTTTCCTAATTTATCTCCTAAATTAGAAACTGCTGAATCTTCAATCTTCTGATCTGATTCTTCAATATTCTGACTTGATTCTTTTGATCTTTAAATTTGCGCCATATTGGATTACAAAACATTCCACGAATATTCTGTATCTGTTGAGTATCAGACCGAATCTTCATTCCAGTTCTGCAGACGCGGTGTAATGAGTTGTTGTCATGACATTCCATATAACATCTTGCTTGTACCTGTTTTGATCCTTTATAAATGCAAGACTTATACATTGTATTACATTTTGCTGCTATTATGTTTTAGCCAAACATAGATGCCAATCAGCCAATAAAAGCACCAATAGAAGAGAATACTGAAGAGAGGAGGAGAATCCAAGATTGAAGCTAGAGTTGTCTTCAATCCAAAACCTAAGGTAAGGGTGGGATTATTTCATGATAAGGGATTGTATGATGATGTTTAGGGTGGGGTTTTGATTCTATGTCTAGTATCCATGAATGTGTATTGTAAATTGGGATGAAATTGATATGTTAATCCATCAATGATGTGAAAATCTACCTTAAGATGATGATTTTGTGCAAGATTGTGAATGGGTATGTGAATAACTTATGAATCAATGTGTGAATGTGAATGATGGTGAAACCCTAACTTTGAGATGTTAAGAGAATCCATGAAATTACTTTATGTGTTATGATTTGATGTTTATCATTGACTCTATGTGTTATATATGTGTTACAAGCATGAAATTCGTGATGGAAACTGAGTTGGAAATGATTTTGGGTTGAAAATGGGGATAATGGGTTTGCTGTCATCGCAGAGAAAATTCTACAGAAAACGCACAGGGCGCGTAGCGCGGTGTAACACGCCTAGCGCGTTGTTGAATTGACGCAAACCTTCTTGGCAGAGCGTAGTGCGCATCGCACGGGTACGAAGGGGCTTAGCGCCGAACATTCAAACTTAGCGTGCGTACGAGCTTACGGGCGCGTAGCATGGTCTGTAATTGGAAACTTGAATTGATGTATCTTTTGATCTGTAACTTCTTTTTAAGTGTCGTTCGAACCTCCGTGAAGCTCTAATTTATTTTTTTTATGTTTATGACTTGAAAAACCTTTGGAAACCTTTTAGAATCCTTTCTTGAATTGTATCGTTTGGTTTTGTGACTTTGTTGTTGTGAGTTGAAGTTTTGTCTAATGATGATACAACATAGCGACGTGATAGCGAAGAGATGTATTACCATGGTTGGTGATGATTTTGTTGTTGTTGTTGGATTTCGACATTAATTGATGATGTTTGGTGGTTAATGAGATGTACTGTTTATGTTGTAATTGTGGATGTGCATCATTTGAGTCGCATCCATTGCATAGCCTAAAAATTATGGCAAACACGACGGCCTGAAAACTAGGGTAAACACGACGGCCTTAATGGAAAATAGCGACATTGTGCCCAATGGCAAACTTTAAGACGATTGGAGTTTTACTCCAATTGGTACCGCGTGCATTTTCATAAGTCGAGTCGCATTTGAATTGCATTTAAATTGCATTGAATTGTGTTTGAATTATTGAGATGATGAGATGTCTGTTGTGATGTGATGATGAAATGTTATTGTGATGCATTGATATCATAATTGTGAATTTAGTTTGTTGTCATAATTGAATATTGACATTGTCGTCGTCTTGTAAGTTGTTTAGTGATGATAGTTGTTGTAGGATGTTAAGTGATGGGAAGTGGTGATATATGTATGATCTTTCCCTTGCTTTGAATATTATCATATATTCCTTTATACTGTTTGATATCTCACCCCTTTTGTTTGTGTGTTACCCTTTGTTGGTAATGTTCAGGTAACGATGAGGTGTAGCCGTTTACCTTATAGCCCGAGTCGGTGTGTGTATGCTATGATATGTAGCACTCAGGGGATGTTGCATGTTTTATGTTGTTATATCTTGTCGAATTTTGTTGTTGTTCTCTTTGATTGAGACATGTTGGATTTGTTGATTTGCCATGATTAACATAGATGTCAAGATTTGGATTATGATGCTATTTGAATTCCGTTGCGATATTATGAACTATTTGAGTTTGATGTTTAATGAAGTAGGATTCCTCCATTATAAGTATTATGTATATTTATATATGAGCTTGCATGAGATTTGTTTAAGTTGATATATGTGACGCCTCAAATATGATGTTTGTTTTGGAACTTTTGTACTCTGATTTTCCCATTAAATTGCGGGGTAGATTTGTGGTGTTACAGAACATACCTCACATTAGGAATAAGAAGTTCACGATCATCAAATATTTTAAATATGATTGTACCTGTTGTACCCCAATTTTTGACCCTGAGTTTCCACCTCAGTTTGAGAATAGTGTGATCATCATCATCATTATCTTTTTTTTTGTTTTTTTTGTTTTGTTTTTTGGTACAGAGAGAAATGAAGAGAGGTTTAGCGACACGAAAACGGGGTCAATCACCGAAAAAGGTCACTCTGTCACCAGCGAATGCAATGATTGTCGAGCAAATGGTAGATGGTCCTGAGATTGTTGAGGAAAGTGAAGCTGAAAGAGAGGTTGAGAAAGGCGAGGGAGAGAAGCGGAGAAAGGAAGCGACTCCAAGTTTGAAAGTAGAGGATATTCTAAACCCTTATAAGGAGGATGGAGGTGAGAAGGAAAATCATGGCAAGCAAGGTGATGCTAAATTGTGGGTAGATGTGAATAAGGAGAATCAGCAAACTGCGAATGGGGAAGCATTGAAGTTCATGGCTCCGAAGATTATAGATGGCAAACCGATTGTTGAACTCAAAGTAGCGGATGTTGAAAGTGAAATTCGTTTCTGGGAGACCGCGGTGATAATTTACGTGATTGGAGGGGATTTGAGCATGAGTACAATGAAGAATTTCATGGGTAAGGAGTGGAATTTCGTGCAGTTACCGGATATGTTTTACCACAAAGAAGGATATTTCATTCTGAAGTTCAAGACTATGAAACATAGCGAAGATGCAATGACGAAAGGTCCTTACTCAATTCGTAATATATCGATGATGCTTGTAGAATGGCGTCCCAATTTCTCTATGGAAAGGGACATGTTGCGTTCAATTCCAATGTGGGTGAAATTCCCCAATCTTCTTGTCGAGATGTGGGGCGAGGGTAGCTTAGGGAAGTTTGGTAGTGTGATTGGTACCCCATGTATACAGATGAGTGCACAGGTGAGAAGCTCATAGTTTCCTATGCTAGGATCCTTGTGGAAGTAGATGTGACTCAGAAGCTTCATGATAAAATAGTGATCAACTTTGAAGGGGAAGAGAGGAATAAGAAGGTTGAATATGAATGGAGGCCAAAGTTTTGTGAATCTTGCCAAAAGGTTGGGCATGTGTGCATGAGGGAGAAAAACCTACAGTGAAAATGTGGCAGCAAAAAATTGTTCAGGAACAGGGTGAATCTAGCAAGGAGGAAAAAGCTGACATAGTTCTAGACAAGCAAATGATTCCTGTGAATCAAGAAGCTAATAGTGAAAAGGAAGGAATATGGACTGTTGTTCTGAAGGGTAGCAAAGAGACATGAAGAAACCAGGTACATAGTTTGAAGCACATATTTAGGAACAATGGTTTTAGCACCTTAGGAGTTTGAAACGACTCTGAGGAGAATCCCTTAGGGGATACATGATAATTTCGTGGAATGTAAGGGGGCTTAATAAAGTAGCTAAACAAAAAGAGATTGGCTCCTGTATCTTGAAGATACACCCTTTGATTGCTATCCTTTTAGAAACTAGAATGAAACAACAAAATATGAATAAGTGTATGGAGAATATTGGAGCTAATTGGAATGTTCATGACAATTATAATAACCATACTAATGGTAGAATTTTGTTTATGTGGCAAGACAGCAATGTTAGTGTTAGAGTGGTGCAGAGGACTGACCAATTGATCCATTGTGGTATGTTTAAGCTGGATGGTAGCTTTACTCAATGGATTACAACAGTGTATGCGTCTAACAGGAATGACCATAGGAAGAAACTTTGGCAAGATATTGAGAACATTGGTAAGAACCAGCAAGGGTCTTGGATTGTCTTGGGTGATTTTAATAATTTTTTGGACTATCAAGATAGAATTGGTGGGAGAGAGGTAAAGGAGGCAGAATTCTGTGACCTTAGGGACATGATGGTGAATATTGGCCTGTTTGAATTAGAGAGCAAGGGTGATAAGTATACTTGGTATAACGAGCACTCTGAGGGAGCAATATATTCCTGTATTTATAGGGTGATTGGAAACTTGGAGTGGATTTAGAACAATGGTGATAAAGTGGTGTATAACATGGAACCAAGGGTCTCTGACCATGCACTCATATGTATCAGGGAGGAAATGCAAAACTACAAAACTAAGGGTGGTTTCAAGTTCATCAATGTTGTGACTGAAGTGAATGGCTATCATGAGGCAGTTCAGGTTAGCTGGTAGAAGCACATTAAAGGTGATCTTAGTCATATAATGTGGAATAAGCTTATGAGATTGAATCATGTGATTAGGTCTCTCCACAAACCTTTCATGAATTTGAAAGGCTAGATGGAGCACAAGAGAAATTAGCTTCAAGCTTTGCAGCATCTTTTGAGTCTGGATAACATGAATCTGAATCTTATTATGTAGGAAAAAAATTGCTCTGAGGAGTTACTTAACCTTAACGACATGGAGGAACAGGTGTTGAGGCAACAAGAAAAAGTTGATTGGATCAGGAAAGGTGATAGTAACAGTAATTATTTCTATGCAACTTTAAAGAGTAAACAAAAGAAGAAATGTATTGGAAAGCTTTTCAAAGATAATGGCGCAAGCTGTGACACGCAATAGGAAATAGAAAAGGAGATTGTAGAATTCTATAAGAAGCTTATGGGTACTGCTGACTGTAACCTTCAAGGTGTGGACATTGTTTCTCTGAAGAAAGGTCAACAACTCAACAATGAGCAAAGGAAAATGCTAGTGAGTCCTATCATTGAGAAAGAAGTGTTGGATGTTGTTAAGATTATTGGTATTCTCACTGCCCCTGGTGTCGATGGGTACGAATCTAAATTTTTTAGAGTGTTTTGGCAGGTGATTAGAAATGATGTGATGGATACGATGAGGGAGTTCTTTGAAAATGGCAAGCTAGATGGCCGTTTCAACAGAACTCTTGTTACTCTTATCCCTAAGCATGAGAAAGCTTGTACCATGGGAGATTTTCATCCTATATCGTGTTGCACCATGTCATACCCTAAAATTTGCCTTCCATATTTCAGTCATAATGGTTCAAAAGCTCAAGAGTATCATCAATACATTCTCATAAGCAAGAATATCCTAAAACTAGGGTTTGATATCTCCCTGAAGAAATTAACAAAATAAGGCCTCCAATGAAGTTCTCCATGGTCCATTATGTCTCAAGAACCTCCATGTCAAAAGTCAAAGCCCAATTCCAAAGATTACTCATTCAAAAGCTCAGATGATCCACAGTCAACTGGTTTGGCCTAAAAGTCAACTATGGTCAAAGCACAGTCAAAACCTCTAACTTTTGGTCAACATCAAGTGTGGAAGACTATATCCATCATTTGATCAAAGGTTGATCATGATTCATCAATAAAAACTCAGAAATGAACAAATGCAAAAAGGTTCAAATTAGGGTTTCTTTAGGAGAAAGTCAACTCAACTTTTACTGACCATAACTTTCACATGGAACATCAGAAATTCCTCACTCAAAGCCTATTTGGAAGGAAATTGGATTCTCTACAACTTTGTCTCTCACAAGCCAAGGCCAGAAATGCTTCATTTGAGAGATATGACACAAAAGATTAAAGGTCATTTTCAAAAGTCAACTAAAGACAAGTTTTTGTCAAAGGGCATATCATCAAGATAAAATCTCCAAATGAAAAATATGTTCAAAAGTGGCTTATAGAGGACCTCTTGGGGTTTCCAAAAAGTCCTAGAACTCCTTCATAGCTTAAACATTGAGAGAGATATGCCTTGTCAAAGTTGGGTAATTTTGGAGGTAAAATGTGGAATAAAAGAGGTTCAAATTGGAATTTTTTGCAAATGGGCCTATCTTCTTAAGACTTAATCTTGGTCCACAAGCTACCTATGTTATCCAAACCATGTGCCACAAATTTTAGCCTTTTATTGGATTTTATATGATTTTTATTTCATTTAAAAATGATTTAAAATGATATAATTAAAGAAAAAATCAAATATTGTGTTAAAAGATTCACATTGACCAATTGCAATCACATTTATGACAAAATTGCAATATATTTTCGTGGTGTATTGATTGGGAAGGGATTAATAGAAGATTTGGACAAAATTAGAAAGTTTCCAATCAAATTTTAAATCAAATTTCTCAAAGTTGCAAGATTGGATTCAAAGGAGGTTCTGGACTATTTTATTAACCTAATGCATTCTCTATAAGTAGAGAATGGAGGCCACACGAATAAGGGTGGAGAATTCTGATCAGAAGCGCATTGCAAGAACTCAAAGATTCATCAAGAAATTCAGATTCAGTTTTTGAGAATTAAGCAATTGCAAGGAGATTTAAGGAGTGCAAAACGTTCCTTGAAAGATTCTGAAGGTGTTGGGATCATCGCGCTGCATCAACACCCCCAGATAACCTCCATTAAGGCCACGGTAAGTGTCTCCAAACTTGGGCTCGATTGTCATGATTCATGCGATGTCATCATGTTGTGATTGCATATTGTGTTTTGTTTTGATGATGTGATCGTTTCTAGGTTGATCAATTGAAGTTTAAGTGATTAAAACGTGAATTACCATTGTTGGCCGAACTAGGGTTCTTGAGTTTAGAATTGGGGCTTTTTGATAGGGGTAAAATTAGGAGGAATTAGGGGTATAACTGAATTCGTGACCCTTGGACGAGGAGATTTATATGGTCGCGAAATATTTATATATGTGCATATGCTATTCGCTATTTTTTCAGGTTGGTTTGCTATGAAGTAAACCCTAGCTAAATCGTAGCTAAATTTGCAGAAATTACAGGTCTGTTTGGGGAAGATGATGAGTTGTCACTCCCTGGTTTGTCAGTTTGAAATTTCGCGCGCGTTCCCATTGACGTGTCTAAAATTAATATGTATTGTTATAAGTTCATTTAATAAACAATTGGTTAGTTTGGCTGGGGTGGTCAGAGGCGCGTGTGGGGAGTGGAGGGTCACAGGTTTGAGCCCTCCCTCCAACATTATTTTTTATGAAAATCTTGTTTTCTTGGTTCCATGCGCCTGCAACCCTAAGTTCCACCATAATCCATCAGATCTGAACCATATGAAGCCCACTTACTTAGATCCAACGCATACGGTTGAACAAACATACCATGAGTCTTCAAGATGGCCATACTGGATTATTCAGCCTCCCTTAATGGGCTAGGCTTTTAGCTAATAGCACCCCCCTTGATTTGTCTTTTAAAAGTAATATACACCCCCCTTATCAAATAGAAAAAATAATAAAAAGAATTAATAATTTTTATTTGGTTGGTTATATTATTTTCTCCTCGATCCGATTATAATCATTAGTCGCATTGACGAGAGATGAACTTAATTGATTTAATTTAATTAATTTAACTTATTAATATTAATTGATGTTTACCCTTGCTTAAATTCTCTTCTCGACCCGACTGAATTTATTGGTCGCATTAGGCAAGAGATAATAAAAATATAAATTAATGGAATCCGTCATCGTGTAATAACCGAATTTATTGGTTATGATAGTTGACGGTAAAAAAATAAATTTTACTAAAACACATTTCATTTGCTGTCCGTGACGATCAAATCTATTGGTCAGAGTAACTAGTGATACACAATTCAATTCGTTAACTATAATGATCAAATCTATTGATCATCGCACCTAACGAAAACATATTAAATCAGGGTTGTACGCCCAATCTTAAAACACTTCCCAAACCTTTTCAAAATTGCGATTTATCATAACTACGATAAGGCAACTCAAAAAGCCTTCAAACCATATCAGATCAAATTCAAAAGGCGTACAACCCTTATCCCGAACTACGTTGACTCTGATTCTCCCTAAGGAGATACATAGGCACTTGGCAACAAGACGAGTCCCCCCTCCTCCAAACTCTAATCATATTCAAATAATTAGACTTTTAACCCTATTAACTTTCTATCACTTTTCTTTATGTTTGACCATAAACTGTGGCTTTATGATGCAACCCTTAGGAAAGGGTAGAGGGTGTCTAATACCTTTCATCGACCTGAATATAGTATCTTACCCTGAATCTTTACAGTTGCATAAGGTTTCCTATTCGCCTTGGTAGAATAGGTGGCAACTCTAAAACTTCAATTTTAGGGCAGGTTTCTACAGCTGGCGACTCTGCTGGGGACTACTTAAAATGGTGAATACTATGCTCCTTTAGATTTTGGCAGGGTTTAGGTTTGGCAAATTTTTAGGATTTGGCTAATTTTCCATTTTTAGGGTTTGGCTAATTCGCCATTTTTAGGGTTTGTGTTTTTATTGTCCTTTTTGTTTATTTTATTTAATCTGTTTATTTATTTATTTTTGCCTGAAAATATTTTATTTGTTTATGTTTATATATTTGTATTTAATTGTATAACTGTTATATTATATGCACTGCTGGGTATATTATGTTGTGTTAAAACCTAAGTGTGGGAGTTATCCTTGAGACCAGGGGGGACTTAAATCGCCTACGAGTCTCATTGATAACTCCACTCGGAGTGGATTGACTATTCGGAAATGTCCAAAACGAGGCTTGACCTTGTTGAGGGCAGGACTGGGTATTCAGCTGATCTCTCCGATAACCTACCCCAAAAATTCGAACCTCATGGATAAAATGAGTTGTTCTAAAATCCAAAGAGACAAAAAGTCTTGGAAGCTACGAACGACCCCACGAGACCTTCTAGAACATTTCCGTGAAAAAGGGTAGGCTCCCTATAGCCGCTACGTCGAACTTATGAACCTATGAACCTAGGGCCTATGTGATTATGTGCTATGATATATGTGTTGTTATTATTTGTTTATAATTATTATTTTTATGTTTGCATGCATCATTCTCCATATGCATTTTTATCATGTCTTATCCACAGGAAAAAAAACATATTCTATTGGTGAATGTTCAGGAAGGATGAGTACTAAGAAGCCCATTATCCACTTTGCTGTTTCTACTCCAGACATCAAGAAACTGAAAAATAATCAAGGAAAAATTGCCATCAAGTGCTTTGGATAGGTTTGTGATCCGCTATGGAAATATCTTGGATTTTCTAAGGGTAAAGGTTCAAGAAGAAGCTATCACCGCTTTGGTTCAGTTCTATGATCTGCCGCTTAGATGTTTCACTTTTCAGGATTTTCAGTTGGCTCCAACTTTGGAGGAGATGGATGCTATGGTAGGTTTTTCAAGCACTAAAAAGAAATTTTACACAGGGGTTGGTAAAGAAGTGGACTTTTCAGATTTGACAAAAGCTTTGGGGGTATCCGCTACGGATTTGAAATCTAATTATAAAATTGATGGTGATGTGCATGGGATCAAAAGATCTTATTTAGAAATTCAAGCTTTAAGTTATGCTCAAAGGAAACAATGGGACACTTGTGGACATTTTCTGGCTCTTTTAATTTTTGGTGTTGTCTTATTGCCTAAAAATGTTGATTATGTTGATCCCGCTGCAATTCAGGCTTTCATATCTTTTAGGATTTTTGATAAGGATCCAACTCCCGCCATCCTTGCTAACATTTATTATGCTATCCATATGCAGTGTGAAAAGAAGAAAGGGATGATATTTTTGTTGTGTTCACTTATTATACTCTTGGTTGACATCTCATCTTTACAAGGCTAGTTGTTTGATTAAAGATTTGACTAGATATGATTGGTCTCAAAAATTGAGGGCTCTCCAAGCAGATTCTATATTATGGTATGCAAAGAAATTAAATTTTAAAAAGATTATTTACAAATATGGAGAATTCAACAATGTGCCTTTAATGGGGACTTTAGGTTGTATTAATTATAAGCTCGTGTTAGCATTGCGCCAATTGGGTCATTCTATGGATTGTGAGCCTTCCAAACAACAAGTGGAAGAATTAATTTTGCATGACAACGGGAAAGGTGAACCAAGAACATTGAAGAAGGTAATTAAAGCTTGGAAGCATGTTCAAAGAAAAGATTTTGGACCAAAGAATGTTATTGCTAGAGAACCTTACACTAAATGGGTTCAAGAAAGAGTTGGAAAGATTTTGCTTCCTTTTGTTGTGGATCTCGCATACAAGCCTGATTCTCCTAATCCTGTTCCTCTATCCATCGAAGAGATAGAAGGGATCATGGATGCCCTAGAGGCGTCCCGAAAGGAAAAAAGAAAAATTAGAGCTTGATTTACATCAACTTACTAACGAAAGGAGCCAACTACGCTTTGACCTTAAAGAGAAGAACCAAGAGCTTCAAGCAATGAAGGAAGAGAATGATAGACAAAGGAGTAAAAGAAAACGTGCAACCGAAGGAGTCCTAAGTGCTAATTATAATCTAGAAGCACATAATGAAAGGTTGGAGCAAGCGGATGTGGAAATTGCAAGGTGGAGAAGGCGTTATGAAAAAGCTTCCCATGACAAAGCAGAATCCGAGAAAAATTTAGAAGCTGTAGTCTGAATTAACTGATAAGACTAAATATCAAGAGGTGGAAAGAAGGAATCTCAAGTTTGATCTTCAAGAAGCTCGCCAATTCGGACAAGAAGAGCGCACAAGAAGATTGGCCACGGAAGAGACACTTTTATAGCGCACCAATGAGCACAATAGAGCACTTCTAGCTATGGCCGCACTTAGACAAGTATTCATAAGGCAAAGACAAATATATGAGGAAACAATGGATGAAAGAGATTATTGGAGGAGACAATTTACAATTGTTTCTACGGCAAGTGAACATGTGAGCATGGTTCCTAAGATGCTTGAAGACTATGAAAAATGTCGCGATAATTATGATAAGTTAGTCTTCTTGTGTAATGATTTGATCCAAGACATTCCAAAAAGTTTGGAAAAAGCGGAATCTTCTCCCATCATCCTTCCCGAAGCGGTAAAAGAGTTCATGGAGCTTTGTAGAGATATGGTGGACAAGTTCAAAGCGGATATCCAAAGGCGTTCTTAGATTTTTATTCTATTTCCTTGTTGCATTTGTTTTAAGTATTTTAATTTTCAGATTCTATTTCTATTTGTAAACCAACAATGAAGTGGTATTTCTTTGAATTTCTCAATTAATAAAGTGTGTTTTTTTTCCGCATTACTCATTGTTCCTATAATATTCACCAAAGAATTATTTTTTATTTTTTATTTTAAAAAAAAGAGTATATATATAAAAAAAAAGAGAAAAAATATATATTAAAAAGAATATATATATATATATATATATATGGATAAGACATGAACATAGCATAAGCATAACATTCATAGCATGCATGCCATATTTATATTCAAAACATTAAGAGAAAAAAATTATCTTTATCTCTAGTCACACCATTGGAGAAGACAACCAAGCAACCGCACCACCATATCAAACCCGGTCTCAGAAAAAGAAAGCAATGGAACAGCTAGAGCATAATCTAGCCGCCCTTCGCGAGGAGGTAACCCAATTGAAAGGCTCTGTGGAGGAAATTAAGGGAGGAATGACTCAGATGCTAAGTTTCATGAAAGACCTCATGGACAAACAAGAAAAGGCTAAGGATGTTCAGAGTCAGTATGAAGAAATATCGAACGATGCCAACCCGCTGTTAGGATTTGTTCTAGGCTTTGACCCTCACAAGTCAAATGCTCACTCCTCTAAGAGAGTTATCAGAACCCGTGAAGAGGGAGAAGCTTCCCATGAAGGATTCATTCCTACCACCCAGAAAGAGGGAGCACCTCGCACTGTTCGCATCCCTACTAACAATCCGCCTAAGGACGAGGACTATGTGGATTTGCAATATGGGGACGTGGATGAAACAAATCAGGGACCCCAGCATAAGCAAACCCAATATGATTCTGAAGAGAATGCTAGAAATAGCGGACAAATCAAAGCGCTAGAAGAAAGACTGAAAGCAGTAGAAGGATATGACGTCTTTGATGTGGATACCTATGAAATGAGCTTGGTGTCGGATTTGACTATTCCTCATAAGTTCAAGGTACCCAACTTTGAAAAATACAAAGGACTTACATGCCCAAGAAGTCATTTACGCATGTACGTCAGGAAAATGGCTGCTTATGCCCATGACCAAAAGCTGATGATGCATTTCTTCCAAGACAGTCTAAGTGGGGCATCTATCGATTGGTACATGCAACTGGAAAAGACACATATCCGAAGCTGGAATGAACTTGCTAATACGTTCCTAAAGCAATACAAGTACAATCTGGACATGACACCCAACTGGATGCAGTTGCAAAATCTGTCGCAGAAAAAGGAGGAATCCTTCAAGGAGTATGCCCAAAGATGGCGAGAGATGGCATCCCGAGTCCAACCTCCTCTATTAGAAAAAGACCTGGTAGACATGTTTATGAGTACTTTGCAAGGACCATACTACGATAAGATGATCGGAAGTGTATCCTCAGGATTTTCAGATCTAGTGGTCATTGGAGAAAGGATTGAAAACGGGATCAAAAATGGGAAGATACAAGGAGCATCATCTAATACTTATCACTCAAAGAGGCCCACCTCAACCTTCGCTAAAAAGAAGGAAGGGGAGACCAATGCGGTAGTGCATCAAGAATCTAGACCTCCTACGTCGTTCCCACCTCAACAAAACAGATTCCAAGGTCCTCAAATGAGATTTGATCCTTTACCCACTTCCAGAAGCGAGATACTGAAATATTTGATGAGCGAGTCGTTGGTGGAGCTCAAACCAATGCCACCTCCTCTCCCCAGAAAGGCTGCACCTAGATTCAACCCTAATGAAAGGTGTGAATATCATGCTAATTCTCCCAGACACACACTGGAAAAATGTTGGGCTTTTAGACACAAGGTTCAAGACTTGATAGAGTCAGGAGCAATCGCCTTCGACAAACCTAATGTGAAAACGAATCCCATGCCTCATCATGATGGCACAGTCAATGCAATTGAAGTCGTTACTGAGCAAGAGTTAGTTCAACAACGGAGCTCCCCCATAGATGCCCTTAAGAGGTATCTACTCGCAAAGGGGTTCATTCTAGAACATAACGAAGCTTTTAAGGACACCTTGCAGAGACTCGTGGACCAAGAAGTAATTCAATTGAAAGAACATCCTGAGGAAGAGTATGTGGCTATGCTAGATAGGAATGAGCCATTGATAATACCCAGTCAAGGGGCAAGGAAGCCACTAATTATTCCTTGTTCTAAAGCGCCATTGCTGATACCCACACAAGGGTACACTAGGATCATCCCAGTCAGAGCTCCGTACCCTGTGGACAAAATGAAAGTAGTTCCTTGGGAATATAATTCTGGCACTGATACTGCCGTAACAAACATTGTTGGGCCTGGGGGCATGACTCGTAGCGGCCGCATATTCAAGACTGCACAACCTAATGAAAACGTGACGCAAGCCAGCAATCAGACTACTGCAACCCCAACTGAAGAGGGCATGGCCAAGGATAAGGAAGCCACTAATAAGGACGCTGAGGAGTTTTTGGCGTTAATCAAAAAGAGTGATTATAGGATGGTGGACCAGTTACACCAGACTCCGTCTAAAATATCGCTCCTCTCGCTACTAGTACACTCAGAGAAGCATCGAGACGCCTTGATGAAAATCCTAAACGCCGCTCATGTAACCAAAGACATCATTGTAAACCAATTCGATGGAATGGTGGCTAATCTCACCGCTGGGGCATGTTTAGGATTCAGTGATCATGAACTACCTCCACAAGGGAAGGAGCATAACAAAGCCTTGCATATCTCCATACAATGTGGGAAAGCTCACCTATCTAGGGTTCTGATTGATACAGGTTCGTCATTAAACGTGATGCCAAAAGCTACTCTCGATAAAATAGCTTTGGAAGGCCTAGTAGTTAGACCAAGTCGTTTGGTAGTCAAAGCCTTCGATGGATCACAAAGTCCGGTGTTCGGAGAAGTGGACCTCCCTGTGGTAGTTGGTCCTCACACTTTTTGCATCAATTTCCAAGTGATGGAGATTGAACCAGCTTACACTTGCTTATTGGGACGTCCCTGGATTCACGCCGCTGGGGCAGTTACCTCCACCCTTCATCAGAAAATAAAATTTGTGAATGGGAACTCTATAGTGACCGTCAATGGGGAGGAGGACATATTTGTTAGTAATCTAGATTCGTACCGATACATTGAGGCCGGAGAAAGGACACTAGAAACTGCGTTCCAAGCACTAGAAATTGCGACTGCTATCACATTGCCTTTTCAAAACTGCGATTTATCATAACTACGATAAGGAAACTCAAAAAGCCTTCAAACCATATCAGATCAAATTCAAAAGGCGTACAACCCTTATCCCGAACTACGTTGACTCTGATTCTCCCTAAGGAGATACGTAGGCACTTGGCAACAAGGCGAGTCCCCCTCCTCCAAACTCTAATCATATTCAAATAAGTAGCCTTTTAACCTTATTAACTTTTTGTCACTTTTCTTTATGTTTGACCATAAACCGTGGCTTCATAATGCAACCCTTAGGAAAGGGTAGAGGGTGCCTAATACCTTCCCTCGACCTGAATATAGTATCTTATCCTGAATCTTTACAATTGCGTAAGGTTTCCTATTCGCCTTGGTAGAATAGGTGGCGACTCTAAACCTTCAATTTTAGGACAGGTTGCTACACACCACTGTGTATAAAATCATTTCGAAGATTATGGCAAATAGTATGAGTAAGGTGCTGGGGACCTTTGTCAGCAAGCACCAAGTTGCATTTATCCCAGGCCAAAAAATCCAAAACCATATCCAGGTGGCGTATAAGCTGACTCGAGGTTACAGTAGGAAAGGTGGGATTCCGAGGTGCATGGTCCAAATGGATATCATGAAAGCCTACGATTCAGTGGATTGGAATGCTATGCAAACTATTCTTGCAGAAGTTGGATTTCCTAGAAGATTCATAAAGTTGGTGATGCTGGCGATTACTTCTATTTCATACCAGTTCAACATCAATGGTGTGATATCTAAATCTATGAAGGCAGCCGAAGGTTTGAGGCAAGGGGGTCCAATCTCCTCTTGCTTTTCGTAGTCATCATGGAGTACCTTCATAGGAAACTGGACGGGCTGAGTGCAAATCTTGATTTCAACTTCCATAGCAAGTGTGAGAAATTGAAGCTTGTGGATTTAAGTTTCGCTGACGACCTTCTGCTATTCTCTAAGGGAGATAATGTTTCTGTGACGATGATGATGGACATCTTCTCCAGTTTCTCGCTGTCCACAGACCTGAAAGTAAACCCCAATAAGCGTTACCTTTATTGTGGTGGTATGTCCGATAGTGAGCAAGAGGTTATCATGAAGATCACTGGTTTCTATAAAGGTAATCTTCCCTTCAGGTATTTGGGGATTCCGTTGTCGAGCAGAAGGTTGTCAAACAATCAATGCTTGGTGCTGGCGGATCGTATTGGTGCAAAAATTAGTCATTGGAGCTCTCACATGTTGAGCTATGCTGGTAGAGTCCAGCTGGTAAATAGCATTATTTTTGGGAGTGTCAATTACTGGCTTAGCTGTATCCCGCTTCCGAAAGGCGTCATCAAATGTATTGAAGCTAAATGCAGGTCGTTTGTCTGGTCAGGTAAAAGTTCAGTAACTCGTAAGGCGCCTGTTGCATGGGAGAAAGTGTGTTTCCCAAAGAACCTCGGTGGTATTGGGATTATCAATTTGCAGGTTTGGTCTAAAGTGTGTTTGGCTAAGTTGTTGTGGGACTTATGCCATAAAGCTGATAGCCTTTAGGTTCGTTGGGTGCATACGTACTATGTGAAAAATGCGGAGTTAATGAGGATGGAGATTAAGGAGAATGGATCATGGATTCTTAAAAACATCCTCAAGAACAGGAATACAGTCACCAGACTAGAGCAGTGAAAAAACATGGAGAACACCGGCAGGTTCCGGATGAAATACTTGTACTTGGGCTATCTGAGTCACTTGCCTAAAATGGAGTGAAAGGGCCTGGTGTGCGGTAATAGAGCTAGACCTAGGGCGGTTTTCATGTTGTGGATGGCTTGTAACAAAAGGCTTGCAACCAAGGATAGGCTCGGAAAATTTGGTTGTAACGTGGACCGTGAGTGTGTTTTCTGTAGCAACTGGGAGACTTTAGATCATTTGTTCTTCGAGTGCAGGTATACTAAAAGTGTGTGGAGAATGTTCTTTGGTGGATGCAGGTCCGACATGGACCTCAAGGTTGGAATGAGGAGATGGCTTGGTTAATATAATCATCATCATTATCATTATCATCGTCATTGTTCATATATCATTTTCTAACCAAAAATATACAAAAAAAAAGATTGTGGTTGTTTGTAGCTTGTTTCTCAAGGTATGTGACTGATCAGGAGACTCGTGAAAATTAGGGTTTTGAGGCCCACAAAGGAGCTCAAACATTCTCATATTCTCAAGTGATTCCCTTGATCAAAATCCAAGTCCAAGTGTGGTTCAATTCAAAGTCAACAACTTTAAATTTCATCGGGTGCACAAATTAGGGTTTTTAACCTAATTCACCTGGGGAGTTAACTTTTAACTAGGACATGACTCCACAGCTCAAATCATGATTCAAGGACCTCTAATTCTTCACCACAATCCATCCATATCATCCATTTGGTTGGAAGAGCTTGATTCAATTGATATTTACAAGAATGCAATTCATTTGGAAAAAGTCAAATGTCCAAGACTACCTTTGACTTTTGAGAAATTTGGTCAACCATGGAATTTTGAAGGTCAAGATCATGAATATATATTTATTAAAGTCATGTGATCAAGGAAAATCAAGAATCAAAAGTCAACAAAAGTCAAAGTTGGAAGATTTAAATACTTAGAAAAATTTCTAAAATGTTTTAAGCTTTTAAAGACCAAACTTCATGCACAAGTTACAACTTGATCCAGGCTGAATTTGAGAAAACTTCCAACGTGAAAGTTGTAGATCTCATTCTAAGCTACAACTTTTCCACTAATAACTTTTTCCCAAAAAACCAACCATTTGAGAGATACGGGCTCATGAAGTTTCATCTAATACTTAGAAATTTTCCAAAGTGTTACAAGTTAGGTCTCTTACAAACTACATGGCTATCTTTCACCAAGATTCGGAATGAATTTGAGGATCAACCAAAGACCAAAGTTAAATATCTTGTTGCAAGCTTTCCAAAGAGTCCTATAGCACAAAATTTCCATGCTTGAGCTGAAAGTTACAAGGCCACAAAAAGGTTCCATGCCAAGTTTCAAGCCATTTCCATGAAGAACCAAGTTGTATTGTTGAACCAAATCTGCAAGATCCTTGATTAGAGACTCTCTTGCTTGTTTAAACCACCATAATCAGATGATTACACACTCTTTTGAGCCATTACTCAAGTGTTTCAAGCATTGTCCAAGAATTCATTTCATTTCAAGCATAAAGGCTTGACTTCCATTTTCATAAAGAGGCTTTAATCACAAAGTTATCTTGTCTTGAGCTCCTAACTTGTTGTTTCTGCATACACTCCACCAAAAGCTCAGACAAAACATGTCTAAAGCATCCAACAACTCCAAGCATGCTTGTAATATGCATTGGAACCGTGGTCACCACTTTGCTTCAAAAACAAGTTATGAAGCCTTAAGACTCCATGTGATCAGATTGAATCTCCCTTGTTTCCCTATAAATAGAGACCAATTCTAAGCTTCAAACCACACCAGAAATCACCCTCAGACCTCTTTGAAACTCTCCCAAAATTAGTATTGGTTAGATTTCTCCATTTTTTAGGTTTGAAGTCCATAACTTCAAATCTCTCATCTCTTGCAATCCCTTTGCAAATTAACCATTCAAACACCCTCCATATAGCATATAGACACTTGTGTATGCATTAGAATCCAACTAAAACACATAAATCCAAACCTCCATATATCACTTGTTCATCACTACAACTCAACTTGGCCAGAGATATTGGAGTACTTTCAGTCTGAGTTAGGCATTGCAAAAGCTTCTTGGGGATTCAGAGAAGATAAGAGGATTATTACAACACTTCTAGAACTGCTCTAAGTCCACTTTTGATTTCCAATTGCACAGGCAAGTGTCTCAACTTTGAACTCCATGATTTAAGCATCAATTTTTGCATTTCTCGATACCAGATTATTTGTTTCGATGTGTTGAATGATAGCCCTAAGGTATTAGAGATTGATTGTGCATATTAGTCATTTAATTTTAAATCAAAGTTTTAGGGTTCATCAGGTTTTTTTGGAAATTAGTGAGCCATAGTTAAAATCAATGAATGAATGAAACATGGTTAGCTTCGTATTGAAAAAATGAACAACTTTCATATTTGTGTTTTTGAAAATGGTTGAGGTTGATGATGTTGAATTTCCAGAAATCATGAATGTCGTGAGGTTGAAGATGAAGTTGAAATTCTGAATTTAAGAACTTAGTTTATTTTATTTTGAATGGTAGGCATTTTTAAATTGACTACATCGTTTGATCCAATGGCAAGAGTTTGTGTGTTAAAGCGTTAGTGTGTGAGGGCGTGGTTCGATTCCCCCCTTTTGCTCTTTTGAAACTTTATTTTTCATTTAAACCATTTAGTACATGTCTTCATATATTACTTGTTGGAGGAGCCTAATGATCAAACACAAGCACCTGGCTCAGTGACTAAGATTTTAGCTTGTAAGCATGAGGGCATGGGTTCAAGTCCTCCAAGGGCCAAAAACTTATTTTTTTAATCATGAGTTTATTTCACTTTTTATTTAAACTTTGATAAATAATTTAAAATAGCAAAAATATTTATTTTAACCTAATTTTTTGCAAGCTCCTCATTTATCTTGTCTATTTTGAGAGTATATTTTAAAATCACAAAAATATTTATTATTTAGTCATTTAAAAATTAAATCAAAAAACAAATCTTTTATGCTTCTTAAAAGTTTTTTAAATCAATTTCTTTTAATATTTTTACCAAACAAACTTGTACATACCTTTGTGTGAACCAATTAGGGCTAGGTTAGAATCAATATTGATGATAACATGTTCCCTTAGTCACTTTACTTAGGGTTTTGATTAAACAACTTTAATTTAATTAGGCTTAGGTGTACATAGCATAAAACCCTAAAACACTAATCTAAGATTCCTTTGATCATTTGATCTTAATGCAATACCATATTGATATTAACTTGATGCTATGATCTCTCCTTGTTTATACACTTGTACATATACTTGTTGGTTTACATCTTTGTACTTTGGTTAAGTTATTATCTTTATCTTTATATATATATATATATATATATATATATATATATATATATATATATATATATATACACACACACACACACACACACATTGTTTACTAACCCCACATTCATGAGACACTTATCCATCGTCACATCATATTAATTCATACATGAAATAATATTGAGGTATGTCATCCTTTTATTCATTCAACTTTTATCTTTGAGTTTATACCTTGATATTGTTGAGCTCACCCTTGATTGTATCCATGATACACACACACACACACCACTTGAGATATTCACCATGAATGAATGCTTAAGATGTTGCCTAAAACTCAAAGGAATGGGAATGGTATTGACTAAAATTGTCAAGGTACTTAATCTCTTTTCAAAACTTTTTTACTCTGTGCTTATTATTGTTAAAGCTTTGCACCCCACTTATTTTGAAAATGGTTGTTAAAGCTCAACTTTTTTAAATAAACCATTGGTTTTGTATTGTTAAAGCTCAACCAACCTCTTTTAATAAACCCTAGCCTTGTATTGTTAAAGCTTGGCTTCTTTTAAAACTTGTTAAGTATTGTTAAAGCTTAACATTTTAAAAACTCATTGAGTAATGTTAAGGCTCAACGTCTAAAAAGATTTTGCCTCTTGGCTTTTATTTTCCTTTTTAGAGGAACTACAAAAGCTCCGACTTCTCTATTGCACTTAAGGGGTATGTAGGCCTAATATGCGATATCTTATCGTGCTCACTTTTAAAACTTATTTTCTCATCCTCCCACTCTATTTAAACAAAACACAAAAACAGTTTTTATGACAATAAAAATGATGATATATTTCAAAAAAGGTCCCTAAAGAGTATCGTAGATGTGAGGGGTGCTTAAAGTCTTCCCCTTGCATAACAAACCCCTCGTACCCAAATCTCTAATAAGTTTATTAGTTTTGATTTTAAAAACTTCAGTGGTTTTTATTTCTCTCTTTCTCCCATTTCCTTTGGAAACAATAAAGCGCGGCGGCGACTCTGTTAAAATATATGAGCTAAGTCAATTAATGACTTTAGTCTCACAAATTTCACTGCTACAGTACCAATTCCACAAACCTTTCATGCTTTATTATCACCAAGGAGAACTACTCCACCTTGCACCATCTTCAAAGTTTCAAAGTATTATATTCTTGGACACATGTGATAAGAGCAACCCGAGTCAATGACCTAACTATCTTCAGTTTCCAAACTCAATAATACTAGTGCATCAACATCCTCATAACTTTCCTCACCCAAGGCAACTACAGCTTGAACAAAATCTTAATTGACCTTTCTCTCAAGATAATCCTTTTTAAAGTGGCAGATTTTTTGACAATTAAAACATTATACCTTTAACTTGTCAGACCTCTTTGATTTGGACATCCCTTTACGCTCACCTCCTCCTCTTAACACATTTAAGCCTTCACCACTATCTTCAATATTCAAATTTTTCGAAATTTGAGAATTCTTTGGATTTCACCGCCGTTTGGACTTCGTCCAAAGTAATAGTACCTTCCTTACCATAAAGAATGGCATCCTTAAAGTGCTCAAAGGATCTGGGTAATGAAATCAACATGAGTAAAGCATTGTCCTCATATTTAATCTTCACTTCAATATTCTCAAGATCATCAATAATCTTGTGAAATTTTGTTAGTTGCGATTTCACATACAACTTGTGAGACAAAGACTTTGCTGCCATATACAATGATTTGAGTTTTTCCCACATAGCCACCACAATTTTCTCCCTGAAGACTTCTTTTAGAACTTTATCCTCAAGTCACAAGATAATGAAACTCCTAGCCTTAACCAACATCTCGGCCTTTTGTACTTGTGTAAGCCCTGTAGGCTTCAATGCTTCACTCTTTTGTACTTGTCATTGAAGATGTATGATTACCTAAAGTGAATTTTGACCTGCAAATTTTTTATCATAAGATTTAATAATTTTTTTTGTTTATGTTATATTTTTGTTTTGCAACTTTTTATACATTTTGCTTTTAACATATACTTCTTTTATGTATTTTTGTCTTCTATGTATTTATATCTTTTTTAATATGTTTGATACTATAGAAATATTTATTTAATGGCAAAAGTTTTGTTTTTCTTTTTTTTTTAGTTGTTTCATGTAGGTTCAAGTTCTGTACGAAGTAGAGTGGGATGAAGTATAGTGTAATACCTCGATTCTCCGACACTGGTAATTATCATTTAATTGGTTAATTGGTAATTAGAAATGTACATTTAGTCTTATTCCATATTAATCTAAGAATGATTTAGAGTGAGTTAGTAGAGTAGTTGGCATAAAAGAGATTGGTTAAGACCAAATGAGATTGGTTGGAAACTAACCAAATGGCATTATGGTAAATAAAGTTTAGTTGGAAGATAAAATGGACTTTAAGTATTACTTGCATGGACATAAGGGCAAGTTTGGTTGATAGTAATACAAATCAGAATTTATGAGAGAGAGATAATTAGAAGCATGGAAGAAGAAGAAGAACTTATGTTCAACTTTTCCATTTTCGTATTCATGGAGCAACTCTCACAAAATCGGCCATAACTTTCAGCTCACAACTTTTCCATTTTGGATACTTGTTGTTGCATGATTAATCAATTGCTGAAAATGTGTTCTTTTGATGTCCTTGCATGTTTTAGTATGTTGATACATGTTGAGGTTCAATTTGGGATGAATTGGGATGCAAATAATGGAGATAGAAATCCAAAATTTGTATCCTGCACTATCAGGTTCACTTAGCGAACTATGTGTTTGCTTAGCAAATGTCTGCAGACTGCACAAGATTGTGTTTCACTAAAACAGTCATAACTTGAGTTCTACAACTCGAAACAGAGCGCTGTGAGAAGCGTTGAAAAGGTATTTTAGTGCTCTATGTGTTCTTGCTCAGAAACCATACTTTTAGTGCAGGGATAAATTATGGTACATGAATAGGTAATTGCATGATATTGGAATAAGCCCAAATAGCCTTGAGTTTATGTCTATATGATGCTACCCTGAGTTGAACTTAGGCCAGGGTGTTTACCTTGATTATTAGGTTGTATAATGTCATCCTAACTTGAGTATTGGACCCTTGGTTGCATTTTAGGAGTTTAGATGTGCTATGGAAAGTTCTGGTTTTCCTTTGTTAAGAACTTTCGTTTAGCGAACTTAGTTTGCGCAGTGAATCGGGACTTTGCTACAGGTTCGCAAAGCTAACCTTCCTTTCCACAAACATATGAAGCTTCTGACTTCATTCGTCGGAGCTTGCTACTTCTCGTGTAGCGAACTTGTCTAATAGCATAATGTGTACTTTTCCCTCTTGAGTGCAGTTTCATTCCAAATTAGGAATCGAAATCCTCGTGTTTTGAAATGAGAATTATCATAGAATTGTTTGATTAAACATATGTTTCTATGATGATTGAATGCATGATTACACTATGATTATAAAATTGGTATGCATGTTTGACAAGTTATGAATCACATGAAATGTTATGTATAATTATGCATTATTTCCCATTTGTTCCGGTTGAACATTCGGAGATGTGTTACAGTGTGATGCTTGTACCATGCTGTGTGATCTTGGTGATATATGCTTGAATCAAAGCAGGCCAGCTACTAGGTTTGTATTATGACTTTGGTTGTGTGATCAAGGAGTTATCCCTAGCTGTGTGGTCAACGGGATTGCCCTGGCTGTGTGGTCAAGGGGCTCACACTTGAGCTACCGTTGCAGTGTGCTTGTGGGGGTCTATAGGGCGTATACCCACTTGACATTAACACGCCTGCTTGCTCGGTATGGTGAGGTTAGGAGGCCAAGTAGGTAATAACACTTTGGTAACTTACCTCTAGTGATGTCACGTAGACTAATCACTAGGCTTTCGCCCGGTGGGCTCATGTAGTCATGATGGTGTTTTGCACCTGACGTTAACACACGTGCGTGAAGATGATTAATGGGATAATGACGCCACTTAGGAAAAGGTTATCTCGCGGCTACATAGGCTTGAGAGAACTCAATTGATCGGTCTCGCAGTATGCTTGTTAAAGTCACTTGACAATAGGCATGGGAGGTAACCCATCAAGGGTGTGTTTGTGTAACCTAATAATGGCATTAACGTGCTTCTGGATTCCACGTACATGGGTGTCGGTCTGCATATTTGTTTGTTTTGGTTGTGAGCTTGATTGTTTTGCTATCTCGTTGGCTAGTTAGGGGACTACCAACAGTGATATTGCCCTTGTTGTGTATTTCTACCAGACCGTGAGGAAAACCTGGACTCTCGGTGAATCCGTTTGTTTGCATGCACCTTGTAGAATCTAGCGAACCCGTAAGATAGGGGAACTCACTGAGATTTAGTAATCTCACCATAATCCTCTTAATATTTTTCAAGAACAGGTAGAAGTAGGCGGATTGCTTGATGGATTTCTTTGAAGCCTATAGATAAGCAATTGGCAGGAAGACCTCGTCAGACATTATCTTTCCGTTGTGCATCATTGAAGACAAGTCGATTGTATACATTTTAGTTGGAAGCTTGGATTGTATATGATTTTAATTTCTTGTCTTTATCGCTTATGTATGTTTCTTGTACCATTTATAGCATTACTACATATTATTCTAGACATATATGTACGGGGTGTTACAATAGGTATCTGAGCCGATCGATTCTAGTCCCTGCCATGAGACATCACTAGCAATTCTCTTCTCCCTCACATGTGTGTGTTGCTAGCCCGATTTCTACTATCGTAGTATTCAGTCATTGTGCCTGGCCAGCTCACTGACTGCATATGCGGTAGATAAAATCATGGTGGAGCCACCACGAGGGCGCGTAAGATCTGAAGCGACTCGAGCTGAAGTGGTAGAAGCTAGTTAAGTAGAGGAAATGTTGGGACTATTAGATATAAGAGGAGCATTTGTCAAGAAAATCGTTGACAACCCAACTATCATTATAGGGTCTAAGATGACTAGAAGTTCTAAGATTTCGATCGGACGAAGTGAACTTTCTCTGGATTCTTGTTGCAGTGGAGGAAATTCATGAAACACCTGAGTAGGAATGTTGTAAGGGAATTCTGCGATAAAGCTGAGCATGTAGCCTTTAAGGAATTCTTTACTCGATCATGGGGTCAGTGGCATACATAGGTAGAGAAACTGATGGATGTAAGACTTTCGGGAGTTCGGACAGAGATACTGGATCTTTTAGTTACTTTGACCTGGGCGCTACTTGGATGGATAAGGAGCTACACTCCAACTCGTTCTGGTGTACCCTAAGTAGTATGTAGTTACCTAGTGAAGGGCTAATAGAACAAATGGAAGTCTTGTCCTCCAATTGGGGAAAGTCTAGGACATCTGTTCTAGTGGGAGGAATTGTTGCATCTCCATGCTCATTCTGAAATGCGTGAGTCATAGAACTATGCTAGGCGGCGGTTGAGTAGATGGATATGCATAGTGCAGTAATCCATGTTCCCTGCTGGGTGCGATTCATCTAATCCCGAGTGAAGCCGTTGAACTACGCTAGGTGTTGGGTATTTAAGTGAGTTGAACTAGTGACTACCGACAACATCAGTGGACTAACCGCCGTAAGTGATTGTTGTTGTAACCATGTGTCATACCCCAATTTTTTCCCTACGCATTTCATTCATTTTTCACCATTTCATATTTCATTCAGAAAAATTATTTAAAAAAATATAGTTAACATTATTTCTTTTCTATTTGCATTTTAAAAATTATGAACAATTTTGATTTGCATTTTGATTCTAATTCAATTTAAAATATTTTTTTAAGTTGAATTATTATTAAAATTAAAATCAAGTTCTAAGTCTATTTTAGTTAATATTATTATTGTTATTATTTTATGTAACAATAATATGCGAAGAATGATAGATAAGTAGTAATTTCTATGTTAAATTCATTCTAGGATCATGGCTAGTTGTTACATTAAGGGGTATTGTCAATGTGTATTAAAAGTTGAGTTATGTGCCGTTAGACTAAAAAGAATTAAAATTTTGGTACCTTGATTTTGTTGGAATAAGTTTGATTCTATTTTTTAATCTTTAAGTTTTGATGATAATAAAATATAAAGAATAATTTTGTACACTAATGGTTTAGTTAAATATTAGTTAAATGTGCAGAATCTGAGCGCAAAATCTCATCTAAAGAAATTCTGAGATAGGCTAATTATAAAGAATATGTTTTGTAGAAAGACAAGTTCTGAAAAAATTGAACTCTAAGATAAAGACTCTCATCAAGCAAACTTTGGATGAAGGCAAATTCTCTCTCTCTTTTCTATCCATAACCTCTTTTAAGTCTTTAAACTTTCTCTGAAAGAAAAAACTCATATCTTTATTTCTTTTACTTCTCCTCAAATAGATTCTTCTTCTTCAATAAAAAATTTCAAAAGTGATGATAGCAAGTTGTTCACCATCATTGAATATGTTGTTGACTTTGAAGAGTTAAAAGAACAAGGCATTGATTTCCTTAACATGATTGCCGCTCAAAAATGGGGAAACTATTTTGATATGCTTTGTGGACCGGTATTCCATAATTTGGTTAAAGATTAATGGTTAAATGCTTCTATTCACAACTTGGACAAGAATAATCATGTGCACTCCTATTATCATCACTCCCTCAGTTATTGCCCATGTTATTAGGTGTGAAGAAGATGGTTTTGTAATAATCAATAGCAAAACCATCTTCTTCCCACCTAATAACATGGGCAATAACTGAGGCAGTGATGATAATAGGAGTGCCCTTGGTCATTCTCGTCCAAGTTGTGAACAGAAGCTTTTAACCAAAAATCTTTAACCAGATTATGAAATACTGGTCCACAAAACATATCAAAATAGTTTCTCATTTCTAAGCGGTAATCATTTTAAGGAAATCAATGTCTTATTCTTTTAGAACTTCAAAGTCAACAACATATTCATTGATGGTGAACAGCTTGCTATCATCACTTTTGAAAGTTTTTATTGAAGAAGAAGAATCCATTTGAGGAGAAGTAATAGAAGAAATAAAGATATGAGTTTTTTCTTTCAGAGAAGTTAAAAGACTTAAAAGAGGTTAGAAAAGAGAAGAGAGAATTTGTCTTCATCCAGAGTCCAAAGTTTGTTTGATGGGAGTCTTTATCTTAGAGTTCAATTTTTTCAGAACTTGTCTTTCTACAGAACATATTCTTTATAATCAACATATCTCAGAATTCCTTTAGATGAGATTTTGCGTTAAGATTCTGTCCATTTAACTAAACCATTAGTGTACAAAAATTATTGTTTATATTTTATTATCATCAAAACTTAAAGATTAAGAAATAGAATCAAACTTATTCCAATAAAGTCAAGGCACCAAAATTTTAATTCTTTTTAATCTTACGGCAAATAACAACTTTTAATACACATTGACCTTACCCCTTAATGTAAGGGCTAGCCATGATCCTAGAATGAATTTAACATAGAAATTACTACTTATCTATCATTCTTCGCATATTATTCGCATATTAGGCAGCTATGTTGTTAATCTCGGAACGCGACGCGACGCGGTCTACCCCAAAATGGGAGCGGCACGGGCGCTATTTTTATGGCATTTTCATGCTAAAAACATACTAGAACATACCAAAAAAAACATACTTCCAATAATTCCAAACATAGTTCCAATTCCAAACTTCATAATGTATTAAGCAAAACATACTTCCAATTCCAAATACCATTAAAAAACATAATTCTTAAGGAAACATACTTCCAAATAGTCATAAAATTCAAGAAAACAAACACTTAAGGATATAAGTCTTAAAATAACTAAACACGGTAACTATAATAAAAATTCAAGAATCATTAAATTTCATGTCTTCATCATCCCTTCCACCATCCTCTTCATTTTCTTCATCCTCTTCACCTTCTCCAAGATAGTCTTGATCACCAAATTCATCATCTACACCACTTCCTTTGCTTTTCCCTTAGATCTAGAGGAAGAAGGTGCAGGTGCAGGTGTAGTTGCCTTTTTCTGCAATGCTGCTTGACTTCTAGTGTTGATTATTGGCTCAACAGCACCACTTGTAATTTCAACATCTAGCCAAGACAAATCATCACCATCAAACACCATATCATCATCAGGTTGAACTTCATCTTCACCTCCTAACAACCATAGGTTAGTTGTATCAACATCATCCTCCATAACCACAGGATCAATCATATCATCACTATCAAAGCGCTCCTTCAAAGTTTGGTTATACTTGATAAAAACTAAGTCTTGCAAGATTTGATGTTCAAGTCTATTTCTTTTCTTTGAGTGAATCTATATTATAATTTTAATGTTAGTATAAACTTTAAATAATAAATATACTTACTAAACTATTAATTTGAAAGTATGGCCTAATATCAACTACTTACATGCTCAAAAGCACTCCAATTCCGCTCACAACCCGATGAGCTACAAAACAAACTCAATATTTTGATTGCAAGGAGCTGCAAATCTGGTGTTTTTGCTCCATACCTCTTCCACCACTCAGATGTGTTGCACCCCAAAATTTGCCCACATATTTATTTCTAACTGGCTTAAACTTCTCATTTCATATGCATCATCTTTCCACTAGGGCATTAACATAACTCATGCATTCATTAATCAAAGTTTTTGCATTGGTTTGAGACGTACATATCAAATAAGCTTGGATCATCTGGTTCTCCTTCGAAGCATGGGTTGTGGAAGTAGATTTTTGATATGGTCATTCATCATGAACTTCTGTCTTCTCAAGCTACAAGACTATTCTCATCGAAGTATTTATGAGCATTGAACTGTAAAATTAGAGTTTATTTCCCTATTTCTTGTGGCGATCAAAGGGTCTTTTTGAGTGTAGGTTTTGGGCTTCATGTCATTATGCTTACAATAATCATCAGATGAATTAAGGATCTATCTAGATTTCCTTATCATTAATTCGAAGGTCAAACTCACTCGGTCACTTGGGATTGCATACAAGAATCAAAGTTATGTGGAACTTCGTGAATCATTTCAAGTGCGGGGCATTTTTTCTTCAGAATTTTTGGCTGTGAAATCACAATTAAAACTAAAGTGGAAACACAAGGAGGGAGAAGGAATTAAAATCTCAATTTTGGGTAAGAGAAAACGTAACATGCTATGAGTAACCACCCATTTACAAGTTTCAAGAACCATATGTATATATATCATATCACTTTACAAGGAGAATCATCTACATGCTCAATGTTCCCTTCCAATCCAATTCAATACAAAAAAGAGGAAAAAGTCTCATTACAAAGTCAATTAGTTACATTTCTATACTAAACTTCAAGCATATTCTTTCTCCCCAATCTTCAAGCTTCATAGTTTAGCCCATCTCTGTGTCGTTCCAAATACACCATGAGCCGTGCGATTACACTAGTTGCGTCTCCGCACCAATACACTCGCTGCAGCCTATCTTTTGACTTGACAAGTTCCAAAACCTATCCAAACAACATGTAAATTGAGTCATAAAACAAGTGCAGTCAATATAAACCAAAACCAGCATTCAAATACATTCACTAATAACCAGTCCCACATCATGTATCTGTACCTAAATCAGAATCTTCAATATAATCTTAGCTATGCGCACATCTTCACCATACGGTTCGCTCACAGTTTCGTAACATCCAAGCCACATACTTCAGACTTCGACACCATGCCAATACCTTCTAGAAAACCTGTGCCAATTCAAATCAAGCTAGCTTATGTTAATTCTGACACAATCAAATACACCGTCCCACATTCAGAACAAAGCTACAATAAATTCTACATTATCCAGAAAATAAATCCAGCTTACCACCCAAAACCCGCAAAATAAAACCGGAGCTGCCATCAAACATTCACAGACTTGCAGCACCTCAAAAACAGACCTGCAACATTAAATCATCATCGTTATCTTACCAATCCACAACAAATTCAGCCAGTTCAAAAACGGATCAAATTCGCAAAACCAACGCCCATTCTAATAATCATACAATCCCATTCATATAAGTATACAGTCAGCAGCAATTCCTAAAAGAAAAACTGAATCCAATAACCTAGCACTAACCGAAAACCAAACATGTCCTAACTGTTACTAACAGTTTATAACTAATTCAGTTACTAACTCAATCGGTCCCTAACTGAATCAATCTCTACCCTCCACCTCATAATAGAAATTAGTTATTCCTAACAACCTAACCGATTCATAACTGTCAAAACCATTTGTAACTAACTTTTTTCTAACAGCTAACAGTTTTCAACCACCTAGCTAATAGATCCCATAACTGAATCAAAACAAAAAAAAATCAGTTACAGAAGGAGAAGGATTCAACAGAAATATCAAAGGGGAAAACTAACCTTCAAAATCGCTTCTCTCCACCTCTATAAATCAGAACCTTATTCCTCAATTCAGCCTCTCCGCAATTCACACACATCTTTATCAGTCCCCACCATTTTGCTCTGCATCTTCTTCTTCTCTTCACAATTCATTCATCTCCATCCTCACTTCAACCATTCTTCATTGCTCCATTCATCACCATCAACACTTCATACCACAGAGCTACACACCAATGCTCTCTCCATCCTTCAATTCTCAGAACAATCCCTCTTGAGCTTCTTCACACCTCAAATCACCAGAATCTTCTCTAACCAATCTTCAATCTCACCATTTTTCACACCTTCAAGCCTCTCCATAACCAACAAGAATCAGTAACAAACTTCATCTTCTCCAATCTTCACCACCAATTCTTCAACCTCCATAATCTTCAATCTGAATCTTCATCATCTCTATATCTTCATCATCGTCAATCTTCCTCTCTAAACTCAGAATCATCTTTCTCCTTAGATTCTCCATCGCATCTCAGAACCTTCATCTTCAACCAACCTCTCGTCAACCTTCAATCTTCTTATTCGCTCCGTCGCCTTCATCAAGTAGACAACGAACTTCATCATCACCTGCAACTTGTTTCATCAATCATCACAATCATCGAGTACAGTAATAACAACAACTCAGAACTGAAGCGCAAGGAACAAAAAGAAGACGGAGGAAAAGGAATAACGCAAGTGTTAATAGACTTACCTGAAGAACGCGAAGTTCATTTGCCGGTTTTTCGTGTCATCAGTATTGAAGATTCGTGGTGAGAGAGATCGATTCGGAGAAGGGTGGACGGAGTTGAATCGGAGAGGAGTTGAATTTGAGCAGAAACGAGTCGTCGAGCTAAGCGAAGAGATGACGAATCGGGCGAGAGGAAGGCAAGGTAGTGAATGCGTTGTTCATCGGTTGTTCGCGATGGCGGAGGACGAGAGTTGATCGGAGAAGAAGAAGCAACATCGCGCCGCCGTCTTCGTTCACGGGTGAGGGAGAAGATATGTTGAGAAGTCCAATCGTCACATTGTAAGTAAACCCTAAGCCCCTTTGTATTATTTATTTTATTTTTAATTGTTATTAATTGATTAAATTGCGACTGATAATGTATGGATTAAGGGAATTAATAACTGATAATTGATTAGGTTAATTAGAATTAATTGTGATTGATTGGATTAATGGAGAAATTGAATAAGAAATTATTTAGTTTGAATCAAAATCAGTATTGGGCCATACGAATCACTTTTCACACCCCCCGTAGGCCCATAGTTTTCTTCTAGCAATAACAAAATCTGAAAGAACCTAGTCAAAGCCATTGGGCCGAAATCCACTCTACACCACCCTGAGCCCAATCACGCCACTTTTTGGCATAGAAAATCTGAAACAGAAATATGTTGTTGAGCCACTCCCTTTGGGCCTGTGCGCTGACTACTGAGTCACACCCTGATTCAGCTTACACCCCCTGCCTGCATGTTTTCCTCATTAGACTTTAGGTTTTTTTAACATAGTTTTCTCTTAGTTTTTCTTAGTAATAATAGAGTAAATAATCACCATTTTGTTAGATTTTTTTTAGAATTTTGTTGACAATAAAAACCTCATAAAAAATACTAGTTTAGGCTTATTAGAATTTAGGTCTTTAGGCTCGAATTAGAATTCCCTTTAACATATAAAAAACCCATAAAAATAATAGTATATTTTAGGTTAATTCTTGAATCACTTCTTTTATTTCTTTTGTACTATTTCCATGTCATTTTTGTGTAATTGTCATGTGATTTTTGTTACTTGTTTTTGGTCATATTTTTGGCCTACTTTGTTAATACCATTTTAATGCTCCTTTTAGAATTTAGTCACCATGTTAACTTTAGAATTAGAATTAGAATAACAATAGGTTAGAAAATAGGTTAGTCCCCCTTGTTCATCCTTTCTTTTTCTTTTCAACATTAAAACACTAATAAATAAAGATCCGAATCACATTAAGAAAGTGATAGAGAAATGAGTGGGATTCATTCCCTAATCTGTTTCTCAATCACTTAGTGGCATAGAAATGAGTGGGATTTATTCCCTAATCTGTTTCTCGGTCACTACTTAATGGGAGAGAAATGAGTGGGATTCATTCCCTAATCTGTTTCTCAAACATTAATTAATGGGATAGAAATGAGTGGGATTCATTCCCTAATCTGTTTCTTGAACATTATATAATGGGATAGAAGTGAGTGGGATTCATTCCCTAATCTGCTTCTCGATCATTATACATTTTATGTGATTCGAATTGCAAAGTAAATTCCCTTAAAAAATACCCAACCAAAAAAATTCAAAACACTTAATAAAGGCTCGAATTAAAACAAAGTGACGAAGTGGTGCGAAACCTTGTATTGGGTTTTGTTCATCATGTAGTTACATAAAAAACACAAACCCAAGTTCACTCTTTTGCCTTGTTAGGCGCTTAAGAACAAGTTAAGTCCTTTCCAAAACTAGGCGTATAAGTCTCCAAAGGTCGAGCATCGTGGATTGTGACCTTAACCGCTGTTCAACTAAAAAACACAAAACAAATGGAAACTATGGAGCCGAACTACGGTTGCTCTGATTCCTTGTAAGGGATACGTAGGCATTGGGTCGCGGGGCCTAAGCGAGCACACTTGTAAATAATTCCTTCTTTTCCCCGTATTTCTTTTGCATTCATTCGCATTTAGGTTTAGACATAGATACACCCTTTAGATAGAAACAAACATAGGTGGATACCATCGAGTACGATGGGCGTGAGGGGTGCTAACACCTTCCCCTCGCGTAACCGACTCCCGTGCCCTGTTCTCTGGTTGAAAGACCTTGTTCTTGTTCTGAGTTAGGTTTTCTGATATTCCTTTCCCGCGATGGGATAAATATATTAGTGGCGACTCTGATCCATATTTTTCGCGGTAGCGACAGCTGGCGACTCTGCTGGGGATGTTGATAGACCTGTTGCTGGTCCATCCTTAGTGAGTCGATCCTAGCCTGCATTTGTTTGTTTATTTACTGGGTGTTTTTATGTCTATACCTTGTATATATGTTTACATGTTTACATGTTTACTTTTCTGCTTGCATATCATGTTTATTTCTGTTTGCACATCATGCATATGGATTATATTCTGTGTTCCTTGGGGTCTTCTGTTCTGTTTTGCACGTTGGGTGGGTTGTTCTATGAGGTAAAAGGCCCAATACCCAGGCCAGAGTTGACACATAGGATACCTAGGATAGAGTGGATAGTCATGACGCCAACAGAATGTCAGGTTCTGTTGATTGCGATCATGAGACCCACGACCAGCCGAGACTCGAATGGGATACCGTTGTTGGCATGTATTTGCAACAATGATGGTGTTTCAGGAGAGTTGTTAACGCTGGAGACCTTTTTGACCTACCTTGACCTAGATTCACCTGTGAGTGGGGAGGGATATACATGACAGGTACCGTTGGTGGCTATTCTCTGTTGGTGACTATTGGTTCTCCTGGTATTCAAAAAGGTGTCGGACCTTTGATCTCATGACGTTTGACCTACCGAGACTTACATCAGTTATTCAGAGGATTGTACAGTGGTTACTCGGATTATATGGACCTTGATCCCATGCTTTTGCATTGCATAACATCATTACTTTATCCACTTCATTTATGGGGGATTCTAAAGTCTATTTCCAAAAAAAAAGAGGAAATGAAAAAAAAAAAAAGTAGAAAAACAGAAAAGATGGAAAAGAAAAAAGAAAAGATACTATATGCAAAAAAAAAGGGGAAAGTAAAAGAAAAAAATTGATGAAAAGACTTTAGGATCCCTTAGAAATGAAACATGCATTCATAATATCATGCATTTCATGGTTCTTTCCAAAGCTTATGGGGGCCCTGTCTACTCAAATTCAGACTTCAACAACAAAAGTGACTTCTCACTGCTACATGCTTGAAAGTTAAAAACGGAACAACTCCGTGAGTACTTGAATGAGATGAGGACAGGAATGGGGATTAATATGAATCAGTGTATGGAGACTATCCAAGGTTTCTCTCTTAGACAAGAAGAATTGAGGCAAGTTCCTTAAAGGCCAGATGGCAATGTTAATCTCACCCATGAGAAGGTCTTACGAATCAGAATGTCTGAAATAATGTTGAGATTCCTATTCTTGGTTAGGAGGAAACACATCATGAGAACCATTTGGAAATTGAAGTCTTCAAGTTTCCGATCATTGAAATGAAAAAGGTTCCACCTCTTGGAGAAAAGGTTTAAAATCATAAAAGGTCGTGACTCCGTTGAGTTAGACATTGTGTGTTTGTACCTAGTGCCTGATATCAAAACAAAACTGCAAGGATCATTTACTCTCACTCCGAATGGTTTGGATGTTGAAGCTAAAGTGATAATCATCTCTTGTACATATGTGGAAGTTGCTTGGGGCTCCCGATCGAGGGATAAGCAAGACATTGTCTATCTTGAGCATTGCACCATTCGCATGCTCGAATCCTTTAAAGCACTACAAATTCTTGTGCAACTTCGTCAGAATATTTTTCCATGAGATAATCAAGAGGGTTCTGCAAAGGCATTTCTCATTCTCAAGCTGTTGCTTCATATCATGCGTCATCTCTTCCTGGAATTTTCTTCTCATAACCCTTTGCTTGTCAACAGAGATAAAAAAGAATATGGGAAACATAACGATGTAATGCAAGTGCCTTGTGCTCAGTTATGTCCCTGATGGTTGGTATTTCAGTTGGCATTATGGGTCTTCCTTACCACATATAGATCTCCTGAGTTTGATGATCATACTAGCTTCTTCCATTTATGATGGTGATTACTGTTCTAGCATCTATATTTGGGGCTCCCGACCGAGGGATAAGCAAGACGTATTCTGGTCTTGAGTATTGCATCATTTGCATTGCTCGAATCCCTAAAGTAAGGCAAAAATGCACCACTCTTGTACGCCTTTGTTGGAATATACTTCTGGGAAGTAATCTGAAGTGTGTGGAAGGAACATATGATAATGCTAAGTGGTTACCATGCTGGGGCACCTAGCCATTCAAATGAAGGTGGTAGGACATTCGAAGGCAGAATTCAAGTCCTCGTTGATCTCGGAATAACCACAATCCACTCCAAGAGGTCCTATGCACAAGTTGAAGTCTCGACGGGGTATCAAAACTGCAAAAGAGCATTCAAGAGCAATAAGTCCATACGGAGTCAAGTCTCCTCAACAATGGCATTCATTTAGTTCTTTATTGCATTCTCATTTGTAATATTTCATTGTTTATTTAAGCATTTCTAGCATGTAAAAAATTGTTAATTTTTGAATGAAAATCATAATGCATTGTTTATGTTTGTCTTGAAGTAATCCATTCGTTTTCACTCAAAAAAAAAAAAGGTTTTTGGCATTACGATACCAACTTTATTAATCTCTTGCTTAGGCAACGAGCGGAGGGAGAATGATGACAATAAAAATGCAAAATCCCTAATTGTGTGTTTTTGAATAAAATCCTGCTGATGATGTACAGGCATTGTTTCAAATCCCTAAACACCGGAGATATAAGGGAGATAGACCCTCGTTAACCCCTTTGAGCCTTGAAGGAGGAGTTTCTTGTTTTATCAGAAAAAAACCCTTATTTTTAATCCTGGGGCAGGGTAGTGTTCATTTAACTTGATCAAGTGTTCAAAACTCACAAATGGTATGCATCTAAGGATACAACAATGGTTATCCTTCAAAAGGTTGAGGAAATTTAAAACCGTGATGGTTATCCTTCACCTACCAAGAGGACAAAAAATGATGATGCCACAATGGTAATTCTTCATTAATCATGGAATGAGGCAGTTGCAATCACTTCCAACGAATCAAAGACAATGCGAGGTCACACGACTTGTTCAAATGAAAAAAAAAAGAAAGAAGAGAAAAATGAAAAAAATGAAAAAAAAGAAAGAAAAAAGGAAGAAAGAAAAATAGCAATAAAAAAGAAAAATAATGGTGAAAATAAAGCAAGAACAGAGTCGTGTGACAATGAATCAGAAGAATAAAAGGTGAGCGACTGCCATGTCCGAAAAACTCATTGATTCCTCAACCGTTTCAAAATTCCTTGTGAGGGATGGACACTCATGTTGAGTTAATTGAACTTAAGAATGGAGGACATCATGAAGGGGGTGGGTACCAAATAATTTTGAGCCTAAAAAAATCCTTTAATTCTGAAAACCGTGAACCCGGCCAAGTTACAACCCTTAAAGGTCCTAATTGAAGTAGGGTTTATTTCGAAAGCGCACTCCGATGCGATAGCGTTTAACTGACTCCCAATGAAGCGTAACATATCTATGTTGGTATTGTATGCCCGCTTTACATTCACAAGAGGTGGCCAACTCATTGCATAAAAAAAAAAAAAAAGAGCTTTAACTTCAAGACTAGCATAAACTTTGTATTAGAATTATCATTCTTAGAATTAACATTCTTTTGCATACAAAACATTTGCTTAAACATCAAAGAAGTTTCCATGATGAGAATCCATAAAGAGCTTGATCATATCAAAGTAAAAGGACTTGAGAACTCCATAGAGTAAAAATGAATCATTTCAGAAACTGATATCAAGGGGCATGTTGCTTGAAGACTCCATTGAGCATAATTAGTTGATACCTTCTTTGATTGGTTACTCTGAGGGGAGAAGTCTGAATACTCGGTTGAGTAGATGCATTTTGATTAAGTATCCTTGAGGGGAAGAGTTTGAAGACTCCACTGAATATGATAAAGTTGCTTCCATAGTTTGGTTGACTTCAAGGGAAGTAAACTTGAGGATTTTGATAAGATGTACATAATAAGGGGCAGTCACGACGAGGAATCTCTCTCGTGAGTTCAGCCTATCTGGGGCAAGCAAATCAAGGTTTGACATCTCAAATTCAACCAATCAGGGTTAATCAAGTCGAGGAATCTCTCTCTTGATTTCAATCAATCTGAAGAAGTGATGTCGAGACACCTCTCTCAGAATTCAGTCAATCTGGGGAAATCACGTCGAGATTCGAAAAATCTCTTCAAGGATCTGTTGATCAAGAGAAAGAATATTTCAAATGCTTGAATATGCTAGGGCAGAATTATCTCACGTAATTGTGGTTTAAGGATCCTTTCGAGGCAAATATCTTTGTAAATCGGATATCTTCATGAGTCAGGCGCCCTGGGGCATGATCTTTTTGGTTTGTATTGAAGAAACCGTCATTCACCTGTAAGGTGCGGTTGGTCATCACAGAATGGAGAAGTATCATAATGCCTTTCCCCAGCAAGTTACTCTCTCCCCAAGCATAGGAGTTTATTTCTCCTGAGAGTTTTATTCATTCACCAAGTATAGGAGTTTATTTCTCCTAAGAGTTTAATTTCATTCATCAAGCA
The DNA here is from genome assembly GCF_029867415.1 of Vicia villosa. NCBI lineage: Eukaryota > Viridiplantae > Streptophyta > Magnoliopsida > Fabales > Fabaceae > Vicia > Vicia villosa. The sequence goes on from NC_081186.1 coordinate 55,632,231, forward strand.
TAGGAGTTTATTTCTCCTAGAAAAGTCTCTCCCTGAGCATAAGAGTTTTATTTCTCCCGAGAATTCATTATCTCCCCAAGTATAGGAGTTTATTTCTCCTCGGAGTTATTCCACTCATCCCATAAGGAGTTCCTTATCCGGATTTCTCATCCCCGACTTGGTGAAAAGAGGGAATTTCCTCATGCCAAAAATTCTCCAAGCAATGGCACATGGTAAGAAGTCAGAAATTATTCTTCAAGTCAACAATCATAAGTATATCTTGCAAGTCAAAGTCCAATGTCTATTGGCACCCCCACAGAGTTCTTAACACTAAGGGAATTCTCCCTGATGTTTACCTCTCCCGAGGTCAGAGACGAAGCTCGATCGACAAGTCAGTGAAATATTCTCTAAAGGGCCCTCATTATCTCTACATATAGTAATCATTGCATTCACATTGCATCTACAAAAATGCGTAGCATTTCCATGAATATGGAGCATTACGCCATGAAAAATTCAAACATGCATCAATGCATAAGCCAGGTTTGTATATGCTTCAAAAGCACGAGGTAGTATATCCCCAACAAGGGTCTAGTTCTTACTAGTCTCCTTCTGTCAAGTCCAATGATTATTGGCATCTCTTTCCCTGAAGTCCTGTTGTTACAGGCACCCTTCAAAGTCTGGTTGTTACCGGCAAAAGTCCTATTGTTACAGGCATCCTTCGGTCAGTTCTAGTTGTTACTAGTCTGCTCCTTTAAAGTCCTATTGTTATAGGCATCCTTTGGTCAGTTCTAGTTGTTACTAGTCTGCTCCTTTAAAGTCCTATTGTTATAGGCATCCATTAGTCAGTTCTAGTTGTTACTAGTCTGCTCCTCTAAAGTCCTATTGTTATAGGCATCCTTCGGTCAGTTCTAGTTTTTACTAGTCTGTTCCTTTAAAGTCCTGTGGTTACAGGCATCCTTTGGTTAGTTCTGATTGTTATTAGTCCTTTCCTTCAAAGTCTGGTTGTTACCAGCAAAAGTCCTGTTGTTACAGGCATCCTTTGGTCAGTTCTAGTTGTTACTAGTCTGTTCCTTTAAAGTCCTGTTGTTACAGGCATCCTTTGGTTAGGTCTGGTTGTTATTGGTCCTTTCCTTCAAAGTCTGGTTGTTACCAGCAAAAGTCCTGTGGTTACAGGCATCCCTTGGTCGAGTCTAGTGGTTACTAGCCCTTTCCTTCAAAGTCCTGTAGTGACAGGCATCCTTCGGTTAGGTCTGATTGTTATTAGTCCTTTCCTCCAAAGTCCGGTTGTTATCGGCAAAGGTCCAGTAGTTGACTGGCGTTTCTTGTTTATGTCAAGCGTTTGATAGTATCCCTTGTTTGGAGTCAATAGTAACTGATGTCCTCATTTGAAATCACAATTACAAGTATCTCTTCAGAGTTTTACTCCAGAGCGCAAATTTTGATGGTACTGTTGGGTATTCAATCCACTTACACCTCAAATGTCCAGAACTGGTATTGTTCGTACATTCAGGTTCAAGAAGATTGAATAGGGGCAGCTGTTGCACCCCAAAATTTGCCCACATATTTATTTCTAACTGGCTTAAACTTCTCATTTCATATGCATCATCTTTCCACTAGGGCATTAACATAACTCATGCATTCATTAATCAAAGTTTTTGCATTGGTTTGAGACGTACATATCAAATAAGCTTGGATCATCTGGTTCTCCTTCGAAGCATGGGTTGTGGAAGTAGATTTTTGATATGGTCATTCATCATGAACTTCTGTCTTCTCAAGCTACAAGACTATTCTCATCGAAGTATTTATGAGCATTGAACTGTAAAATTAGAGTTTATTTCCCTATTTCTTGTGGCGATCAAAGGGTCTTTTTGAGTGTAGGTTTTGGGCTTCATGTCATTATGCTTACAATAATCATCAGATGAATTAAGGATCTATCTAGATTTCCTTATCATTAATTCGAAGGTCAAACTCACTCGGTCACTTGGGATTGCATACAAGAATCAAAGTTATGTGGAACTTCGTGAATCATTTCAAGTGCGGGGCATTTTTTCTTCAGAATTTTTGGCTGTGAAATCACAATTAAAACTAAAGTGGAAACACAAGGAGGGAGAAGGAATTAAAATCTCAATTTTGGGTAAGAGAAAACGTAACATGCTATGAGTAACCACCCATTTACAAGTTTCAAGAACCATATGTATATATATCATATCACTTTACAAGGAGAATCATCTACATGCTCAATGTTCCCTTCCAATCCAATTCAATACAAAAAAGAGGAAAAAGTCTCATTACAAAGTCAATTAGTTACATTTCTATACTAAACTTCAAGCATATTCTTTCTCCCCAATCTTCAAGCTTCATAGTTTAGCCCATCTCTGTGTCGTTCCAAATACACCATGAGCCGTGCGATTACACTAGTTGCGTCTCCGCACCAATACACTCGCTGCAGCCTATCTTTTGACTTGACAAGTTCCAAAACCTATCCAAACAACATGTAAATTGAGTCATAAAACAAGTGCAGTCAATATAAACCAAAACCAGCATTCAAATACATTCACTAATAACCAGTCCCACATCATGTATCTGTACCTAAATCAGAATCTTCAATATAATCTTAGCTATGCGCACATCTTCACCATACGGTTCGCTCACAGTTTCGTAACATCCAAGCCACATACTTCAGACTTCGACACCATGCCAATACCTTCTAGAAAACCTGTGCCAATTCAAATCAAGCTAGCTTATGTTAATTCTGACACAATCAAATACACCGTCCCACATTCAGAACAAAGCTACAATAAATTCTACATTATCCAGAAAATAAATCCAGCTTACCACCCAAAACCCGCAAAATAAAACCGGAGCTGCCATCAAACATTCACAGACTTGCAGCACCTCAAAAACAGACCTGCAACATTAAATCATCATCGTTATCTTACCAATCCACAACAAATTCAGCCAGTTCAAAAACGGATCAAATTCGCAAAACCAACGCCCATTCTAATAATCATACAATCCCATTCATATAAGTATACAGTCAGCAGCAATTCCTAAAAGAAAAACTGAATCCAATAACCTAGCACTAACCGAAAACCAAACATGTCCTAACTGTTACTAACAGTTTATAACTAATTCAGTTACTAACTCAATCGGTCCCTAACTGAATCAATCTCTACCCTCCACCTCATAATAGAAATTAGTTATTCCTAACAACCTAACCGATTCATAACTGTCAAAACCATTTGTAACTAACTTTTTTCTAACAGCTAACAGTTTTCAACCACCTAGCTAATAGATCCCATAACTGAATCAAAACAAAAAAAAATCAGTTACAGAAGGAGAAGGATTCAACAGAAATATCAAAGGGGAAAACTAACCTTCAAAATCGCTTCTCTCCACCTCTATAAATCAGAACCTTATTCCTCAATTCAGCCTCTCCGCAATTCACACACATCTTTATCAGTCCCCACCATTTTGCTCTGCATCTTCTTCTTCTCTTCACAATTCATTCATCTCCATCCTCACTTCAACCATTCTTCATTGCTCCATTCATCACCATCAACACTTCATACCACAGAGCTACACACCAATGCTCTCTCCATCCTTCAATTCTCAGAACAATCCCTCTTGAGCTTCTTCACACCTCAAATCACCAGAATCTTCTCTAACCAATCTTCAATCTCACCATTTTTCACACCTTCAAGCCTCTCCATAACCAACAAGAATCAGTAACAAACTTCATCTTCTCCAATCTTCACCACCAATTCTTCAACCTCCATAATCTTCAATCTGAATCTTCATCATCTCTATATCTTCATCATCGTCAATCTTCCTCTCTAAACTCAGAATCATCTTTCTCCTTAGATTCTCCATCGCATCTCAGAACCTTCATCTTCAACCAACCTCTCGTCAACCTTCAATCTTCTTATTCGCTCCGTCGCCTTCATCAAGTAGACAACGAACTTCATCATCACCTGCAACTTGTTTCATCAATCATCACAATCATCGAGTACAGTAATAACAACAACTCAGAACTGAAGCGCAAGGAACAAAAAGAAGACGGAGGAAAAGGAATAACGCAAGTGTTAATAGACTTACCTGAAGAACGCGAAGTTCATTTGCCGGTTTTTCGTGTCATCAGTATTGAAGATTCGTGGTGAGAGAGATCGATTCGGAGAAGGGTGGACGGAGTTGAATCGGAGAGGAGTTGAATTTGAGCAGAAACGAGTCGTCGAGCTAAGCGAAGAGATGACGAATCGGGCGAGAGGAAGGCAAGGTAGTGAATGCGTTGTTCATCGGTTGTTCGCGATGGCGGAGGACGAGAGTTGATCGGAGAAGAAGAAGCAACATCGCGCCGCCGTCTTCGTTCACGGGTGAGGGAGAAGATATGTTGAGAAGTCCAATCGTCACATTGTAAGTAAACCCTAAGCCCCTTTGTATTATTTATTTTATTTTTAATTGTTATTAATTGATTAAATTGCGACTGATAATGTATGGATTAAGGGAATTAATAACTGATAATTGATTAGGTTAATTAGAATTAATTGTGATTGATTGGATTAATGGAGAAATTGAATAAGAAATTATTTAGTTTGAATCAAAATCAGTATTGGGCCATACGAATCACTTTTCACACCCCCCGTAGGCCCATAGTTTTCTTCTAGCAATAACAAAATCTGAAAGAACCTAGTCAAAGCCATTGGGCCGAAATCCACTCTACACCACCCTGAGCCCAATCACGCCACTTTTTGGCATAGAAAATCTGAAACAGAAATATGTTGTTGAGCCACTCCCTTTGGGCCTGTGCGCTGACTACTGAGTCACACCCTGATTCAGCTTACACCCCCTGCCTGCATGTTTTCCTCATTAGACTTTAGGTTTTTTTAACATAGTTTTCTCTTAGTTTTTCTTAGTAATAATAGAGTAAATAATCACCATTTTGTTAGATTTTTTTTAGAATTTTGTTGACAATAAAAACCTCATAAAAAATACTAGTTTAGGCTTATTAGAATTTAGGTCTTTAGGCTCGAATTAGAATTCCCTTTAACATATAAAAAACCCATAAAAATAATAGTATATTTTAGGTTAATTCTTGAATCACTTCTTTTATTTCTTTTGTACTATTTCCATGTCATTTTTGTGTAATTGTCATGTGATTTTTGTTACTTGTTTTTGGTCATATTTTTGGCCTACTTTGTTAATACCATTTTAATGCTCCTTTTAGAATTTAGTCACCATGTTAACTTTAGAATTAGAATTAGAATAACAATAGGTTAGAAAATAGGTTAGTCCCCCTTGTTCATCCTTTCTTTTTCTTTTCAACATTAAAACACTAATAAATAAAGATCCGAATCACATTAAGAAAGTGATAGAGAAATGAGTGGGATTCATTCCCTAATCTGTTTCTCAATCACTTAGTGGCATAGAAATGAGTGGGATTTATTCCCTAATCTGTTTCTCGGTCACTACTTAATGGGAGAGAACTGAGTGGGATTCATTCCCTAATCTGTTTCTCAAACATTAATTAATGGGATAGAAATGAGTGGGATTCATTCCCTAATCTGTTTCTTGAACATTATATAATGGGATAGAAGTGAGTGGGATTCATTCCCTAATCTGCTTCTCGATCATTATACATTTTATGTGATTCGAATTGCAAAGTAAATTCCCTTAAAAAATACCCAACCAAAAAAATTCAAAACACTTAATAAAGGCTCGAATTAAAACAAAGTGACGAAGTGGTGCGAAACCTTGTATTGGGTTTTGTTCATCATGTAGTTACATAAAAAACACAAACCCAAGTTCACTCTTTTGCCTTGTTAGGCGCTTAAGAACAAGTTAAGTCCTTTCCAAAACTAGGCGTATAAGTCTCCAAAGGTCGAGCATCGTGGATTGTGACCTTAACCGCTGTTCAACTAAAAAACACAAAACAAATGGAAACTATGGAGCCGAACTACGGTTGCTCTGATTCCTTGTAAGGGATACGTAGGCATTGGGTCGCGGGGCCTAAGCGAGCACACTTGTAAATAATTCCTTCTTTTCCCCGTATTTCTTTTGCATTCATTCGCATTTAGGTTTAGACATAGATACACCCTTTAGATAGAAACAAACATAGGTGGATACCATCGAGTACGATGGGCGTGAGGGGTGCTAACACCTTCCCCTCGCGTAACCGACTCCCGTGCCCTGTTCTCTGGTCGAAAGACCTTGTTCTTGTTCTGAGTTAGGTTTTCTGATATTCCTTTCCCGCGATGGGATAAATATATTAGTGGCGACTCTGATCTATTTTTCGCGGTAGCGACAAGATGCAATGCAAATTTTATTTGCATTAGCATATATACACAAAAATTGTTATGAAATTTAATTATTGTGTAATAGACTTAGTTACTTACCAGGAGATATAGAGTCTCTTTGCCTTACCGCTTCTGTCAATCCAAAGTGGTCCACACCCATCTTATATTTCGCTAAGTCTCCATGGATGGCATCAACAACTTTAGCATTTGCAGAAAGCTTGTTAATGCATGCATAAAGGCCATCCAACAACGTAGCGTCATTCTCAATCATTGGATTGGTATAAAAGTACTTCGGATTTAGATAATACCCAACTGCGTGAAACGGATGATGAAGTTGAATACTCCATCTTCTATCAACAATATCAATGATGTCTTTGTACTTGTTTTCATTGTTGTTGAAGTTTCTTTGAATAAACTCTTTGGCTTCCAACATTGCATGATAGATGCTACCCATTGCCGGCCTTTTTTCATTATCAACAAGCCTAAGCACTTTTACAAGAGGTCCCATAGCTTTAAGAGTGTACACAATATCCTCCCAAAATGATACTTGAAGTACAATAGCAGCCGCCTTCTTTCCTTTCACCTCCTTACTTGCATTCAAGTTCAACCATTCTTCAGAAGTGAACATGGTTCTAATTTTTGCCTTTAGAATGTGCAATTTGTGCAAAGTAAGAAAGTTTGTGGCAAACCTAGTGACTCCACTTCTAACCAACTCACTTTCTAACTTCTCCCTCATTAAATTTAAAACCAAAGAATGGTTGTAAATGAAGCCCACGAGTGTCATTCCTTTTTGTATAACCTTCTTGACTTTAGGAATTTTTCCGATGTCTTCTAGCATCAAGTCTAGACAATGAGCAGCACATGGAGTCCAAAATATTTTTGGTCTTGATACTTGAATATGTCTACCAGCCAAGACATAATTGCTTCCATTATCAGTAACTAACTGCACAACATTACTTTCACCAATCTCTTCAACAAAGTTATCCAAAAATTGAAATAACTTTTGTCCAGTTTTCATGTCGGCAGAAGCATCAACACTTTTAACAAACATTGTTCCTGCAGGAGAATTAACCGAAAAGTTTATCAATGTTCTTCCCTTTGTATCGGTCCAACCATCAGACATTATGGAACACCCATACTTTTCTTGTTCTTTCTTATTAGTACTCAACATCTCATGTGTAAGTCTCAACTCATCTTGAAGCAAAGGAACTCGCAACTCATGGTAGCTTGGAGGCTTCAAATGTGCACCATACATACCAATTGCTTCAACCATCAATTTGAAACTCTTTGATTTTGCAACATTGAAAGCAATTCCATTCCGATAAAAGAAACTGGCTATGTATTGACAACAACTCGCTCTTGCCTTCTTATCACAAGCATCATTCAAGCTTGTTTGCTTTCCTTTTTTCAAATTTTCCTCCGATTTCCTATAGTAAATTACATCCAACGACCCTTTTGTATTCTTCTTGGCAGTTGGCATACTCCCTTCTTCAGCCAGCCTTTTCCCACTTCGGATCCTAGATATCTCTAGCAGTCGTGAAGTCTCATCATCATCTTCACGGACTTCACCTGAAATAGATTTTTTGGCAGCCAATTTCTTATCTTCATGCTCTTGTAAAATCAACTTAACGTCTTCCGGTGTTTAAGTGCAAGCCTTCACATTTCCTTTTATTCCTAATTGATGTTGCTTAGCTCTTGAAATTCCTCCAGTCGACGTTTCGTCACAAAAATCACAAGTAACCCTCCTCCTATTATTCAAGTCTTTCAAATGATTAAATTTCCAGCCTATATCACCACCGACTGGTTTGTGTATCTAAGCAGCCGAAGAAGCCACAGATGGAATATCGGATGATGATGGTTGAGTAGAACTATTTGGAGGATTAGTTGTCATAGCTGTTATGCAGAACAGAACAAATAAATAATAGAACAACATCAATATTATGATGGAATGGAACTGAAGGAACATTGAACCATTATGAGACAGAACCATTACGAAGAAAGAATAAACAGAACCATTAAGAAGAATATGCTCTATTAAGAACTATTATGAAGAAAGAAGAGCAGAAGAACCGATGATGAACAAAGAGGAGCCGAAGGAAGAAGTTCAGAAAAGAAGAAGGAAACATACCTGAAGAGGAGTCTCCACACGAAGAAGGAAGAGCAGACGGAAGTGTGGAGAAGATGAAGAAGAAACGTGAAGAGGAACGATGCTTGAGAGAGAGTGAGAGAGAGTGAGAGAGAGAGAGAGAGAGAGAGAGAGAGAGAGAGAGAATACTTGAGAGAGAGAAGAGTCGTTGTGAAACGGCTAGTTTTAGGCTTAGGAACATGTAAAATACGTGTAAAATATTGAGGTTTTGGGCCGACCCGGGTCTAAGTAAAGTGAAACGCGGCGCTTTTGGACCGCTCCCGAATCGGACACGTCAGTTGAACCGACCGCTACTCCCAATCGCGTTGCACAGGTATGCTCTGAAGCGGCTGCACCAAATTTTCCGCGCCGCGATATCGGCCGCGTCAGCCGCTTTTGACAACATAGTTATGCAGAAAGTTCTCCTTCAACTCACTGCAAAAACTAAATAACCTTCAAACAACACCATATCACCACCGTGAAACTAACCTCCCAAAAATTCATACAACACCAAAAAACTCAAAAAGAAGAGAAAACTCTTCCTTTCAAACGACACTAAACCGAACATACACGCCAAGCTAAATCATCCCAGCCAAAATCAGGACCTCTCTCTGAACTGAAAGATTCACACTAAATGATTCAGCACAAAAAAAACGTGTCCTCAACGAACTCACTGAACTCACTCAAAATATCCAAAACGATAACCCACTCAACAGCCACAACTTCAAATACGTACAGAAAAAGAAGAAAATCACATAACCACAACAACAACAAGCAGTAGCAACAGAAGTTCAAAAGCCAGAAGAAGACGAAGAGAAAGATAAACATACCCGACTCCTCAACGAACTCGCAGATTCTGCATCAGAGCGGAATAGAAGGGAAGTCAAAAGCGAAGAAATCGGACATGCGTGGATCTTCACCTCGTTAACGTACGAGTGGGTAACTCGGTTCATTTTCTATTGCGATTTTCCATAATGCATTGCTGGTTCAGATGATTGTTGTTGATTCCTCTTTGTTTGGAATGCGTTTTCCTTTTCATTGTTGTTACATTGTTCATGTTCTTATGCGCTAGCAGAACTCCTATGTTCAAAACTTTACTAAATGTCTTGGGTAAAGATGCGCTAGCAGAACTCCTATGTTCAAAACTTTACTAAATGTCCGCAAATATCCTCTTTTTCCAACTTGGATAACAAGTGACAATTGGACTCGCTTCCTTTTGAATATCTTGGGTAAAGACGCGCTAGGAGAACTCATATGCTCAAACTTTTACTAAATGTCCACGAATATTATTTTTACCAACTTGGACAACAAGTGACAATTGGACTCGCTTCCTTTTGAATATCTTGGGTGAACAACGCGCTAGGTGAACAGGTCGCCATGACTATGTCACTCCTATCTTAAGTGTACTTGAATCCGGGTATAGGATTCGTCCTTCATTTAATTCCCGAAACAAGCCCTGAAAAATAAAGCAAGCAAAGCAAACAATATAAAACAATTAAGTGATCCTAAACTTTTAAGGTAACCCCTCTTTTATTCAAAAAATTCCCCAGCTGAGTCGGCAGTTCTGTAATATGGTGAACTGACTTTATTGAAATGTCGCAGTAAGCAAGAGTCGCCACCGACTTTTATTTTATCCAAATTAAATAGAAAGGCTAAAAGAACAGAAAAAAACCTTTTAAAAGAAAACAGAGTTCGGGGGTAATTTATACAAAGGGAAGGTGTAAGGCACCCTTTGCATCCATGGTTTTCCATGGGCTCTTAATTGCTTTGCTCTTTTGAAACCAAAAGTTTAGAAATGTAGAAGAAGAAAATAAGGACTTTAGCTCGTAACTGAGCGTAGCCTTTTTGAAGGTTTATGAAAAAGTGTAAGAAAAAGATTTAAGTCAGAGCAAGCAATTAAGGGCAAATTACCTTGACATTGTAAAAAGGTTCTTTTAGCCTTTCAGGGCTATCCATACCATAAGAGGGTAGGAAGTCCTTTTATTTGGAGGTTGAAGGGTCGTCGAAATTATCGTTCGCCATAAGACTGTCCCTGCCATAGAAGGGGTAGGTAGTCTAAGGGAAGGATCAGAATAGTCATTATTATTATGCAACCATGAGGACACCTCAGCATATCGTAGGCAACTTCGAGGGACAAGATCATATAAGCGAATCGAAGGCAGCATCATTGGGACTTATGATCTTTTTGTGGCAAGAATGAACTGAGGGCAACATTGTTGAGGCGTCCTGGTATCCGAGGGACTTGACTATTCTGCACTGAAAAGGCAACAAGGCAACAGGCAACAAAAGGGGTACCATAAAAGGTGTGTGGGTGCACAATCACGTGATTCAATTCAGATAATTATCTTGTAAATTAATTATTCTAAATTCAGTTCGAGTTGTCACGCCCTAAATTACTAACCACACAATTATAATAGCAGTTTAAGTGCCTTCAAGGCCACACAATACAACCAGGAACAATTATTAAATGAGCCATGGGGAAGGGGGAAAAGAACAATAACGTAGATCCCAATAGAGAAATAAGTTTGACATAAGTAATAAAAAAAAAGGATGAGTTTTAGGGTTACCGAACATTTGAGCTTTGACCGGTTGGTTAACCTTAAAAATTGGCAAAGGAAGAATAAACATAAAGGGGTGAGTGTAGGAGTAGTTCATTGGCTATTGAAAATAAACCTAATTTAATTTATAAGGCAAAATTAATATTTGAATAAAAAGGAGGGATTAGAACTTAGCTTTTGATTGATAGGGCGCGTAGTCGGAAGAACCCTGATGGTAACCCTGAAAAATTGCCCAAAGAAAAGGAAAAAAAATAGTGTATGAATGATCTGATGATAAACCTCGTAAACCCTGATTAGGGCACAAGTTAACTATGATTAATATAAAAACCTAAGTTAATTAATTAAATCGGCAAAAGTATGTTTTCGATTAAATAATCAATTAATAAAATATTAACCTAATTAAATAGTTAAACCACTAAATTAAAATAATTATTTAATTTATTTAAGTCAAATAAATATTATTAGAAACAAATTATCATGATTTTTATAAAAAGGAAAAGAAAAAAAATTGAAAGGAGTTTTATTAAATAAACAACAAACAATATAAAAAAATAGTTATTGAATAAATAGAAATAAAAAAAAATTGGAAAAAAACTTAGCTGGGATTCAGTGTGGTTGAGCTCTGGACGTCCATGGTGCATCCTCGGGCTCTGGTGCGTTGGATCTTGCCTTGCCTTGATCGGAGGGCTGATGGCGTGAGGGCGTATTGTGGTAGCGTGTAGATGAGTAATACCGGAACAATGGGTAATAATCGTCATAAAATTACCAAAATAACTGCGAGCGGTAGGACTCGAACTCCCTCCCTCTCGCATTCAAAGACAAGCGCCTCCCCACTTGGACATATTTCGCTTGTTGATAAATAATCAACCAATAATTAATATAAAGAATGTAAATCGTTCAAAATTTTAAAACCAAAACGCGTGCCCAGGCTTCGTCTTCTTCGTGGAGACCCCCATAATTTTGCTACGAACACCTGCGGATCTGCTACGAAACTCTCCGTAGCCACGCCCTGTAAATATCAAATTCACGATACCAACATAATAAATCATAAACAAAGAAACAAATCAACAGTACGTGGCGTCCCAAATCCCATGAACTTGTCGATTTGGCCTAAAATTGCGCCCACACGAAACCCCTATTTTAGAAGTATAGAACCCTAACAATGGCGGATTGGGATACATGTGCTCAAACTTCAATCGATTTATGCAAGGAGCTTCGCAACATCATTATGAGCATATGTATGCTATCAAATCATATTAATTATGCAGGAATCAAAGGGATGGATGCAGAGAAAGATACAACAAACTGTGGGCTCTCAAGACGTGATTTTGGACGTTATGATGGATGATAATGATCGCAAATGCTTCAGAGAACCACAAGCTGACTTGTTTGATCTTTAGAGACGATTAAAAATGGCTGCAACCCCGAAATTGATCTTGCCCTGTTTCAAGGTTTTTTTAGACGTGCTGCTCTTTCTTGAGGTTGCAAAACCTTGTCAAAATCCTCCCTCTAGATCTGGAATACTTGTATATTTATAATAGAACAACTTAGGTCAGGAAAACTTGACTGAATCCTTGTGATTGAATCATTGGAGATTTGATTTGGAAGAGATTTAAAACTTGCTATTTTTGAGCTCAATCATGTATCAATCAAGCTTCAATTATTTTTTTGAGCCTCAAGCGTGATCTTTGATTGATTATTGATCAGAAAAGCAAATTTACGTGCATCATAATTCCTGTTTGATATTTTATTTGATTTGTTTTAATTTATTTTGATTTAAATTATATAAAAATAAAAAAATCAAAAAAAATAAATAAAACGAAAATCAATATTATGCATAAATGGGCTTGGAGGTCTCTTGCTATGTCATATTCATGTTTACACCCCACTAATTGGGCCTATTTACTCAAACATTCAAAATTGCTCCATTTAACCTTTTACATTTTCTCCATAATAGCCTAACTTGTAACAACCATAGCTCCCTCAATTTTGACTCAAAAAATGTATTCTCGGACTTCTTAGAAAGCTTAGGATTCCTCCTAAAAGATCCTTTTGGTCTCATATCCATTGAGTTTACCATTTTCATGTATGCTTCATTTGAAAAAGGTGACTTTTGATTGACTTTTGAAAAGGACTTGTAATGTTTTGATCCATATCTCTCAAATGAAGCATTTTTGGACTTGGCTTGTGAGAGAAAAATTTGTAGAGAATTCAATTTCCTTCAAAATGAGCTTTGAATGGGAAATTTATGATGTTCTACGTGGAACTTATGGCTAGTCAAAGTTCAGTTGACTTTCTCCTATGAAAACCCTAATTTAGAAACTTTTGGGTTTTGTTGATTTCTGATGTTTTCTTGATGAACCATGATCAATCCTTGATCAAATGATATTTGACTGTACTTTGACCACAGTTGACTTTTAGGTCAAACTAGTCGACTGTTGACTTTCTGAGTAGTTGAGTGGTCAATCTTTGGAATTAAAACCTGAATTTGTCATGGAGATAGTTTGAAACATAATAAGCCATGTGAAATGCATTGGAGCCTTTGATTCATTCATTTTCTTCAGAGAAATCAAAACCCTAGTTTATTGAGCCATTGTTTAGGAGAATGTGTCTTTGAGTCTTGAGTCTTGGTATGAGCTTGGGCAGTAAAATGAGATGGGAAAATTTTGGGGTATGACATGTACAAAAACAAATAAGTGTTAGAACAAGATTTGTTCTGACCAATATTCTTAGTTTTGATGATAACAAGGATATGAATTTTGTGTGAGATAATGTGGTACTCTAATACATTGCAATTTCCCTTTCAGGAAATATATAAAGAGTATGCACAAATCAGCGCTCAGAAGCTTTGTCTCAGAAGGTTCAGCATGCAACATCAGAACATGGTCTGGCAAGACATCAGAAGATGGTCAAGGCAGAATCAGAACATGGGTCTATGGAAGCATCAGAAGAACTTGAGATCAGAAGCAGAAGCACTGAAGTTCTCATGGTATCACGCTCAGAAGCACTTCAAGGTCAGAAGACAAGAAGATGCTATGCACCAAGCTGTTTGACTCTGATGATATTCAAATATTATATTCAAACATCAGATCAGAAGAAAGTACAGGTGGCAGGCTACGCTGACTGACAAAAGGAACGTTGGAAGCTATTAAAGGCAACGTCAGTAGACACAGCGTGAACAAGGCTCGAGGTAGTTGACAAAAGCGTGAAACATTAAATGCAAAGCTGTACGGAACACGCAAAGCATTAAATGCGCCCAACGGTCATCTTCTCAAGTGCCTATAAATATGAAGTTCTGATGAGAAGCAAGGTTGACGATTTTGAAAGAACCAATTCTAAAAAACTTGCTGAAACGCTGTTCAAACTAAAAGCTCAGAAACTTCATCTTCATCAAAGCTCACTACATTGCTGTTGTAATATATTAGTGAGATTAAGCTTAAACGTTAAGAGAAATATCACTGTTGTGATTATAGCTTTTCAGAAGCATTTGTAATACTCTTAGAATTGATTACATTAATTTGTAAGTAACTAGAGTGATCAAGTGTTGATCAGGATACTCTAGGAAGTCTTAGCTTGTGTCTAAGCAGTTGTAATTAGAGTGATCACGTGGTGGTCAGGATACTCTAAGAAAGTCTTAGCTTGTGTCTAAGCATTTGTTCCTAGAGTGATCAGGTTGTGATCAGGATACTCTAGAAGATTTAGTCGTGGGCTAAGTGGAAAACCATTGTAATCTGTTGCGATTAGTGGATTAAATCCTCAGGTGAGGTAAATCACTCCGTGGGGGTGGACTGGAGTAGTTTAGTTAACAACGAACCAGGATAAAAATAACTGTGCAAATTGTTTTTATCGTTCAAGTTTTTAGACTACACTTATTCAAACCCCCCTTTCTAAGTGTTTTTCTATCCTTCAATAAGTCCACACAAATCACACAATTTCCTTAGGCTTGGCTTGCATGGAGTTTGACCAGGTAAGGTACCCTTCCCCAAAGGTACTTCTAAGGATAAGGATGATATCAGCAACGGGTTCTACCAAGTTACCCAGAATTGTCAGCCCTCCTAAAGCACCCTCGAACATGATACATACATACCATGCAATGATACTTTGAGAAAGAACTTATCTGAGTTGTAGTTTCGGGTAGCGACTATGCTCTCAACATACATCAAGAGTAGTCCCCCCACTCCGACTCACCCACGGACATCCGCACGAACCTCCCTCATACAAGAGAAGCATGCAAACACCCATAGAGGCCTAACTTAAGCGTGAACTCTCATATTGACCAATCCTCCACATACATGAAGGAGGTCGCCATGACTATGCCACTTCCTATCTTAGGTGTACTTGAATCCGGGTGTAGGATTCGTCCTTCATTTAATTCCCAAAACAGCCCTGAAAAATAAAGCAAGCAAAGCAAACAATAGAAAACATTTAAGTGATCCTAAACTTTTAAGGTAACCCCTCTTTTATTCGAAAAATTCCCAGCAGAGTCGCCGGTTCTGTAATACGGTGAACTGAATTTAAAGAAAATGTCGCGGTAAGTAAGAGTCGCCACCGACTTTTATTTTATCCAATTTATAGAAAGGCTAAAAGAGCAGAAAAAAACCTTTAAAATAAATTTTGAGTTCGGGGGGTAATTTATACAAAGGGAAGGTGTAAGGCACCCTTTGCATCCATGGTTTTCCATGGGCTCTTAATTGCTTAGCTCATTTGTTTTCAAAAGTTTAGAAATGAAATAAGGACTTTAGCTTGTAAATAAGCGTAGCCTTTTTGAAGGTTTTTGAGAAAAGAGTAGAAAAGGATTTAAACTAGAGCTAGCAATTATGAGGTAATTACCTTAACATTGTAAAAGAATTCTTTTAGCCTTTCAGGGCTATCCATACCATAGGAGGGTAGAAAGTCCTTTTATTTGGAGGTTGAAGGGTTGTCGAAGTTATCGTTCGCCATAAGACTGATCCTGCCATAAAGAGGGCAGGTAGTCTAAGGGAAGGATATAATAGTCATTTTTTAGGCAACCAAAGAGGACACCTCAGCAATCGAAAGGGACTATCACATCATATCGTAGGCAGCCTCGAGGGACGAGATCATATAATCGAAGTCAGCATCGTAGGGACTTATGATCTTTTGTCATGAGAATGAACTAAAGGCAACATTTGCTGAGGCGTCCTCGTATCCGAGGGACATGACTATTCTGTAATGAAAAGGCAACAAGGCAACAGGCAACAGGCAACAAAAGGGGTTACCATAAAAGGTGTGTGGGTGCACAATCACGTGATTTAATTCATATAATTATCTTGTAATTAATTATTCTAAATTCAGTTCGAGGTTTTCACGCCCTAAATTACTAACCACGCAATTATAATGTAAAGCATAACAGTTTAAGTGCCTTCAAGGCCAAACAATACAAACCAGGAGCAGTTACAAAATATCAGCCATGGGGAAGGGGAAAAAGCAGTAAGATAACCCAATAAAATAATAGGTTAAACACAAGTAATAATATCGGAGAAATTAAAGGAGAATGAGTTTTAGGGTTACCGAAGGTTTGAGCTTTAATCGGTTGATAACCCTGAAAATTAATGAAGGAAAAGATAACAAGGGGTGAGTGTAGGAGTAATTCATTGACTATTTGAAGCAAACCCTATTTTAGGCAAAATAAAATGATATCTATAATATAAGAAAATTAATGGCTGTGGAAAAGTCAAAAATACCCTTATTTGATTTTTTGCCACCACATTAAAATTGTGGTTTTTTGGTCTTTACACTATAAAGTTCTTAATTTTATTATTAAAATAATACAACTCTTATATTTTATTAAACTTATCAAATCTCTCTCCATTCACTATTTTTTTTCTCTTTCATCCCTTTCTCACTTCTTTCTTCCACAACAAAAATTTATTATTGTTATATATTTTTTATATACGAAAAATGATATTCATAATCAAAATATTTTGTATTTGTATACGGAAAAAATCTATATAACTTACGAAAATTGGCATTTATGATCCAAATATTTTTTATTTAAAAATAATATATGGGAAAATAATCTACTATTGATCTAAATATTTGTATATACGAAATTTACTATTGATTCAAATATTTTTGTAAATGATACCTAAACAAAAATGAGGTCTGTATACGGGAAAAAAAATATATTATTGATCTAAATATTTTTATATACGAGAAATGGTATATATGATCAAATATTTTTTAGCCAAAAATGGTATACGAGAAAAAATCTATTATTGATCTAAATTTTTTTATACGAAAATTTAATATTGATCCAAATAATTTTGTAAGTGACAACTAAATAAAAATAATATTTGAATTATTATTTACGAAAAAGTGTTGTTTATGATCCAAATATTTTTATTCAAAATTGGTATACGGGAAAAAAACCTACTATTGATGTAAATATTTTTATATACGAAAATTACTATTGATCCAAATATTTTTGTTAATGATACCTAAACAAAAATGAAGTCTGTATACGGAAAAAAATCTATTATTGACCTAAATATTTTTATATACGAGAAATGGTATTAATGATCAAATATTTTTTATCCAAAAATTGTATACGGGAAAAAATATATTATTGATCTAAATATTTTAATATACGAAAATGTAATATTGATCCAAATAATTTTGTATATGATACCTAAACAAAAATAACACTTGTATACGGAAAAAAATATTATTTACGAAAAATGTTATTTATGACCCAAATATTTTTTATTCAAAAATGGTATACGGGAAAACATTTATTATTGATTTAAATATTTTTATATACGAAATTTACTATTGATCCAAATATTTTTGTAAATGATACCTAAACAAAAATCAAGTCTGTATACGGGAAAAAATCTATTATTAACCTAAATATTTTTATATAAGAGAAATGATAGTTATGATTAAATAATGTTGAACCAAAAATGATATACGGGAAAAAATATATTATTGATCTAAAATTTTAATATACGGAAATTTAATATTGATTCAAATATTTTTGTAAATGATACTTGAACAAAACTAATATTTGTATACGGAAAAAAATCTATTATTTACATAAAAAGGTATTTATGACCCAAATATTTTTTAATCCAAAATGGTATACGGGAAAAAATTTATTATTGATCTAAATATTTTTATGTACGAAATTTACTATTGATCCAAATATTTTTGTAAATGATACCTATACAAAAATGAAGTCTGTATACGAAAAAAAAATCTATAATTGATCTAAATATTTTAATATACGAGAAATGGTATTTATGATTAAATATTTTTAATCCAAAAATGGTATACGGGAGAAAATTTATTATTGATCTAAATATTTTTATATACGAAATAATCAATTATTTATCTAATTTTTTTCTTTTTTTTTTAAACATTTTTATTTAAAATAAATGATGTATCCAAATTCGCCTAACTGATTAATATTGAATATTAACGGAAAGTTACTGATTAAAATATTTTTTATTAACAAGAACATGAAGTTACTTATCACAATATTGAATATTAACGGGAATATTAAGTTACTTATCATAATATTGAATACTAACAGGAACATGAAATTACTGATCACAATATTGAACATTAACGGGACCTGAAGTTACTGATTAAAATATTTTTTATTAACATGGAAATGTAGTTACTGATCACAATATTGAATATTAACGGAAACCCGAAGTTACTGATTAAAATATTGAATATTAACGGGAACATGAAGTTATTGATCACAGTATTAAATATTAACGGGAACCTAACGTTACTGATTAAAATATTGAATATTAAGGGAACATGAAATTACTGATCAAAATAGTGAATATTAACGGGAACATGAAGTTACTGATCACAATATTGAATATTAACGGGAACCGGAAGTTACTGATTCAAATATTGAATATTAACGGGAACATGAAGTTACTGATCACAAAATTGAATATTAACGGGAACATGGAGTTACTGATCACAATATTGAATATTAACGGGAACTTGAAGTTACTGACTAAAATATTTAATATTAATACGAACACGAAGTTATTGATCAAATATTGATTTTATTTTATAAGTAAGAAATTCATTGATAAGAGAACAAAAGTTCTCAAGAAGAGTTACAAGAAATACATCAGCAGGAGTTCAGTAAGAAGATTACATACCAACCAAATATTGAATATTAACGGAAACATGAAGTTACTGATCAAAATATTTTGAAATTAATGAGAACGAAGTTACTGAGCAAAATATTAAATATTAACGGGAACATGAAGTTACCGATCAAAATATTGACTATTAACGGGAACGTGAAGTTACAAAAGGCTATTTAGACACAATTTAATTTTGGTGATTTCAATTTTGTTCCTGATTTTTTAGACACAATTTAATTTTAATTGTTCTTATTTTTTTCCATAAAATGTTTATTATTTTTAATATAAATTTTTTCTATTAAAAAATATACATCTGAATCAAATGCGCGTCCCGTACCAGAACCCGTGCGAACGCACGGGTTTGTTACTAGTTAAATTAAATAAAAATTAGAAACTTAGCTTTTCGATCCGGTATGGCGCGTGGCCGAAGGATCTTGATCAACCCTGAAGGTTAGGCACGAAGAAGAAAAATGTTAGTGCATTAACTGATTTAAACCCTGATTTACCGGGATGAATGAGGGTTAGAAACCTTTAAATAATTAAAAAAGGATTAAATAATGCCTAAAAGTCGAAAGTTCGATTTAATATATCAATTAAATAATTATTGGATTAAATCCTAATTATTTAATTGATTAAAAGTATTTTTGAAGGAAAAAAAAAAAGAAGAATTGATTTTAAGATATGAAACAATTATTAATGAATATTATAAAAAATCGAACTTTCGATAAAAAAATAAAATAGTCAATAAAAAAATAATATTTTTAGTAAAATAAAAAAAGACTTTAAAAAAAGTAAATATTTAATAAACAAAATATAAAAAGAAAACAAATTAAATAAAATATCATGTAACTAAAAAAAAAATTGGAAAACTTAGCGTGTGATCCTGTATGGTGGAGGCCTGGAGGTGCATGGTGCATCTGCGTTTACATGGGCGTTGGATGAATGGAGAGAGAGATCATATGGCTGGATGGATGAAGGCGCATGGTATGCACGGGCTATGAACACACCTGATCCCAGGATTTCTTCATCCAAAGCGCGCGCCTTTTTATTTTCAAACTGGCCAATGAGAGGATGACAACGCATCACCTCCTTCCTTGGGAAATTGCAGAACACGCTTTTACAGCGTGTTTTTTTGAAGCGTTGTAAAAGGTCCATACTTTTTACATCTGCGAAATCAAAAGGCATCCAAAACACAACAAAAATCTTTCGCGACCACGCTATTGCGATCGTCTAGACACCACAAGCTCCATGGTAGCTATGAATTAGCCTAATTTTCTATTAATCAAAAAGCCCTAATTCGAGAGCTATGAACCCTAATATGGTGAAACTCGTATCACACACAGATTCTTCAATTAAACTATCCAGGAACATCATATATATCATCACAAACATGAATATGCAATCAAAACATGTTAAAAATGCATGAATCAATAGAATCGATCAAGGGAAAGTGAGTGCAAACTGTGGCTCTCTGGGGGCGATTCTGTAAGTGTTAGGCCTTGGTAACGTTTGGAAATTCTTTAGTGATGCCTCAAGAATGTATTGGAATCAACCAAGCACCTTGAATTGGCCTACAAATCAGAATTCGAATTTGAGATTTCTTGGAATTTTGGAGCTCGGGCTAGGGTTCTTAGATGCTGCAAAAACGTGCCCTAGGAGTCTGGAATGATTATGTATTTATAGGAGAAGAGTTTAGGTCAACAATTTCAAAGAAAATCTTGATGAATCTTTGATTCGCAATTTGAAGAAATATGGTTCATGAATGTTTCTAATTTTGGCCAAATTTCAATCCAATCTTCACAAATTTTATTTGCACGAATTTTGATTGATTGAGAGGTATAATTGATGATTATATATGATTCTTTTAGGCCTTTGAATCAAATATTTGATTTTCCTTTGATTTACTTGATTTTAATTCTTTTTTAATTGAATAAAGAATCATAATAAATCAAATAAATCACATAATTTCGTGGAAAATGGATTTTGGACTCTTGGATACTTGTAGAACAAGATTGGGCCAAACAAGATTGGGCTCCTTTACAAGAAAATCTATTTTGAGGCTTTTTCTTTCACATTTTTCCCTTTAAAATTGTCCAACTTTGACAAGGCATAATCTCCCTCAACTTTTAAGATATGGAGGAGTTCTAGGACTTTTTGGAAACCTCGGGATGTCCTCTACAAGCCACTTTGGAAGCTTTTTTCCATTTGAAGAAGTTATCTTGATGATACGGGCTTTGACAAAAAAACTGCTTTTGGTTGACTTTCAAAAATGACCTATAATCTTTTGATCCATATCTCTCAAATGAAGCATTTTTAGACTTGGCTTGTAAGAGACAAAGTTGTAGAGAATTCAATTTCCTTCAAAATGAGCTTTGGATGGGGAATTTATGATGTTCCATGTGAAAGCTATGGCTGGTCAAAGTTCAGTTGACTTTCTCCTATGAAACCCTAATTTAAAATTTTTTAGGTTTTGTTGATTTCTGAACTTTCCTTGATGAATCATGATCAATCCTTGATCAAATGATGAATGATACTTCAAAATAAGGATGTTGACCAAAAATCAGGAATTTTGACTGTACTTTGACCACAGTTGACTTTTAGGTCAAACTAGTCGACTGTTGTTTTTCTAAACAATTGACTGAGCAATCCTTTGAATTGAAGCTTGTACTTTGCCATAGAGATAATTTGAAACATCATAAGCCATATGAGATCCATTGGAGACCTTGAAATTGATTTTCTTTAGAGAATTTGAAACCCTAATTCATTGAGCCATTGTTTTAGGAGAGTGTGTCTTTGAGCCTTGAACTTTAGTATGAGCTTGAATAGGGAAATGAGATGGACAAATTTTGGGGTATGACACCATCACTCTCATTCCTCCTTCTATTCAAGCGCGAATTGTATCTTGCCACATTCCGTTTGACCTCCATCCAGATTCAAAGGTTTGGTTGCTCTCTCCGAATGGCAATTTTTATTCTAAAATTGGTTATGGTTTTAAGAGGTCAAAAGGTCCCCGTAAAAATTGGTGGCGTTGGATTTGGTCTAAATCCATTCCCCCCTTAAAATCAAGCTTTGTATGGAAGCTTTTCCATAATAAGGTTTCTACGGATGAGAAATGAAAGCGCCAAAAATTTGCCTTTCCTTCTCGGTGTGATATTTCTAAGGAGGCAGAATATTCCTCTCATCATCTATTTTTTTATTGTAAATTTGCTACTCATCTTTGGCGTTGGATTGGTGAAAAGTTGAAATTCCATGATCGTATTCTTGGCTGGTCCGATATTGAGGGTCTTCTTAATCGTTGTGGCACTGGTCAGCACCGGATTACCTTCATTGCTGCCGTTATTTATGTTATAAACGCCATCTGGTCAGCTCGAAACAAGGTTAGATTTCAGAATTTAAATTTCAGTATTTCTTCTTCTTCTATAATGGAGGTTGTGTCTCTTGCTGCTAGTTCTGTGAATGCCTCTTTTCTGGATATGCAGGGGTTTGAGATTCTTAAAAGTTTTCGGGTGGTAATCCGGCCTCCTAAAGCGCGGAATATTATTGAGGTCTTTTGGAAACCTCCGCCTAGAAATTGGATCAAAATAAATTGCGATGGTGTTGCAATTTCTTCTCTTGCTGCTTGTGGTGGCATTGCACGGAATAGTGATGGCAGATTTTTGGGTGCTTTTACTGTTGGTTTGGGTATGGCCAATTCTCTCATTGCCAAACTCTCCGGTGCAATGTTTGCAATTGAGTTCGCACATGAGAAAAATTGGAATAACCTTTGGTTGGAAACGGACTTGATGGCGGTGGTCAATGTGTTTAAGCCTCCTTTTATGGTGCGTTGGCAGATTAGGAATAAATGGGTGAATTGTATGAACATAATCACTAATTAGAATTTTGTAGTTTCTCATATTTTTCGGGAGGGCAATAGTTGTGCAGATGCGCTTGCTAACATAGGTCTTAATCTTTCTGACTCTTCTTATTTTGATTTTATCCCGGACTGTTTAAGGGCAGATTTTGTAAAGAATAGGATAGGTATGCCATTCTTTGGGTTTGTTTCTTGTTGATAGGGTTTTGGTGATTGTTCCCCTATCCTTTTGTAACATTTTCTTATATATATATATATATCAATCATCATTAAAAAATGATCGTACCTGATCATAATGGATCGTCGTGGCTTGCAACTTGATGGACTTCTGAAAAAATGGGTGGGGGGTACCTGCAAGGGAGACGTTGATGACCAATCCTACAAGGAGGGATTTTTCGTGGACACGCGCGGGGAAAGTAGCTATTGGGGAGACACGAGGGGGTGTCCTTGTACGACACCTACTACTAGGACAACCTCACTATCCTCACATGTCGGGCAGATGTCCTTCGGGTCTTTCCCCTAATAGCCCTAAATTGGGGCTTGGACTATGCATTGGGCCAAGTGTCAGCCCGATTCAAAATAGATTCTGTCGATCTCAACTATCACAATTAGTTATTTATTATTTAAAGTTAAATTAATTTTAATAAAAAAAACACTTTAATACTATTTAGATTAGATTTTAAGTGCATAAATATTTTTTATTAATAAATATATAGATAGGTCTGAAAAAATATCGCTAATTTGAATTTAAATATTTATTTATTTATAATTATTTATTATTTAGTAGATATATAGATAGGTCTGACAAAATATTTTTAAATATTTATTTATTTTCAGTATTTTTAAAAATAATTTATATTAAAATTCAAAATCTAGAAAAGATAGAGAGTACTTTTAGGCAAATTTTACGATTAGATCAATCTTGTACACCAGATTCTGCCACATGCCCACGTGTGCTATGTGCGCTCTCTATTTATTTTAAAAAATTTAGATTACACAATTATCAATCCCAAAACGCAAAAAAGCCTTTGTCTTGCTCCAGTTTCCGCCGTCGTCCTTATCTCCGGCGCTCTGTTGACCTGCGTGAAACCGTCGGTCTATACCTCTCCGTGAAACTGCAAACCATATATCGATTGTCAATCTGTGCTTCTCTCCGTGAAACTACAAACCATAGATCGATTGTCAATCTGTGCTTCTCTCCGTGAAACTGCAAACCATAGATCGGTTGTTGATCTGTGCTTCTCTCCGTGAAACTGCAAACCATAGATCGGATGTTGATCTGTGTTTTTCTCCGTCAAATTGCAAAGTATATGTTGGCTGTCGATCTGTGCTTCTCCGTCTAATTGCAAACCATAGGTTGGTCGTAGATCTGTGCTTTTCCGTCAAATTACAAACCTTGGGTTGGTCGTCGATCTCCGTCAAATTGCAAACCATTGGTTGGTGATCGAGAGATTGTAGCCGCTATATCGTAAGGTTTTTGCAAAGGTTTATATTTATTTATTTATTTATTTATTTATTTATCAGTTTGGTTGTATTTGAGTAGCAGCAAAATTGTTTACGATGAAAAGGAGACGAAATTGTGACGGCAAAGACAGAACCAGTGGTTTAACTGATTGTCTTTCACTTCAAAGAAGAAGACGGAATTATGACGGTGATGGTAAAGACAGAATCAGTGCTTTACCTGATTGTATTTTACTTAAAATATTATCGCATTTGAAGACGAAGCAAGCTATTCAAACGTCCTTCATCTCCCCTCGATGGAAGAATCTCTGGAAACATATTCCCGTTCTTTCTTTCAATTATACTCGCTACGGATCTCTGGAGAAATTCACTAGATTTGTTTCTCAATGTTTGTCTCTTCGCGATGATAAAGCCTCTCTACAAGCTCTCAATTTTGAGTGCCGCGAATTTATCAAGCCTCACTTGCTCAAAAGGATTATGAAATACGTATTTTCACACAATGTCCAACAATTACATATGGCCGTGGCATGTAATATTCTACACTTCCCACTTTGCAACTTTCCATGTCATACTTTAACCTCTCTTAGACTTACTTCGAGCAAACAGCGGTCATTATTTCCAAATTCTCTTGCATTACCTGCATTAACCCATCTGTCTATTGAATTATTTGCCTTTCACTGCACTAGTGATGATGACTATGCCGAGCCCTTTTCTGTTTTTAAGAGTTTGAATACTTTGATCATTCATTATTGTGAAGTTTTTAATGAACGGAACCCTTGTGAAGAAAACCTCTTCATATCAAGTGTGTCACTTGTTAATTTAACAATATCATTGTCTAGCCACCCTCACAAATTCAAGTTATCTACCCCAAATCTTTGTAGCTTTGATTTCTTCGGTGATCCTTTACAAAATCTATGTGGCCGCAATAGCAATAGCAATAACAATACCAATTTCTCTTCTATTAAACACGTAAAGATTAGCGTACCATTTTCAACTGCTGGCGAAGAATTTCCTTCGATTCTATTCAATTGGCTAGTTGAGCTTGCCCTTATGGAATCATTGACAATCTCTTTAAAGACTCTTCAGGTATTTTAATTTGGTTTGCTTCAAATTTAGGGCTTTCATTTTTTTATTACTAGAGACGTGTTTTTATTTTAACATGCCTCTTAAATTGATCTTAATTCACCTACATTACTCGTTGCTTAGATTCTCAACTTAATTCCTGAATCATGGAAGATTGATTTCCATTATTTACATAACTTGAAGTTACTGAAAATAGACGCAAGTCAATATCATCTTTCATCCTTGCCGGATGGAATAGGAGACTTTTTGCTTCAAAATGCACCGTCAGCTAAAAAAGTCATCAAATGTTTGCCAAGGTAAATGTGCATTCAACTTTTAAATACAATTGTTTAATTTAGCTTTTGCTTTATTTGTTTTGGTTTCCCTTAGACTATGTTTGGGAGTTTGGAGGAGAAGGAAGGGGAGGGTTTTGAAAAATAAGAAGAATTAGGTGAAAAGGATAAAAAGATTTTGGGTAGGATGGTTTTGGAGGGTTTGAGTTTATTCATAACACCAAAAACCCCATAAAATGGGGGAACTCAAAAATTTTCCAAATATATTTTAGGAGGGTTTTGGAGGGTTTTGAAAGGTTTACATAAATTTTCCAAATATATTTTAGGTTGTTATAGTATTCTAAAAATTAAAAATTTAATAATGATAATGACTCTTTTATCATTCTAAACACAATCATTTTTTCAAAAAATGTCAAAAAAATTTCAATATTTTTTTAAAATTTTATTTTTGGAAGCCTTCCCCTCCCCTCCAAACTCCCAAACATAGCCTTAGTCTCTAACATACTATGAATAATGTTTTTGTTTCACTTAGTCTCTCTTGTTATAACTTAGTACAAGGGAATAAATTACAAGTCATTTGGGTTTTAGACATGACTGGATCTAATCTCAAATTAAGTGAATGCTCTATAGTTAGGATTAAAATTAAATGGAAGTTTATGTTGGTTTGTAGTTTTTTTTTTTACTTTTAAAATCAATGGAAGATGAAATCAAGAGGATTATTGTGTGATATCACTCTAATAGGAAAACAACCAATATAGAAGATTAAAGAGAAACGAAAATAAAGGACAATGAAGACAATTGAACTTTGTTAACACACTTCAATGGTGCTAGACTATAGAGCATTTACCGTTCCTTTTATTTTTTATTTTTTATATCTTATGAAATAGGGTTGCAGTTTTTCAAGAAATATACTATATAATATCTATCAAAAATAATCTCCACAATATGGACATACTGAATGCTGGTTTTTACTGCAAGTAGTTTTTTTTTTTTTTTTTTGCAATACACCTTATTAGTTTTGATATAGTCTCACTAATTTCTTGCATATATTGCCTCTATATTTTACAGACCTGGCTGGAGCACTCTTAATATAAAGAGATTAGAACAAGCGTGATCACGACATAGATCTTTCCATGGCTAGATGCATTATTAAAATTTATTTATTTTCCCTGCAATGTACTTAATTATTGTTTTTTATTTTGTTTATTATGAGTATTTATATGTTTTCAACTTTGAACATTTTTGGGTCATGTGTAAGATCATTCTAAGTTGAATTTGGATGGAACTGGAAGTGGGTGCTATTTATACCAGGGGAGGTTACATAATTACTGAGATAAAAATCAAATTCGAACCGAATTTCAAATCCTTAACATCTTCACCATCTAGGTTATGTAGGTTTTGATTTGTAAAATTAGCTGATAGTTTATAACTAGTAGCGGGTGACTGATAGTCGATAAGTTAACATGAATGTTTGGTAAATTACTCACCTCCCATGAGATAAGATATTCGTAAATTATACTAACACCCCCTCTAGTTTATAACTAAACATTAATCTCTTTTATTTTGATCTAAAGTGGCAAACACCTCCCTTCCTTTTAACACTCTTATCTCTCAGGTAGTTAATCCATGATAAATGCAATGGAATTTTAATTGTTTTGTCTGCTCTCTCATCTGCAATACTCACAGTATTATCGTTTTCTCTCTTTAAATCATATAAAAAAGCAACATTAAAGAAGACAGAACCATTTGATGGAACAAGAATTGTTTTTCTAATTTGAACTTCAATACCTCTTTTGTGTCTATGCATGTGAACAAATTTAAGATTAAATTTGATTTGGAGTTAGTATGTCTCATACTCCAAAATTTGTCTTATCTTCTTTACATCCCATTATTTTAGTTGGAGTATGTCATTTCTTTTCTATTCTTGATTTATTATTATTTGTCTTGTCACATTCTTTAATTTGCAATTAGAGTTTATTTATAAAAAAAGGGAAGTCTATTAAACTAGGGGGCTTAACATTTAAATTGGGCTTAATATTTAAATTGTTAAGCCCGTTCTCTAAGATATTCAATTCAAAAAATGGGGGTGTATTTTTGTAGAAAATCATTTGGACTCACTTAGGACTTAAGCCCATTAAGAATGATTAAAAAATCTAAGAATGATTAAAAAATCTTTTAATTTATAAAAAAAACTAAATATTTAAGTTTTGAGTTTTGCTTTTAATATACTTTGTTTACATTATACAAATTACAAATTGCTAGAAATACTTCAAAAAAAATTGTCTTATTAAATAATTTTTTTCCCATAAAATTATAAATATTATTATAAGAATACTTAAAAATATGTTTTTAACTTTTATTTTCAAAACATTTAAATTACCTAAATGCAAATCCAAATACAATTATTTTAATTAAACAAAAACATTATTTAATTTTCTAAATTAAAAAAAACCAAAAATAGGGATTATATGTCATATTAAAATTCATTTATTAACTGCGAACCACGAACTGCGTTAATTTCTAAAACACTTTCAAACATAATCAAATAAATGCATATAATTTCATAAAAAAAACACCAACAAAAAATACTAACTACATTGACTCTAATATTCCAATAAGAAGGTACGTTGTCATTTGGGCAACCAATGCGAGTGCTCTTTTTCTTAAATTTAATTTGTCTTTATTCTTTACCTTATTGCTCCCCTTTTTATTTACCATAAATAGTGACATTATAAAACTTAAAGAAGGATCAAAGGTGTCTAATACCTTCCCTTAATCATAATTTCTCAACTTAAACCTCTTTTGTTTGGTTTTTTTTCTTCGTATTTACCCTTATCCTTAGGATAGAATAAATATAGGTGGCGATTATATAATTTAAGTTAAAAAACTTAAAATTTAAAGTCGATCGTAACAGTTGGCAACTCTGCTGGAGACACTTAAAACAGAGAAACACTTAAGGTTTGAGGCGTATCTCTTAAAAAAAAAAAAAACTAAAAACTAATAAAAAATTACAAACTAACCTTACCAACCGTTACCAAAGAATTCTAGTATTCTGAAGGAACTAGAAGTGACTATAATGTTTTGCAATATAGTTTTTAAAAACAGTTTCCAATATTCTAACTTTTAAAAGTAAAAACTCAGATCAGTCTAAACTTGTTTCACTTTTCAGTTTTGAGTATTTTCTTCCAAATTTGAATTTGAAAACTAGGAAAAATGAATAATGCTCATTAATGACAAAAATGTTAAAGCAACTATATTATTTTCTTAATCCAACTCGTAACTTGAATGCTCGCCCATCTATTTTTTATTATTATTATTTATCATTTTTTTTAAAAAATTTCATTCACGTGTTTGTATTGTTTTTCTTCACTTTGCAATATACCTTGATATTTTTATTTTATTATAAATATAAAACAAAAGATATTAAATTTATTGGAACATACGAATTAAATTAAGGTTTCTTTAATAGAGAAAATGAAGAATTGAAGAAGATGAAGATTAGAAAATTGAGAGGAAAATAATAGAGAGGGAGTAATTGAGGGTGAGATGATGAATTGACATTAACCACAAAATAGGAGTAGTGAGCTCCTTATATAGTACACATTACAAAATGATTGGAATGAATTAAAACATCCAAAATACAAACAGAAAAACTGTTGAGCTTCAGTGTAACCGGTTACGGCAAACAACGTAACCGGTTACGCAACTGCAACACCTTCAGTAACTCTGTTTCACGGGTTCGTAACCGGTTACGTAAACAGGCGTAACTGGTTACGCCAACTGAAGTGGTAAAAACAACAGTTTCAACACACCACCTCACTTCAGTTGGTCCAAGTCAAGCGTGCTCAGCTTCATTCTCAGCCTCTTGAACACTTCATTTGTCACCCCCTTGGTCAACAAGTCAGCTACTTGAAACCGCATCTCTATATGCTTGCTCCTTCCGTGTGGAATCGGATTCTTCGCAAGGTTAATCGCTGAAACATTATCAACAAGGAGAGTAATAGCCTCACCCTCACTACTATTAAGCTCCTTCAATAGATTCATAAGCCACATGGCTTGACAAGCACACAACGATGCCGCAATATACTCGGCCTCACAGGATGAGAGTGCTACCACCGGTTCATTTTTCGAACACCAAGAGATTGGGGTTCTACCTAACATAAAGATGTATCCAGCCGTTGACTTTTTATCATCTTTATCACCACACCAATTGGAATCGGTGAAACCAAGTAAATCACACTTTCGGCCAGTATCTGATGCCGGAAAGAGAATTCCACAACCAAGAGTCCCTTTAACATATCTAAGGATCCTCTTAACAGCTGCCATATGAGATACCTTTGGTCTCTCCATGAATCTACTCGCAATACCGACACTAAATGCCAAGTCCGGTCGCATATTGCACAAATACCGCAATGATCCAATCAATCTTCGATATTGAGTTGGATCAACATCTTGCTCATCCTCACTCTTGGACAGTTGTAACCTTGCCTCACATGGTGTAGTGGCAACATTACAATGCTCCATTTCACACCTCTTCAAGATTTCAAGTGCATACCTTCTTTGGTGCATGAGCAGTCCCATTTTTTACCTTTGAAACTCTATGCCAAGGAAGTATTTCATGATTCTAAGGTCCGTCATCTCAAAATCACTCATGAGCTCCTTCTTGAACCTTGAAATACTCTCCTCACAGCTGCCGGTAATCAAGAGATCGTCTACATATAGGCAAAGAATTATCACACCCTCCTTAGCATTCGATCTCACATACACGCCATGTTCGGACACACACCGCTTGAAATTAATATCAACAAGAAAACCATCTATGCGTTTGTTCCAAGCTCTTGGAGCTTGTTTCAAACCATACAAGGCTTTATGTAACTTGTAGTATCTCATCTCTTGATTCTTCACTACAAAACCGGGGGAATGCCCAACATAAACCTCCTCATCAAGTGGACCGTTCAAAAACGCAAATTTGACATCCATTTGATAAACGCTCCAATTGTTGTTTGCAATACCAACAACCAATCGGATGGTCTCAAGCCTAGCCACAGGAGCAAACACCTCCTCAAAGTCTATTCCTTCACGTTGCAAAAACCCTTTCGCTACCAATCGAGCCTTATACTTGATTATCTCGCCTTTAGGGTTTGCTTTCACTTTATAGATCCAACATACACCAATCGGCCTTTTACCATGAGGTAGATCAACTAACTCCCAAGTACCATTCTTCTCGATTGATTCCAGCTCCTCTTTCATTGCACAAATTGATTTTGGATCCCTTAGAGCCTCCTCCATATTCACCGGTTCGGATTCGGCCATAAGCGCAAAATGGACGAAGTCACCTTCATTATTGACTTCATTATCTTGGAATCTCTCGCATTCTTGGAGTCTAGAAGGCAACACCCTTTGCCTTATTGATCTTCTACGATTTTCTTCAGTTTGAACATCATTCGGAGGCTGCGGAACTGTTTCGGGACTGACTGGATCATCAAAAAACATTGCAGTTGGGATTCTGTTCTGCTCGTAACCGGTTACACTTGTTTGAACTGGCTGGTCATAACCGGTTACACTGTTCTCTGCAGAATTCATGCTTTGTTTTTCCTGTCTGTAACCGGTTACGCCAGTTTGTACTGGCTGGTCGTAACTGGTTACACTGTGACTGTTGCTGTTATTTTCTTCAAAAATAACATCTCGACTAATCAGAATCTTCCGATTTCTCGCATTGAACAATTTGTAACCTCCTGTAGAGTGATATCCAACGAATATCATTTCCTCTCCCTTGTCGTCCAACTTCTTTCTTAGTTGACCCGACACATGTCTATAAGCCACCGAACATAATATTCGCAAATGAATTAGATTCGGTTTGACTCCACACCAAGCCTCTTCTGATGTAAGCTTCTCAAGCTTCTTTGTAGGACAACGATTCAACAAGTATGTGGCTGTAGAGACCGCTTCTCCACATAGTTCCTTCGGTATATTTTTACCGCTTAACATGCTTCGAACCATATTCATAATTGAGCGATTTTTCCTTTCGGCAATACCATTTTGCTGCGGCGTATAGGGTGGTACAACCTCACGTACTATACCCTCATCATCACAATACTTCCCAAACGCAACCGAGGTATACTCACCTCCACCACCGGTTTTGAGAGTTTTCAACTTGTGACCGCATTGCCTCTCCGCCATGGACTTAAGCCTTTTGAATACATCAAACACCTCATCCTTTTTCTTGATGATGTAAGTCCACAACTTTCTACTAAAATCATCAATGAACGTGACAAAGTATCTATTACCACCGAATGTGTCCACTTGCATAGATCCACAAACATCGGAATACACCACCTCAAGGTGTGCTTTGGTCCTATGACCCGCATCCTTGCTAAATCTTCCTTTGTGTTACTTTCCTTTCATACATTCTTCACACAACTGAGCTGGAACATTAATGTGTGGCATCCCGGTAACCATACCTTCTTGTTGCAACGCTTTGAGATCACGAAAATTCAAGTGACCGAGACGATAGTGCCATAACCACTCCTTTCTACTTGCAGGTGTAGCTAAACACCTATGCTCCAATACTTTCAGCTCAACTTTGAAAGTCCTATTGGTAGCCATAGGAGCCTTTAGGATCAACACACCACTAGCATCAACAACTCGCAAGATCTTATCTTCCAACCGTATGCTGTAACCCTTTTTGAGCAATTGACCAATACTCAAAAGATTACATTTAATACCTGGAATATATAGCACATCCTTGATCATAGAATGTCCACCATCCTTTTTCTCGATCAACACATCACCGACACCTTCGGCCATGAGAGTGGAATCGTCCGCAAACTTCACTTTGTTTTTCGCCACTTGATTGATTTACACAAACCAATCTCTTCTTCCCTTCATATGCATTGAACATCCGGAGTCTAAGTACCACTCCTCATTGCCTTGGGTTCCATCTCGAACCGAAATCATCACATTTTTTTCCGAGCTCAAAACTGTCGCATTTTCTGCACTACTGCAGCTGCTGTCCTGTGGCTTGCAGCTGCTGTTCAGCACCTCTGTCATGCCGTCACACTCATCGGTAATCATCATTAAGAGTGTGGATTCATCATCCACCTCTTGTCTCGCACCCTTGGCTTCATCCCCTTTAGATTCAAGTTGTTTAGCACAACACTTTGCTTGAAAATGTCAAAGTTTCTTACATTTCCAGCATTGTATTTTGCTCATGTCTCTTGGTTTTCCACCTCTCGCGTTGCTTCGATCACCATAACCATTTGAGTTGCTGCTCTCACCCTTTTGTCCCTTCGAATGTTTAGATTCACTATCACCTTGCTTCCCTTTCGAAGGCCATTTCCCTTTCGAACCTTTACTTCTTTCATTGAAACGAACTTGCAAAGCTATCTCCGCCTTTGCCTTATCGCTTCCTCTCTCGTCCATTCTTTGTTCATGTGCTTCTAGGGAACTTTGAAGCTCATCCTTGCTCAACGACGTAAGGTCCTTCGACTCTTCAATAGCAACTACAATGTTGTCGAATCTTGACGTTAGCAAATGTAAGATTTTTGACACAATATTCTGCTCTAAGATAGTTTCCCCACACGACTTGATTTGATTCACCAAGCGCGTAATGCGCGTCACATAATCGTTGATTGTTTCCTTCTCTTTCATTTGCGTTAACTCGAATTTCCTCTTGTGATTTTGTAACCTCACAACCTTCGCCTTCGCAGCCCCGACATATGCTTTCTCAAGAATTAACCAATCTTGCCTTGCTGACTCGCAATCACCGACCTTTTTGAAATTATCACCATCGACACAAGAGTGTATCAAGAAGAGAGCTTTGTAATCTTTCTTCTTCTTTTCCTTGAAGGTGGCTTGATGTGCAGCTGTAGGTTCAGCCCCAAGTGGTGTGACACCATTGTTGATGATATCAAGAACTTCTTGATATCCAAACAAGACCTTCATTTGCTTAGACCACTTGTCATAATTCTTCGAATCGAGAATCAGTAACTTGGAAGGGATTCGATCATTGGTACTCATTGTTGCAGCGGAATCGGATCAGAACCAGTGCTCTTGATGCCGAATGTTGGAACATACGAATCAAATTAAGGTTTCTTTAATGGAGAAAATGAAGAATTGAAGAAGATGAAGATTAGAGAATTGAGAGGAAAATAATAGAGAGAGAGTAATTGTGGGTGAGATAATGAATTGGCATTAACCACAAAATAGGAGTAGTGAGCTCCTTATATAGTACACATTACAAAATGATTGGAATGAATTAAAACACCCAAAATACAAACAGAAAAACAGTTGAGCTTCAGTGTAACCGGTTACGGCAAACAGCGTAACCGGTTACGCAACTGCAACACCTTCAATAACTTTGTTTCACGGGTTCCTAACCGGTTACGTAAACAGGCATAACCGGTTACGCCAACTGAAGTGGTAAAAACAGCAGTTTCAACAAAATTAAACAAAAGATAGGTAGTGTAGTGACAATTCTTAAAAAAGAAAAAAAATTTTACAAAAATTTAATAATGTAAAACTACTTTACACTGTCAATGTATTTCCACTAAATCCTTAATTATTTGAAAATTGAATAAATATAATGAATTTATATAAAAATAATGAGAGTTTAATGATAATGCACTGTCAGTGTAAAGAAGTATTACACAGACATTCAATTAAATTATTTTAAAATGCCAACTCATTTCAGTATTTTAAAATTTAAATACTGACTTGGTAAGATACATGATTGTCATTGGTTGACAGTGTAAAAATAATTTACACAGTGCATACTAATCTTATGAATTATTGGTGAGTTACTTACTATGATAAATGTAGTTAGTAGTTTTTTTATATTAATTTACAAATAGGTTTAAAAAAATATTATTAATTTTACATTAAAAAAATAAAAATAACCTCTATTGTTAAATTAATTTTAGGTATAACATGACTTTCATTGAGAAGTCAATAAAGTGGATATCTCATTTCTCATAAATTTTAACATTAAACTAGTAACAAACCCGTGCATACGCACGGGTTCTGTTCGGTTATGTGAATTTGAATATATCATTTATTTTAAATAAAAATATTTTTAAAAAATAGATAAATAATTGATTATTTCGTATATAAAAATATTTAGATCAATAATAGATTTTTTCCCGTATACTATTTTTGGATTAAAAATATTTAATCATAAATACCATTTATCGTATATACAAATATTTAGATCATTAATAGATTTTTTTCCGTATAAAGACTTCATTTTTGTTTAGGTATTATTTACAAAAATATTTGAATTAACAGTAAATTTCGTATATTAAAATATTTAGATCAATAATAAATTTTTTCCCGTATGCCATTTTTGAATAAAAAATATTTGGGTCAAAAATACAATTTTTCGTAAATAATAGATTTTTTTTATATACAAATATTATTTTTGTTTAGGTATCATTTATAAAATTATTTGGGTCAATTTTAAATTTTCGTATATTAAAATATTTAGATTAATAATATATTTTTTATCGTATACCATTTTTGAATCAAAAATATTTGATCATAAATATCATTTCTCGTATATAAAAATATTTAGGTCGATAATAGATTTTTTTCCCGTGTTTACAAACTTCATTTTTGTTTAGGTATCATTTACAAAAATATTTGGATCAATAGTAAATTTAGTATATGAAAATATTTACATCAATAGTAGATTTTTTCCCGTATACCATTTTTGAATAAAATATATTTGGACCATAAATAACAATACAAATATTATTTTTATTTAGGTATTAGTTACAAAAATATTTGGATCGATATTAAATTTTTGCATAAAAAAATATTTAAATCAATAATAGATTTTTTCCCGTATACAATTTTTGGATAAAAAATATTTGATCATAAATATCATTTCCCGTATATACAAATAATTAGATCAATAGTAGATTTTTTTTCCCGTATACAAACCCCATTTTCGCTTAGGTATCATTTACAAAAATATTTGGATCAATAGTAAATTTCGTGTATAAAAATATTAAGATCAATAGTAGATTATTTTCCCGTATACCATTTTGGAATAAAAATCTTTGGATCATAATAACCATTTTTCGTAAATAATATTTTTTTTTTCATATACAAATATTATTTTTGTTTAGGTGTCATTTACAAAAATATTTGGATCAATATCAAATTTTTCGTATATAAAATATTTAGATTAATAATAGATTTTTTGGCCTCTTTCATTTTTGAACAAAAAATATTAGGATCATAAATAACATTTTTCGTATATAAAAATATTTAGATCAATAATAGATTTTTTTCCCGTATACAAACTTCATTTTTGTTTAGATATCATTTATAAAAATATTTAGATCAATAGTAAATTTCGTATATTAAAATATTTAGATCAATAATAAATTTTTTCCCGTATACCATTTTTGAATAAATAATATTTGGGTCAAAAATACTATTTTTCGAAAATAATAGATTTTTTTTCCCTATACAAATATTATTTTTTGTTTAGGTATCATTTACAAAAATATTTGGATCAATTTTAAATTTTCGTATATCAAAATATTTAGATCAATAATATATTTTTTACCGTATACCATTTTTGGATCAAAAATATTTGATCAAAAATACCATTTCTCGTATATAAAAATATTTAGGTCAATAATAGATTTTTTCCGGTGTACAAACTTCATTTTTATTTAGGTATCATTTACAAAAACATTTGGATCAATAGTAAATTTCATATATAAAAATATATACATCAATAGTAGATTTTTTTCCCGTATATCATTTTTGAATAAAATATATATGGATCATAAATAACATTTTTCGTAAATAATAATACAAATATTATTTTTATTTAGGTATTATTTACAAAAATATTTGGATCAATATTAAATTGTTGTAATATCCCATATTGGTCTAAGCATGATTATGCGATATTAGTAGAGTAATGAAGAGTGGCATTAGGGTAATCCTTCTTAAGTGCAAAAACCATAATGGAACTAATGGAGTTAGTTGGAAATGAACTAAGTGGCATTGTTGTAATTACCACTTAGTTAAAGGGTAATTTAGACATAAGACCTTGTTGCATGGTCCTTAAGACATGTTTGGTGGAATAAATTTATGTCTTGTGGGATAATCACTTATTGGAAGGGCTTAAGAGCAAGAAAGAGAGAGCTAGCTTCAAGCATTCATGTTCACTTCCTCCATTTTCGCACCTAGGGACAGCCTCCACTAAAAAGGTAATATCTCTCTGCTCATAACTCCGATTGAGCTGATTCTGGTCCCGTTGGAAAGCTTACGAATTTCTCTACAATTTGCATACATGGATCGCCTCTTGCATGTTCTTTATCATGGAGAAAAACGTGTTTGAAGATGAAGAGCTGATGCTGATTTTAGGAACAACATGCATACGGGTTTGACACTTTTGGTGTTAGAGTATTGATCAAAGGAGAACCTTCAGAGCACCATTATCATCCTCTCAACCTCTTCAACTCAGAATCTTCATGGGATGAGGTGAGTTCCATTAGATAGGAACCTTGGGTAGGAAATTGGGATTTATGCATGTCAAGGGTTTAGTTGAGAATAACATGTTGCATGCTTGATCAATTCATATAAATGTGTTCTTATGATGCTTCCTTATGCTTTGGATGATTAGTATAAGCCTTGGGTCGAAATTGTATGTTAGGGTTTGATTTGGGATGGATTGAGATGCAAAGGATGACTGTTAGAACCAAAATTCGTATTCTGCACAGTCAGGTTCGCTACAGCGAACTCTGTGTTCGCTGCAGCGAATGTCTGCAGACTGCACTTTTGTGTTTCACTAAAACGACCATAACTTGAGTTCTACAACTCGAAACGGGGCGCCGTCAGAAGCGTTGGAAAGGTCTTTCAGTTCTCTATGTGATATTGCTTAGATAACATGATTTTGAAGCAGATATAAATTATGGCACATGATTAGGTGTTGCTTGGTTTTAGAATATGCACAATTTAGCCTTGAGTTTATGTCAATGAGATGTTATCCTTGGGTTGAACTTAGACTAGGATGTTACCCTAACTATTAGGTTGTATAATGTTATCCTAATGAGTGTATGCATGTTTACTATAGCTTATTATTCGATCATCAATGGTTGCATGTAGAAATTTGGGGCTTGGGGACCCCAAATGCGTTTCTGCATTTTGCTGATTTTGCAGAGTTCGCTGCAGCGAACTTTCATTCGCTGTAGCGAATGGTTCGCTGTAGCGAATGGTGTAGCGAATAAACCTGGGAGTTGAATTGATTTATTCGCTGTAGCGAACTTTCCTTCGCTGTAGCGAATCGGGGCTTCGCTGGGAGTTCGCTGTAGCGAACTGACCTGGATTTGAAGAAGTTTAGCTTCTGTTTGAGTTCGCTGTAGCGAACAGAAGTTCGCTGTAGCGAACTAGTCTGATACAGAATTGATAATTTTCCCTATTGAGTGCAGTTTCGTTCCGAATTGGGAACCGAAAGCCTCTTGTTTTGGATTGAGAATTATCATGGAATTGTTTGAGTAAATATGTGTTTCTATGATGATTAAATGCACGATTACATTATGATTATGACGTCGATATGCATGTTGGATGAGTTATAAATCACATGTAATGTTATGTATAGTTATGCATTTGTTTCCCGTTTGTTCCGGTTGAACATTCGGATGTGATTGCCCGTGTGATGGCTTATACCGTGCTGTGTGATCTCGGTGATGTGTGTATGCTTGAATCGGAGTAGGCCTGGCTAATAGATGATAAATCGCTTAAGACCACGACTATTGCTGTGTGATCTTTAGTTCGTGCCTTGCTGTGTGGTCTGGGATACCTTGCTGTGTGATCTTGGTATGTCTTACGCACCTGAGCTACCATTGCGATGCGCTGAGAGGGTCTTCTATGGCGTTCCTCTAGCAGGTAAACATCTGCGTGCTTGGTATGGTGAGGTAGTGGTACCATATAGGATGCACTTCTCAGTAAACTCACCTCTAGTGATGTCATGTAGACCATATCACTAGGCTTTCGCCCGGTGAGCTCATGTAGTCTTGATGGCGTTTTGTACACTGTAGCGATCACATCTGCGTATAGTGATTGACGGGGCCGTGATGCCATATAGGCAAATCACCGCTGTAACTCGTCGCGGATAAACCACATAGGAATATTCGTTTCACTTGCGATGTGCATGTACAAGTCTCTCGACAATTAGGCATGAGAGGTAACTCATCGAGGGTGCGGATGCGTAGTCTATGTAGCAGGTAAGTAAACTTACTCCTGGATTCCTCGTACATGGGTACGGGTCTGCATATCTGTTTGTACTTGGCTTGTGATTATTGTTGCTGCCTCATTGGATAGTTATGGGACTTCCAATGGTGGTCTATCCTTGTTTGTACTTCTACCTGACCGTGAGGAAACCTGGATTCTCGGTGAATCTGTTTGTTTGCATGCACATTGTAGAGCCGAGCGAACCCGTAAGATAGGGGAACTCACTGAGATTTAGTAATCTCACCCCAATCATCTTATTATTTTTCAGGAACAGGTTAAAAGTAGTCGGATTATTTGAAGGATTGCTTTGAAGACTATGGACAAGCAAATGGCAGGAAGACCTCGTCAGACGTTATCTTTCCGCTGTGTATTATTGAAGACAAGTTGATTATATACATTTAGTAGGAAACTTGAATTGTATATGATTTTAAATTCTTGTCTTTTTCGCTTATGTATGTTTCTTGTACCATTTATAACATCACTGCATATTATTCTAGACATATATGTATGGGGTGTTACAGTTGGTATCAGAGCAGGTCGATTCTTGTCCCTGCCATGAGACATCACTAGCAATTCTCTTCTCCCTCACATGTGCGTGTTGCTCGCCCGATTCTTACTATTGTAGTATCCATTCATTGAGCCTGGCCAGCTCACTGACTGTATATGCGATAGATAAGATCGTGGTAGAGCCACTACGAGGATGCGTAAGATCCGAAACGACTCGAGTTGAAGCAGTCAGAGCCAGTTGAGTAGAAGGGATGCTGAGAATGTCCTCCATAAGAGGAGTGTTTGTCGAGGAACCTTGGACAACCCAACTATCGTAGTAAGGTTTGAGATGATTGGAAGTTCTAAGATTTTGATTGGACGGAGTGGCCCTTCTCTGGATTCTTGTAGTGATGGGGGCAATTCAAAAAGCGACTGGGTAGTAATAAAGTAAGGGAATTTTGTGATAAAGCCCAGCTTAGGAAATTGTTGCTCGATCATGGTGTCATTAGTATACATGGATGGAGAAACGGTTGAATGGAAGACTTATGGGAGTTTGGACAGAGATATTGGATCTTTAGTCAATCTGGCTTGGGAAGTATTTGTATAGATAAGGAGCTACACTGCAACTCGTTCTGGTGTACCCCAAGTAGTAGGTAGTTGATCGAACAAGTTGAAGTGGTGACCTCCAATTGGGCAAATTTCCTAGATGTCTGTTCTGGTGGAAGGAGCTACTGCATATTCATGCTCATTCTGAAATGCGTGAGTCCTAGAACTACGCTAGGAGGCATCTGAATGAATGAAAATGCAGAGTGCCGTGATCCATGTTTCCTACTAGTTGTGATTCATCTAACCAGCGTGAAGTCGTAGAACTACGCTAGATGTTGGGTACTTAGGTGGATTGAACTAGTGGTTATTTGCAACATTGACGGGCTGGACTTATTTTTGTGATTGCCGTTATAACCATGGTATTCTTATATGGTGTAAGTTATCTTTAAGGATTCTCCTGTGTGTGCCCTGTGTGACTGAGTACACACCCGACATATGAACTCGAACTGAAATCTTATCAAGTCAGATCTAGCTTGTTGCGTTTAAAGGAAGTTAACCCTGAACGTGTAACAATCTTAGGTTTCAGCACCCTAAGGGGGTTTGACTGGAAAAACTTGAGGAACAATGACCCTAATGGGAGACCTGTCTAGTTATCATCAGTCGTGGCGATAGGATACGAGTGGAGATCGTTATACGCTACTGGGTAAGTTACTTGAATGCATGGCCTCGGAGTTGGACCACCATGTTAGTACTATCAGATAGGTATGACGCCACAGTTGTTGTGTGTGAGATGCGTGAGTCATCTTTTCCAACAGATATGAGACCTTGTTAATCTGGAACTCGAGGTAGGATCCTGATTTGGTACTCATGAGACACGGACCCGAAATTCTCATAAGGTAGGAGGGATAAGGATCCATATGTCGTGCTCGATGATTCAGGATTATGCGAACGGGTGACAATGAGATGGATTAGATTCTAACGCTACGCTTATGAGGAAACCTTGGGTGGTCGTGGTCACATGAGAATTTTAGGTTTCTACATCGTGCGTGTTCCTTGATTTGTCAGATTGGTGAACCTTTGCGCTTAAGTGTTCGAGATTTGATATATGTGTGAACAATGTATCCTGGATAACACGATGTGTGGCTATTCTCTAACCTTGGTGAACACTTCCAGAGTGGATGAAGTGTATCTTGGATTAGCTCGATGTGGGATACACCTAGAGGAGTATTGGTAGATCCTCAGTAACGTGGACAATGCCGAACTTGGATAAGTAGAGGCACATTGGTTTTGGGAGCGTCGCGGAATTTCAAAGGGAGATGTCTGAGGCACGGAGTATGATCTCTTATTTTGTGACTAAACCTTTGCAGTTAGAAATGTTGCATTGGGATAACGCAACCGAAGAAGTCAGCTTTGTGCCAGCTTCAGAGACGAAGGGGCATTAGACGACTACGTGATTTAAGCGCTAATGAGAAGAGATTATTACATAAGTCAGGTCGCGTGAGTTATTAGAAGTATTGTCACACCAACCGTGTGGAGTTGAATGGCTGGGGAGAGTTATCGTGGCAGCTGTAAGATGTGGGAGTCGGTAAGATAAGGCAAACTCGTAATCAGAGAAAATATTTGACTTTGGGAGTTCTTGAACCGAAGCATGTGAACCAAGTTGTGCTCAAGCGGACCTAATCTATAATAATGAAGGAGTTAGTGACTTGACTTTTGGGCATTACTCAACCACGAGGAGTAGTGGACGATGAGTATGTTTAAGGTTCTGACATGTGTTGTATTTAGACGGATGTCGAGAAGAAACTATTACATCATAATAGTAATGGAACTAAGTAGACTACGGACAAAGCGTGAATAAGAGGATTCTCAAGAAGTGTGTGACCGATGGAGATCAGAGTAGCGCAACGGATGGGCAGAATCAGATGAGTATGTAGTGGGTATGGACGGACTACTTGAAAGATTTTGTATTGGAATGGAGATATCTTCCTAAGAGAACTCTCTAGAGCAATATTTCGTTTGTTTCTATCTCTCGGTGATCCACCATAATCTTGAGAGGTAATATTGATGGACCGACTTAGAGAAGGCTTCATGATTGATGTGTGATTAGTTATCCCCTGGTCGACGGTCGAGCTTGTGGGCATAGTGACCATTGAAATGATGAAGTCAGGTAAAGGATGTTGCTTGACAAATACCCATCGAGGATATGCCTTGTGCACTTATGAGCGTGCGTGAAAACTTGGGCGATGGTTGTAGGACCGCTGTTAGGATTCAACCGTTGTCAATGGAAATGTAAGGGAAATTGTCGGATATTAAGGTTGTAGTTGTGGGATTCTACTCCCTTATGGATTTCAGTGGCAGTAATTTGGCCTAAGACTGAATGAAGGATTTGTTTGGAAGTGAATCTGGGATATCGTCATTGAAGGAAAGTTTTGGTAAGATTTCTTAGAATGGCAGTGCTTCCAGAAACCAAGGGCAAGAGTAGGAAATCATTGGAAGATGTTAAGCAAGGCTGAACTTGGTGAATATTGAGGGCGAGGAATATCCAACCAGAGGAATTACCAAGAATATTGTAGCTATGAAGACTTTGTGTGAAGAAGTAAAGTTGTGAACCTTG
Organism: Vicia villosa; assembly: GCF_029867415.1. Taxonomy (NCBI): domain Eukaryota; kingdom Viridiplantae; phylum Streptophyta; class Magnoliopsida; order Fabales; family Fabaceae; genus Vicia; species Vicia villosa. The sequence continues at coordinate 55,674,890 of NC_081186.1, forward strand.
GAAGGATCGTTCTGAAGTATGTTGATGTGGAGTATCATAAGAGATATGTTGTGTGTGGACTACGATCCCAATCAAGAGTGTTTGGACACAGGTGTATAGAGGAGTTGTGTTTCTTGGATGGGATGACTTTTAATGGAAATCGTGAGGTTTATCCAAGAGAGGAATGTAAGGAACATTCATCCCCTCGTTGGTAGAAGATGCGAGAAGCTTGTTATCATGGCGATTGGAAGGAATTCGAGGGCGAATTCTATTTAAGGGGGGGAGAATGTAATATCCCATATTGGTCTAAGCATGATTATGCGATATTAGTAGAGTAATGAAGAGTGGCATTAGGGTAATCCTTCTTAAGTGCAAAAACCATAATGGAACTAATGGAGTTAGTTGGAAATGAACTAAGTGGCATTGTTGTAATTACCACTTAGTTAAAGGGTAATTTAGACATAAGACCTTGTTGCATGGTCCTTAAGACATGTTTGGTGGAATAAATTTATGTCTTGTGGGATAATCACTTATTGGAAGGGCTTAAGAGCAAGAAAGAGAGAGCTAGCTTCAAGCATTCATGTTCACTTCCTCCATTTTCGCACCTAGGGACAGCCTCCACTAAAAAGGTAATATCTCTCTGCTCATAACTCCGATTGAGCTGATTCTGGTCCCGTTGGAAAGCTTACGAATTTCTCTACAATTTGCATACATGGATCGCCTCTTGCATGTTCTTTATCATGGAGAAAAACGTGTTTGAAGATGAAGAGCTGATGCTGATTTTAGGAACAACATGCATACGGGTTTGACACTTTTGGTGTTAGAGTATTGATCAAAGGAGAACCTTCAGAGCACCATTATCATCCTCTCAACCTCTTCAACTCAGAATATTCATGGGATGAGGTGAGTTCCATTAGATAGGAACCTTGGGTAGGAAATTGGGATTTATGCATGTCAAGGGTTTAGTTGAGAATAACATGTTGCATGCTTGATCAATTCATATAAATGTGTTCTTATGATGCTTCCTTATGCTTTGGATGATTAGTATAAGCCTTGGGTCGAAATTGTATGTTAGGGTTTGATTTGGGATGGATTGAGATGCAAAGGATGACTGTTAGAACCAAAATTCGTATTCTGCACTGTCAGGTTCGCTACAGCGAACTCTGTGTTCGCTGCAGCGAATGTCTGCAGACTGCACTTTTGTGTTTCACTAAAACGACCATAACTTGAGTTCTACAACTCGAAACGGGGCGCCGTCAGAAGCGTTGGAAAGGTCTTTCAGTTCTCTATGTGATATTGCTTAGATAACATGATTTTGAAGCAGATATAAATTATGGCACATGATTAGGTGTTGCTTGGTTTTAGAATATGCACAATTTAGCCTTGAGTTTATGTCAATGAGATGTTATCCTTGGGTTGAACTTAGACTAGGATGTTACCCTAACTATTAGGTTGTATAATGTTATCCTAATGAGTGTATGCATGTTTACTATAGCTTATTATTCGATCATCAATGGTTGCATGTAGAAATTTGGGGCTTGGGGATCCCAAATGCGTTTCTGCATTTTGCTGATTTTGCAGAGTTCGCTGCAGCGAACTTTCATTCGCTGTAGCGAATGGTTCGCTGTAGCGAATGGTGTAGCGAATAAACCTGGGAGTTGAATTGATTTATTCGCTGTAGCGAACTTTCCTTCGCTGTAGCGAATCGGGGCTTCGCTGGGAGTTCGCTGTAGCGAACTGACCTGGATTTGAAGAAGTTTAGCTTCTGTTTGAGTTCGCTGTAGCGAACAGAAGTTCGCTGTAGCGAACTAGTCTGATACAGAATTGATAATTTTCCCTATTGAGTGCAGTTTCGTTCCGAATTGGGAACCGAAAGCCTCTTGTTTTGGATTGAGAATTATCATGGAATTGTTTGAGTAAATATGTGTTTCTATGATGATTAAATGCACGATTACATTATGATTATGACGTCGATATGCATGTTGGATGAGTTATAAATCACATGTAATGTTATGCATAGTTATGCATTTGTTTCCCGTTTGTTCCGGTTGAACATTCGGATGTGATTGCCTGTGTGATGGCTTATACCGTGCTGTGTGATCTCGGTGATGTGTGTATGCTTGAATCGGAGTAGGCCTGGCTAATAGATGATAAATCGCTTAAGACCACGACTATTGCTGTGTGATCTTTAGTTCGTGCCTTGCTGTGTGGTCTGGGATACCTTGCTGTGTGATCTTGGTATGTCTTACGCACCTGAGCTACCATTGCGATGCGCTGAGAGGGTCTTCTATGGCGTTCCTCTAGCAGGTAAACATCTGCGTGCTTGGTATGGTGAGGTAGTGGTACCATATAGGATGCACTTCTCAGTAAACTCACCTCTAGTGATGTCATGTAGACCATATCACTAGGCTTTCGCCCGGTGAGCTCATGTAGTCTTGATGGCGTTTTGTACACTGTAGCGATCACATCTGCGTATAGTGATTGACGGGGCCGTGATGCCATATAGGCAAATCACCGCTGTAACTCGTCGCGGATAAACCACATAGGAATATTCGTTTCACTTGCGATGTGCATGTACAAGTCTCTCGACAATTAGGCATGAGAGGTAACTCATCGAGGGTGCGGATGCGTAGTCTATGTAGCAGGCAAGTAAACTTACTCCTGGATTCCTCGTACATGGGTACGGGTCTGCATATCTGTTTGTACTTGGCTTGTGATTATTGTTGCTGCCTCATTGGATAGTTATGGGACTTCCAATGGTGGTCTATCCTTGTTTGTACTTGTACCTGACCGTGAGGAAACCTGGATTCTCGGTGAATCTGTTTGTTTGCATGCACATTGTAGAACCGAGCGAACCCGTAAGATAGGGGAACTCACTGAGATTTAGTAATCTCACCCCAATCATCTTATTATTTTTCAGGAACAGGTTAAAAGTAGTCGGATTATTTGAAGGATTGCTTTGAAGACTATGGACAAGCAAATGGCAGGAAGACCTCGTCAGACGTTATCTTTCCGCTGTGTATTATTGAAGACAAGTTGATTATATACATTTAGTAGAAATTGTCGTATAAAAAAGTATTTATATTAATAATAGATTTTTTTCCGTATATCATTTTGAATAAAAAATATTTGATCATAAATTCCATTTCTCGTATATAAAATTAATTAGATCAATAATAGATTTGTTTCCCGTATACATATCTCTTTTTTGTTTAGGTATCATTTACAAAAAAAAATTGGATCAATAGTAAATTTCGTATATAAACATATTTAGATCAATAGTAGATTATTTTCCCCGTATACTATTTATTTTGGAATAAAATATTTGGTTCATAATAACCATTTTTCGTAGATAATATATTTTTTTCTTATATAAATATTATTTTTGTTTAGATGTCATTTACAAAAATATTTGGATCAATATCAAATTTTCGTATATAAAATATTTAGATTAATAATAGATTTTTTGGCCTGTTCCATTTTTGAACAAAAAAAATTTGGATCATAAATAACATTTTTCGTATATAAAAATATTTATATCAATAATAGATTTTTTTCCGTATACAAACTTCATTTTTGTTTAGGGATCATTTACAAAAATATTTAGATCAATAGTAAATTTCGTATATAAAAATATTTAGATCAATAGTAGATTTTTTCCCGTATATCATTTTTGAATAAAAAATATTTGAATTATAAATACCATTTTTTTGTAAATAATAGATTTTTTCCGTATACAAATATTATTTTTATTTAGGTATCATTTACAAAAATATTTAGATTAATAATAAATTTTTTGAATAAATTTTTCTTGTATATCATTTTTTATTAAAAAATATTTCGATTATAAATACCATTTTTTGTATATAAAAATATATATATATCAATGATAAAAAAAAATTTGTGGAAGAAAGAAGTGAAAAAGTGATGAAAGAGAAAAAAAGTAGAGAAGAGAGAGAAATTTTATAAGTTTGATAAAATATGAAAGTTGTATTATTTTAATAATAAAATTAAGAACTTTATGGTACGAAGACCAAAAAACCATAATTTTAATGTGGTGGCAAAAAATCAAATAAGGGTATTTTCGATTTTTCCACAACCATTAATTTTCTTATATTATAGATGATAAAAAAAAATTGTGGAAGAAAGAAGTGAAAAAGTGATGAAAGAGAAAAAAAGTAGAGAAGAGAGAGAAATTTTATAAGTTTGATAAAATATAAAAGTTGTATTATTTTAATAATAAAATTAAGAACTTTATGGTACAAAGACCAAAAAACCATAATTTTAATGTGGTGGCAAAAAATCAAATAAGGGTATTTTCGATTTTTCCACAACCATTAATTTTCTTATATTATAGATGATAAAAAAAAATTTGTGGAAGAAAGAAGTGAAAAAGTGATGAAAGAGAAAAAAAGTAGAGAAGAGAGAGAAATTTTATAAGTTTGATAAAATATAAAAGTTGTATTATTTTAATAATAAAATTAAGAACTTTATGGTACAAAGACCAAAAAACCATAATTTTAATGTGGTGGCAAAAAATCAAATAAGGGTATTTTCGATTTTTCCACAACCATTAATTTTCTTATATTATAGATGATAAAAAAAATTTGTGGAAGAAAGAAGTGAAAAAGTGATGAAAGAGAAAAAAAGTAGAGAAGAGAGAGAAATTTTATAAGTTTGATAAAATATAAAAGTTGTATTATTTTAATAATAAAATTAAGAACTTTATGGTACAAAGACCAAAAAACCATAATTTTAATGTAGTGGCAAAAAATCAAATAAGGGTATTTTCGATTTTTCCACAACCATTAATTTTCTTATATTATAGATGATAAAAAAAATTTTGTGGAAGAAAGAAGTGAAAAAGTGATGAAAGAGAAAAAAAGTAGAGAAGAGAGAGAAATTTTATAAGTTTGATAAAATATAAAAGTTGTATTATTTTAATAATAAAATTAAGAACTTTATGGTACGAAGACCAAAAAACCATAATTTTAATGTGGTGGCAAAAAATCAAATAAGGGTATTTTCGATTTTTCCACAACCATTAATTTTCTTATATTATAGATGATAAAAAAAATTTTGTGGAAGAAAGAAGTGAAAAAGTGATGAAAGAGAAAAAAAGTAGAGAAGAGAGAGAAATTTTATAAGTTTGATAAAATATAAAAGTTGTATTATTTTAATAATAAAATTAAGAACTTTATGGTACAAAGACCAAAAAACCATAATTTTAATGTGGTGGCAAAAAATCAAATAAGGGTATTTTCGATTTTTCCACAACCATTAATTTTCTTATATTATAGATTAGATTAAAAACAAACTCATTTTAAAGATGTTCTAGAACTTTCAGCGGAGTATTTTGTAGTAATGAAAGTACTATTTTTTTTTTGAAAAAATTGTTAATTTTATAAATAAGAATATATCTCTATAATTTAATATAAATTTTTATTATTTAAACAATATTTGGAAAATCAATCTATCGAACAAGTTTTTAAATTTTCTATTCTATAAAACAGTTTCTAAAATTGTGATTACCAAATGAATTTTTAATTTTTTTTCTTTTCAAAAAAGCAGTTTGTTAAAAGTGTTTTAAAAGCTAAAAATCAAAATTAATTCAAACAAGAGAAGTAACCTAACAATCAAGTTTCCTGGCTTGTGTAAAGGTTTTAGGTTTAAGATTGGAGGAGATGGCACAACTGAACTTTTGTAGGCAGGGGTGCAGTTAGAATAAGACAGTATAGAGCATAGAGGATAAAGAAGAATAGGATATTTATTTGAGGAATTGGTAGAGGATATGGTTGTGGTTTGGAGACAACGGTAATCTGAAAGTTAAGATGAGGGTTAGAGGGACGAGTGGATTGTCTAGTGGGTAATGAAGGTTGTGTAGTAGGATTGACAAGGGTAGGGATGGTGAATTGGGTGCTATCAGGGTCAGTGGGAGCAGGTGAAGGTACAATTTCTGATGAGGGGGCAGTAGGCTCATTAACTGGTGGATTTAGGTCAATATCCATTAGGTTAGGAGGAGTATAAAGGGTTTTATTATTTGTGGGAGGAGAGAGGATGGTATCGGGTTCTGTGACAGTAGCAGAGTATGTGTTATGCAGATTTTAGGGTGAATGGTTATCTGAAAACGCAATGTCATCCAGATGCACAGTATGGTTGGAATGGTTAGGGACATTAGGGGTGGACATGGGTTCGGGCCGGTTCGGGTTCGGGCCCAAAATCTCAATCCGGCCCAACCCTCGGATGTCATTTTTAAGCCCAATTCCGACCAAATCAGCAATCGGTTTTTTCGGATTCGGATTAAATCGGATTCGGGTAACCATGTCGGTTAATTTCGGACTTCATTGCAATTGGACCTATTTAAAATTGAGTCCAAATAAAAATTCAGTAGATTTATTTCTAAAAATTTTATTTTAAGTTTAGAAATGGAAAATTAATTAAATTTTAAGATAAAAGATATTGATTATTTAGATAAAAAGTACTAGTAAATATTTGTCCAAGGCTATTTTGAAACATTTTAGATAAACATAAAAGAAATAAATTGTCCATCCAACAGTCAGTGTATATTTTAATAAAGGGGACAACTTCTCTACAACATTCAACCAATCATATGATGCCATTTAATTTTAAGAATTTTTTTTTTAAATAACCATGTATTAAAAAAAAATTACGCAAATAACAACGTTTCGGGAAAAATTACGCAAATAACCAGGTTTCAGAATACGTTAACACCAAGGCGCCATATGAGATGGCGCCACCATTGTACCAAATGAAGGGAGGCGCCATATGAAATGGCTCCTACTAAGGGAGGCGCCATATGAGTTGGCTCCTCTGTGCAGCTTTTCTGCAACAAGCCATCTCATATGGCGCCTTGGTGCTTTATGTTTTTTTTTTTGTTTCCTTAAGTATTTGAAAATAGACACTTGAATAAAGACGACAAAGATTTCCATTAAGATAAAACGATTACATAATATAATAGGAATAGAATTACATAAAATTTAATTATCGTTCGGATTTTGAAAACGACTATTGCGAGATCGCCTAGTTCGTTGTTGCACTCTAGGACCTTCATGTTGTGGTTGAGTTGAGGGCCCCGTGAAATCAATGCGTTCAGGGTCCATGTAATCCGTCAGATCAAAATCTTCCGAAGTCCCGCTTGCAAATAATCGTTGACCCATATTGTCAAAATTTTGTCGCATCGGTGGGGGGGTGGGATCAACGCGAACACGATAACATTGCTCATCCGAAAAAGTTGGGTAACTTGGAATTGGATTTTGTGGAGTTTGATACATATAAGTTTGTTGGCTAGTATGGTGTGATGGTTGGCTGTAGGTGGGGTCGGTTGGGGAATATTGTTCATGCATGCCCATGTCTGGGCTAGGGTATGATGAAGGGCCCGCACCGTCGCTTCGAAAGTATTGTCTTTGTTCTTGGTATTGTGGTTGTGTGTGGGGCATGTCGGTGTATTGGGGTTGGGTGCTTGTGAATCTACGTCGCCGTTGTGTTTGATGGGAGGTTTGGTGTTGGTATTGTTGTTGGGTGGTGAACGGTTGTTGGTATTCTTGTTGGTTTACTTGTTGGGTGGTGTGTGTTGGTTGGTATTGTTGTTGTTGATTTGATGTCGATGCCCAACGTGTGCGTGGGTCGACCAAATACCTCGGCTCAGCCACAAACATCTCAGGGTTAGTAACCATTATGTACCATGACATATATTGACGTGTGTGTTGCATAGGATGCTCATCGGGGAAAATAGGAAACAACAACACATGTCGGGCACGTCTCCTCCACATCCTACAAAATTCCGGTGCAAAATTTTGCCAGTGAACAATATCCCACTGACCGTCGACCCTTTTTTGATGCCAAGGATCCAAACAAGTTGGGTCAGACGGAATATCTTGAAGCATGCCGAACTGCATTTTAACTCGGTCGCTCTGGTGCATCTCCACAACGTTGAACCGTATGATTGCGGTTTTTGCAGTCCAAATTTCCATATCCTCTTGGTTGGGTTGATGCTCCAAACCCAAATATGGTCTCCAAATAAACTGCATATAAAGTTAAATTAATTCAAAGATAAAAGATAAATAAAGTAAAATAAGAAAATTGTATACGTAATACATACATCGCCTTCCCCAAGGTGATCCAAAAGATTTCGATACGTGGATAGATGTCGCCGAGGATTCTTTGTGTAATTCATGCCCGTTACGCAAAACCTAAAACAAAGAGTTTTATTAAGTTATTTACAAATATTTATCATCAGTTAATATGAAATAGATAGCGATTTGGACTTACTTTGTTGCGTAGGGGAAGATGAATATCATGTCGTTTATGGGGTTAAGAGAGTCTAATCTCCACCAACCCCATACTTGTAGCAAGAGGGCGCATCCATAGAAAGTACAAGCGTTTTTTCTTGCACACTTACATAATGAAGCGTATAGAAAGGCTAAAACAGTGGAACCCTAACTATACTCTCTTGTTTGGTTAAAATCTCGAAGCAATGGTAAATACAACATATTGACACTATTGCCCGTACTTTCGGGAAATAAGAAGCAACCAAACATCAACATAATGTAATTTCTAGCTTTTTTTATTTTTTCTTCCTCGGTTGAATTGTCATTCAATAGAAGACTATCATAATGATCCCTAAGTTGAGTAAGAAAAATACCTTGTCCCCTCGCATCACCTTCACCTAACATATCTTTGCCTAACAATTCCTCACATAGACTATTGGGTAGTTGAACAGGACCATTCACCTCGTTACCGTCAATGGGAAGACCCAACAGCATGTAAACATCTTCTAAGGTGACGGTACATTCACCAATGGGGAGATGAAACGTGTGTGTTTCTGGTCTCCATCTTTCTAACAGTGCAAGTATGAACTTCGTGTCAATTGTTGTGTTTGAAATGTTTATCACATGTCCAAAACCCGCTTGTATTAAATATGGTATGATAATAGGATCGGGAGACGGACAACCGTGTCGACGACATCGAAATCTTTCGGGATTCTAAACAAAACCATAATTTCATGGTCAGAGAGACAATCGACCACGGCGAAGGGCTACCAAGACAAGAGTATAGGGTTCTACTAGAAGAACGTTGGTGCGATTGCGACAAGTTTCAGGCATTTCGTATGCCTTGCTCCCATGTAATTGCAGCATGTGCTCATTCTCACTTGGATGCATTAGCACTCCTGTCTCCCATTTACAAGTCTGAGACCTTGCTCCACGTATACAACAATGGCTTTGCAGTGGTAGCAAAAGAGGATTATTGGCCTGCGTACGAGGGGGAAATTGTTTGGCACAACGACCAAATGCGGAGAAATAAAAAGGGTCGTCCCAAAAGCAAGCGTATCACGACTGAAATGGACGAGCTCGATAAGCTAGAAAGAAAGTGTGGTTTATGTCGCCAAGTCGGACACAATAAAAAAAATTGTCCTAATCATGCAAGTGGTTCTTAGAATTGAATTTTGTATGCACACTTCTTTTAAGATCTAAACATGTCTTCTTTTCATTAAGAAACATTTGTTACAACACAATCATTGTTAGAAATTAAATGACATAATGACTTAAAAACAACACATACAACGGATACAAAAAAACGCCAACAACACGACAAGTTATCTAAGATATAACAAGCACCAAAACAATGTCATCAGAACCGTGCATCATCATCATTACGTCTCTGTCTCTTTCAACTTCCTCTAACCAAGTACGAGACGTTCCAGTCGCAAGTGATATGGCAGTTCTTCTTCTCTGGATTCTTCTAATTTCTTCGCCTGTTGGGATGTCGTCATCTAGCCAGCGTTTCAACTCTCTCTTTAGACGCTCCATGGAATGGATGTTCCAAATTTTCATTTTAATCGGCGGTTTAACGACCGAGAAAAATACATACCCATCTCTTGTGAAAATCTCAGAAGCCATAATGATAAAATTTGGGAGAAATGAGATGATTTAGTGAGAAAGTGTGAGGAATGGTGGAGAAATGAGGTATTATTTATAGATGAGACAGATACAAGGAGGAGCCATATGAGATGACTCCTCCTCCTAAAAAATGAATGGAGGCGCCATATGACATGGCTTGTTGTACTTAGTGTGCCATCTCATATGGCGCCTAGGTGTAAAAAAAAGGGGTCACGCCATTTGAGATGGCGCCTTCATGTATGCATTTTCTGAAACCTGGTTATTTGCGTAATTTTTCCCGAAACGTGGTTATTTGCGTAAATTTTTTTTAATACATGGTTTTTAAAAAAAAAATTCTAATTTTAACACAATTAATTATTTATTAAATATTACAATTGATTGTTGTATTCAAGGCATTTTACATAGGAGGTAACCTTACCCAACTTTTTGAGTTGGATGGATAAGAATTCACCTTTAATAAAAAATAATTTTATTACAATTTATAACATTTAAAAATGGAATCAGTCATATTGTCCAACGGATTCATGCAACTTGTCAGCAATACCTATCATAAAAAATTTAAGGATAATAATTAACAAAAGATAGATATTGTAGATAACTAAATAAAACATAGTAAAAATGATTTAGACCAAAAACAATTAATTTTATTATTAATTATAATTAATAGAGTAAATAATCAATATTAATGATAAAATTCAAAAGTTATAAAAATAACAGATTAATAATAACAATAATTATAATTCTGTTAATGGTTTAGTAAAAAATACAATTCTATTTATGATAAATTTATATTAAATAAATGATAATATTTGATTTGACTCCCAAACATTAAAACTCATTAATTCTCATAAATCATTCACTAACAAAAACAATATTTTGCGAAATATAAAATATTTACTTGAATCTCACAATCAGGGTAATTGCTTATGATGATTTCCTCAGCTTGAGACATGATTCTTTGATGTAGTAGCATAATTATAGAGAAAGGTTATATTTACCTGAGCAACACAATTAGGGAAACAAAATATAGAAAAGTACTATATAATAAACAAGCAGTAGAAACTCTCCATTCATGCATTCTATGAACATGATAATAAACAAAGAATACAAAAAACTTTACAGTAGAATAATTTCGGTCTGAAATATACCTACTACTGATGTAAAAATAAAATGCTCAAAGATAACCAACTTTTAGTCCTATTTGCAGCCAGAAAAGTATTCTCAGATAATAAAAAACAAATTGTTCTACAATATTATATTTTCACCTGCCAAAATAAGAGAAAATCAAAAAAATTAAAACAAATCTCTTTAGCTTCCTGCAACAACCAACCAAAAAAAATTCTCAAACTTTAATGGATATATAAAACTAAATTAAAAATTGCAAATGAGGATGAAACAAAGTAAAAAGAAATATAAGAGATAGTTTACAATGATTTTGCTCCTTCACAACTCCATTGTCACAGATCCATACTTTTGATTGTTCCAAAGCCCTTCATTTAGAAAAACATATGATGAAGTTAGGGAAAGAAACTCAATATAATAAAAAAACATGAAAGAAACTCAATATAATAAAAAAACATATTTTACCACTCCTGTTACCAATGTTGTAATAGATACAAGCCTTCTAATCAGAGCCAATTTTCCATGAACAAAGAAGCAAGTTTCAGATCTCCAACAAACTCACAGTTTCTCACTTGCATCTATATTTAGCCACCAAGGTCACCTATAATCAAGTCAAGTTGAGTCAACCACAACAAACATCTAAAAAAACATTAACTAAATCAAATACAAGCATGAATTAAAATAAAATAAAGAACTTGTTTCTATCTAAAAGCAGTATCAAGAATGTTCAAAGATATAATAAACTCAACTGTCACACTCCTTTATAATCCTCTAGTCCTGTTTCACAATCAAACACAACAAAACCATTAAGAACTTCCACAAAGAAAAAACTAAAAATAGTATTAAACCTCTGAATAATAGTAACTTAACCATCTCACAAATCACAATAAACCCATTAAGAACCTCCAAAAGTCAGATAATACACCAAAATATAAATAAAACCACAAATCATTTCTAGCAGTATACTAAAATTACATAAAGCATAAACCTTCCACAGAACAAACAACATCAGAGAGGAATAAAGGGTTTTCAGTTAGGAAATATTACCTTTTGATTTTCACTGTGATATTTTTTCAAGAATTTAGAGTTAGAGTTTGGGTTTTAAAACTAAGTGAAGTAAGTGTGAGAGTGGAAAAGATTGTGAGCGTAAGGGACGATGATGGTGGTGGTGAGGGAAATGATAAAAGAGGAATTTGGTGGTGGTGAGGGAAACGATAAAAGAGGAAGGTGGTGGTGTATTACCCATTGATGAACAGTGAAAGAGAGACTGAGAGGGGTGGAAGCGGCGCTGTTTGTGATATGAAGAATGAAAAAAGTAGAATATATATGCCTGCAAACTCAAACCCTAGTCATATATAATAATAATAATAATAATAATAATAATAATAATAAATTATAAATATGTAATTTGATCGGTTCGGTTCGGGTTCCGATGGGTTCAAAACCAACATCCGGTTCCGACCAAACAAACCCACTGTAACCCTTTGTTACTTTCCGAACAAAACCGTGAACCGAACCGGTCCGAACCGTTTCTCATAATTTCCAACGGATCGGTCGGTTATATGTGGGTGGTTGGATTTTGTCCACCCCTAGTTAGGGTAGGATTTAGAAGGAGTAGTAGGGGATTTAAAGGGAAAGATAGACTCGTAAAAGATGACATTTGTGGAAATAAATAGTTGGTGAGTGGATAGGTCATAAAGAATAAATCCTTTGGTGCCATCTTTGTAACCTAAAAAGATAACTTTTCTAGATCTTGTGTCACACTTTGTTCTATGCTATAAAATCAGTTAGGCTAGTTTTATTTTTGATCTTTAGTTTTAAGAAAAACAACCCATGTGTATCGAGTGTAATCATCTACAAGAGTTAAAAAATATCTATGTCCTAGAATAGAAGTAGTGGAGTAAGCACCCCATAAGTCAGCATGTAAAAGTTGAAAAGTTGTAGAAGTAGAAGTAGTGCTAGAAGGAAAGGAAAGTCTCTTTTGTTTAGAATTGTGGCAAGAATCACAAGGAGCCATTGTTGGCTTACAATTGAAGAAAGGAAAAAAATTCAAATAGATTTTAAACCTATATCAGATACATGACCTAACTTGGAATGCCAAAAAGTATAAGAATCAATTTCAGTGGCATTACAAAGAGCTGGAGGATAGTGAGATTCAAGGATATACAATCCTCTTTGGAGATTAACAATACCAATCGTTAGCTTGGAAGGATTCTGCACAATGTGGCAGGTACTAGAATGAAACAAAAGGTGACAATTAAGGTCAGTGGTTAGTTTGGCTAAAAATACAAGGTTAACATTAAAGCTAGGTATGTATAAAGCATCGTGGAGAGTGAGGGATGTGGAAAGGTCTATGCTGCCAGATACAGTAGTAGTGATGTGTGAGCCATTTGGGAGAGTGACATATATATGGTAAATATGGTGATAACTTATAAAACAAGTAAGACTATAGGTAATGTGATCAGTGGCTCTTGTGTCAAGGATCCAGAGATTGGAGGACTTACCATTTTGCACAACAGAATTTGTTGTAATGGCAAGAGGTGTGCTGGTGATAAAGTTTGTGGAAGGCTGGATTTTTTATTATTGAAGGAGTGTTATGATGCTGTGTAAATCCATACCTTGATGTTGTTGTAGAGGAAGCTCCTTGTTCAGAAACATTGTTGGCAGAGGATGGATTTTTGAGCTTATTCTTGAAACCAGGAGGGTAGCCATGCTTGATAAAACATGTGTCAATCGTGTGGTTGGTGCGACCATAGTGAGTACACACCCTATTAGGTTTTGAATATGGGTTTCTACCCTTGTAGTTAGGGTTCCATGACTTTTCATTGCCCCGAGAAGGAGTGGAATTAACCTACAAAACAGAAACAGGGGAAGTAGAATCTACAGAGGGTAAATCCGCAGAAGGATCTAGCCCACGTTCTTGTTGAGTTACCAAAGCAAATGCACGATCAATGTCTGGAAGTGGAGTCATCATCATAATTTGAGACCTGGAATTTTCAAACTTCTCGTTAAGGCCCTTTAGAAATCGTATCACATAATCTTGCCAGCGATAGGTTCTGACGGATAAAATCACACCACATGTACAGGGAATAGCACACGAAAAACATTGAAGAGGACAATATGATTCTAGTTCATCCTAATACACTTTGAGTTGCGTAAAGTAATCAAAGACGGCGAGAGTTCCTTGCCTGAAACGATAAACATCTTCTTGGATGTCAGAGATATGAAATATATCGCTCTGTGAGAAACTCGTGCGTAGATTCGTCTAAACGCCACCTGCAGTTTGGATCCAAAGGATAGATTTTGCAATGGATCAGAAAAGCCACGCAAGAACCATCATGTGGCATCGTGTCCATTGCGTAAGAAGAGGATCATCGGGTGGTGGTTTGGGAAGACTTCCATCAATGAAAAATATTGAAGAGGACAATATGATTCTAGTTCATCCTAATACACTTTGAGTTGTGTAAAATAATCAAAGACGGCGAGAGTTTCTTGCCTGAAACGATAAACATCTTCTTGGATGTCAGAGATATGAAATATATCGCTCTGTGAGAAACTCGTGCGCATATTCGTCTAAACGACACCTGCAGTTTGGATCCAAAGGATAGATTTTGCAATGGATCAGAAAAGCCACGCAAGAACCATCATGTGGCATTGTGTCCATTGCGTAAGAAAGGGATCAGCGGGTGGTGGTTTGGGAAGACTTCCATCAATGAAATGCTGCTTATTCTTGGAGATTAGGGCAATTTCCATAGAACGAGAGCATGTGTGGTAGTTCTTGGAATAAAGAAGAAGGGAAACGAGAATGAGAGCCGGATTTTTGTTAGGATGAAGGTAATAGGGATTCGCCGAGTTGGTCGAGAAATCAGAGTAGGGATTGGCCATTGAAGTAGAAGGGAAGAAGAAAGAATCACTAGATTAGAGGTTTTCTCTTAATACCATGTTAACTAATTGCAGAAAAAACATGGAGAAAGAAGTAAAAAAGTATTTCATTATTATCAGAATTATCTGTTTTCACCTTAACCTTCAAATTCAAGTGGCCCTCCTCTTATATTCAAGGACTGTTATCTATTACAAGTAATACAAGGGGACAATTGCTTTATCCACCCCAACCTTCTTAGGAACCACTGCAAAATCCCAAAAACGCCCCTATAATTCGGAAGTGCATCTCCGAAGTTATAAAGAGGGATGATTTCCGAGATGCATCCCCGAAATCATTTTTTTAAGTAAAAAAAAGGTGTTTTCGGAGATGCATCTCCGAAAACAACATTTCAGAGACGCATCTCCGAAAACACATGCGTTTTGAAGTTTAAACAAAACAACCTCCCCCCTTTTTTCATTTTAACCTAAAACAAAAAAAAATTCAGTACAACATCCATTTGCTCCTACTACTACACAAAGGGGAACCTCTAAACTTGCTCTACAACATTCAAAGGCTACTTCAAAGGCTAGATTTAAAGCTTCAAATTTGTAAGTTTCACAACCTTCAACTCTAGGATTGATAATCATATTAGGGAACTTAAAAATTAGCAAAATGTTACAGGGTTAAGTTATTATATGTTAGTGAGTGTGTTTAGATAGAAAAAACTAAATTTTGAAGCATTTAGGGCAAGAAGCGGGTTTTCTGCAAAAATGGAGTCGCAAGTGTTTTCAGAAGTGAATTTCTGAAAACACCTTCATGATCAGTTTCGGAAATGCACTTTCAAAATGTAGTTAGAATTGATTTTATTTTTATTTTCTAAATTGTTTCAAAGTCTTACCATTTTTCTATGTTTTCAAGAAAATGTCAGGAAACCAGGCACGACTCAGACAGGGTAGGGAGACCCAGATTGCATCGGCTCGACGCGAGCGGGCGGCAGAACTAGCATCCACACAGGGACGGGGTCGAGTATGAGTACCTGTCTATATGGATGAGGCGCCTTCATGTTCCTCATCTGGATCGAGGAGTCGACTGGCTTTGGTGTCTTCTTCACGTCAGGAGGAGGTACGAGAGGATGAGGAAGAGGTGAGACAAGAGGAGGAGGAGGATATACCCAATGTTCACCTTGCGCGCAAGGAGAAGGATATACCCGATGTTCACCTTGTGCACAGGGAGGATGATGCGGAGGAGGGGGCCACGCGGGAGGGCCTACGGACACTTCCGTGTTGATTTACTACCACGACCACGCCGCTCGACGTGTTTGGGAGGGAGAGGTAGTTTTTTTTAATTACACTTTCTAATTTAACCGTATTTTATTTAGGTTTTTATTCCACTTTTTTCCTAACGGTCTAACTAACAATATTTTTTGTTTTTGTTTTTGTTGTAACAGTAATGGCCGAACATAAAACCCGTGAACCATGCGCTAAATTTTTTGGATTTGTTTAGGCCACAGGCCCATTGGTTTAATGATGTTGTAGTTGTTCCTGGGCTTGGCGGGTTATGTATGACCGAATATAGTACTATCAGCCACGTCATGCAGGGGGCTTTTGTAGAGCGGTGGCACAAGGAGACGTCTTCTTTCCACTTTCCTGTTGGGGAGTTGACGATCACCTTACACGATGTTCAGTGTCTTCTCCCTCTGCCGATCAGAGGGAGGTTACTGAACCATTCCCGAATACAGAGGGTCAAGGCGATAGAGTGGATGGTCGACTATCTAGGAATGGACCCAAACATGGCGGATAATGAGTGCCAAGCTACAAGTGGGGCGCATATCCGGTTCTCCAGCTTGAAAGATCTTTATGAGAACCACTTGGTGGCAGCAGCGGAGTTCGAGCAGGAGGGTGACAGGCTTTTTACTGAGTATCACCGTGCTTGCGCTCTGCGGTGTTGGTTCATGTTCTTGGTAGGCACCACACTCTTTGTGAACAAAAGTGCAACCTACGCTGACATGAATTATCTCCGCTACTTTATCGACCTGACTACGATTGACCAGTGGAACTGGGGAGCAGCTATTTTGGTATACCTATACTAGAAGCTGAATGAAGCCTCCAACTGGAGGACCAGACAGTTGACTGGATCTTGCACCCTCCTTACGATACGTTTCTTTTTGATTATTTTACATTTAATTATGGTTCATTTTATTTTTAACATATTATCGTATTTTTGTTTCAGGGCTGGATCATCTCATACTTCCACCGCATCCACGGCTTCGCCATTGATCCTGCGTACGTTTGTTGTACCCCAAAATTTGTCCACACTTTTCAAAAATTCAAAACTATTTTAAAAATTGGGTTTTATAAAAATCTTGGATTCATTTAAATTGACATCCTGAATTTTATAAATATTCAATTTAAAGTCTATTTTTAAATATAATAGTTTACTATTAAATTGTTATATTTTAATAAATAGAAAAATGTTGACCAATGCTTCACATACTTTCAATTGGCTATTTATTTCAAATAAATAACATAGCTTAGTTGGTTAAGAAGTAAGGTTTGCAATCAAGAGGTCACGGGTTCAACTTTTGCTTGGTGCATTTCCATCTTTTTAAAACTATTTTTATCTTTTTTGCACCTGAACGTACCTGGAAATGATCCATGGGCTTTTGGGTTGGATCATTTCCTTTTTAGGATCGGTCTTGACCTAATTCCACTATATAAATAGAACGCTCCACCCTCACATTTGCAAAACAATTTCCTAACATTCATCAACAATCACTAACCCAGTTTTCACTTTTTTTGTTTTGCAAATCATTTTTCATAAACTTTTTCAAAATCCTTTTTTTGGCCGATGATTAATCTATGAGGCCTCCCTTTTTAAAATGTTTTTTTCAAGTTTTTGGCCAATGATAACACCTGAGGTCTGATTTTTTTAAAATGATTTTACAATCTTTTTGGCCGATGATTTTTCATATGAGGCCCCCTAATTTATTTTCAATATTTATTTTCAACCAAATGATGAACATCCGATATTTATTTTCAACCAAATGATGAACATCCGATGGTTCTCCGTGTTCACAATCTTTACTAACAATTACACAAGAAATCCTAACCTACACTTTTATTATTGTTTTTTTCACGGTCAAAATCATCCATGTATATATTCCATTAACCTACAAATCATTTATTTTTTTTATAAAAAGTAACACAATCAGTAAAATTGGTGGTAATATCTGAAACTCACTTTATGCCTAATGTATTATGCATATATCAATTGATTTTCATGATGTCGTGTTCATGCGGAATTCAAATGCTACCCTTTTTACAATCTGAATTCATAAAAGTATATAATTCATAAAGAGTATATAATAGTTTTAATTGCAAGGTCCCTGTAAGCATACCCAGATTCAGGTTCGGCCCAATCTATCCGAAGGCCCTGTTTTAATTTAATAGATAAGCCTAAATTAAAAAAAAATAAATTATAATTTTAATAATTAAAAAACAAATAAAATTATATTAATTAAAAGAAGCACCAAAATTAATTATTTTTAATTTAATTTTATTGTTTTTGATATTTTGCATTTCAATATCTAGAAAATTCTTATTATCAGTAAGATTGTAAGATTGTAGCAAAGCAATAATTTTAATAAAGGGTGTACACAAATGACAGCTACTTTTTCATAGTTGAAGCTTTTAAGATAAAATCAATAAATTTCTCTTTATTTATAACATTTTATAAATTATCATAAACTATTGAAATTATTGAATGACTCATACAAGCATAAACAAAAAAGACATATCTATAATATAAGAAAATTAATGGCTCTGGAAAACACTAATTTAACCCTTTGTCTTTGCCCTCCACCTCATCATTTGAGGGGTATTTTTTGTCCAAAATTTACTTTTTCTAACCAATTTGTACTTTTAGTTTAAACTCAATGATAGTTACTTTGATTTGTGTACAAATTATAAACTACTTTTGTCTTATTAGTTCAACTACAACTAAATGTAAACTAAAATATCAATTTTTTTGAATTCAAAACACCTTTTTGGGTGAACAGTCCCGCCCTTCCCCCTTGTCCCAAGAGAATAGTTTTCTGTCTTCCAAAGCGCAGTCTTATCTCATACAAACGGCAGGCCATCCTCAAGCTTCGACGGTCTCTCTCTACTTCGATCAGACTCTCTCTCTCTCTCTCTCTCTCTCTCTCTCTCTCTCTCTCTCTCTCTCTCTCTCTCTCGATCTCTTCTCTCTGATTCTCCACCCAACTCTTGGTGAGATTTTTCTAATTTTTGTTCTTTGTGTTTTTGGATCTACGAATCTGTTGTCTTTTTTCTTCTTCTACAAAAATTTCTGAAGGGTTTTATGTACTTGGAAAATGACGATAAGATTTAGGCTTTGATTATAATCTTTGTGGCTATGGTTGTGTGTTTGTGTGAACAGTTCTTCTTTTTGCAACAATTTCTGAAGGGTTTTTGGAAAATGATGAATGAAAATCTTAGGGTTTTATTGTTTGTTTCTTTGTGGCCGATTTTTGGTGAACAGTGGTCTCTTCTTCTTTTTCTAACCATTTCCTGACAGGTTTTGGAAGATGAACTACAAAAGTTTTTTAGGGTTTTTCTAATCTTTGTCCATGGCTGTGGTTTCTGAACAGTGATCTCTGCCTTGGGAACTGTGCATTAATTATTATATACCGATATAGTTTAGGGTTTATTCTTAGCATTTAGGTTGTAGACTTTGGTTATGGTATGCAGGTTTCTATTATGGAGGTTTCTAATGTACACTGCTAGAATTGTTTTCCTACATAAACCTTTTTGATTTGTTTTAAATGGTACACTGCTTGAAGCAGCAGACAACGAAGAAAAACAAATACACCAGAGACATGAAGTTGCTTGTCATGTTGCTTTGATTGAGGAAGCCAGGCGTAAGGCTGAAGAGAAAAGGAAAATTGAGGTATATTTTCCTTAATTTTTTAGTATCTGCTACATCAAGTTAGTTGAGATCTAAATCTCTGCTTATAAGTTGCTTTATTTTTCTTTTAATTTGAAATAGATAGAAAGAAGAAAGCATGAGGACGAGTTAAAACAAGTGCAAAAATAGGAGGAACATTTTAATCATGTTAAGGTAAGAGTTCATATGTGATATGAATTATAGAATATTAAAAGTTATTATGATTCATTGTGATTGACATTTGTGAATTTCTGAATTTTTATTGACAGTGGTTCACTACACTCCTCTATATGGCTCTTTTAGACAACCTTCATGTTCCCTTTGTTCCCTTTAGACTACTAAGTGTGTAAGTTGGAAGTCTATTTTGCTAGGTTATGTTGTACCAAAATAAAAGCTAACAGTATAAATAATTTGTACTTTCAGGAGCACCAAATTTTGAGAAAATCTGAATGGAAGAGCATATGTTGACTAATGAATGTCGAAAAATTAACTGCAAAAGCATCACCAAACACAGCATGAAACGAACGACTTCCTGTTTGAGTTATTGTACAGCTTCTGTATTGTGAACAGGTTTGAACAACTTATGTATTTAGGACTTACAGTATTACAAGTTTTATATAGTGTGTACAAGTTGTTGTAAATGGTGTGTGGATAGTGTTGTGTAGCTTACTTGATTTACTCCTTGCTTTCTGAGTCCTCAATTTTCTTAACTGGTGTAAAATTGAAGTGATAAATAACACTCATAACTTACAATTTCATACAGCGACGAACCCACGTATAAGTGATAAATAACACTCATAGCTTACAATTTTATAAGGGGGCAGTCCCACGCTAGAAATTGGTCTGTCGCTGCCTGTTTGAGAATAAAATTCAAATTCTTATTTTTCTCATCTTTTAGGTCTGGTGTTTTAGGACAATTCATGCCTTTGGTTGGCAAAGATTGGACACAATTAATCTGGGGTGGCAAGGCTTTTCTCTGCCATGAAGGTATTTTTTTTGTTTTCTTATGCAGATTTAACTTATGCAATTTACTGATCAGGTTGACAAGGCTTTTCTCATCCATTAAGATAGAGTTGACATAATTTTACTGGCTGTAACATCATATTTTTCTATCTCAAGAAAACTTACAATAAAATTATGTGTTTGTAAATAAAACTTACAACATTTTGAATACAAACAGTAAGTGTGGAATAAAACTACACTCTTTGGGAATATGATGTAGTGAAGTTTCTAAATTCTATGAAGCTATGGAACCATTGCACCTGGTTTGTGACACTGTCTAAATTTCAATTTTTTTCTCTTGTAGTTTATGGAGCCTCTTGAACTGTGTTATAGGTCCCTCTGTGCAAGTGGTGACCGACCAATTGCAGATGGAAGGCTACTCGATGTCTTGCAACAAGTTTCTACATTTTGACCAATTGCATATGGAAGTCTACTTGTATGTTTCTTGGTATATTTTCTCAATTTTAATTTGGATTATTCATTTCTCAATTTTAAATTACATAGTTGCAGTTTGTGTGGGATGCTTTAATTTCATGCTTGAAATTGTTACTAATTGGTTACAATCTCCTACATTTGTTTGTAAAATAGTCATTACTCTTGAAGGAAAAACAATTCATGTTTGCTACTTCAAAACTCAATACATTCTGAATTGAATTTTCCAATATTATTTGCTTAACTTTTCGCACATATGCCTCCAGCATTGTTGGTTGTTTCCCTTGCCCATATTGTTGATGGAGTAGCGTTGGTGTCTGCAACAAAGGCCTCTGGTTTTTGGTTCCGGTTCCTACTGTGAAGTTTCAAGTTCTGGTTTCAAGGTTGAATTTGTATAATTCCTCTTCGGTTGGTTGTTCGGAGTTTGTATTGTTCGGCTGAATTGATTAGGTTTCCGAGATAAAGGCTTTAGCAATTTTCAGATTAGGTGAACACTGTCATTTGATTATTTGGCAGCAATAAAGATTTAGGATTAAATCATGCACCTGTTGTGTCTCAACGAGCAATCAAAGTACTTGTAGTAGCGGGAGCAACGGAGATATGATCACTCCATCATGTTTAAAAGTTGGATTATGTGGACAAAAGAGAGCAAGTAGTAGAACATTCTCTGACTATCTTAATTATTTTTTAATGAAGCATACTAGAATATGTAAGTAATAATTTATGTGATATTTAATTTTAAAACTTGAATGGTTAATGTACCTAGGATCTATCCTATATGCATATGACAAAATAAATATATGGATGTCTTTGTATTACTAATGTTAGTCATGATGCTACCATTTTAATGACACTGAAACAATGAGAACTTATTATAAATTATGATCTTTATATTAACCAATAATAATCCAAATTATGTACATGTTATGAATGGAATTATCCATGATGACATTGAATGGTTTTGGGGTTAGTCTTTCAAAATTATGTTCTAATTAATCATAATATTCAAATTCAACATATGTTTCATCTACTTCTCTTTTTTCTCCTTCTGGTATGCTTTTACTTCAGCAATTACTCATGCTAGCTTTTACTTTCCATCATTACATGCATGTTTTATTAAAAAGGTAAAATGTAATATGCAATTCAACTTAAGTGTAATATTTTTGAATTTGATCAGTTTGCAATACCATACTACAATTGGATAGCTGTTATAACCAGTCTACAATCATCTTCATATCTATGTCTTGAACTTTAAATTATTTTATGAAAACTGTGATCTATAACCAGTGTTTTATACATCTTCTTTTTATAACCAGACTTCAATCATCTTAGTAGTTGCAACTAATGGATAACTAAAGTTGAAATGTGCTTAAACAACTAGCTCTATAAATTGTCATGCATACTTTACAACATAAAGTTCAAATTAAAACTTAATGATATGTGCATGCTTATGATCTCACTTAAAAAGGAAGATTACATAAAGTAACCATGGCAATATTACATCATATTTTCCTCTCATTTTTATATTTCTTTCTTGCATTAGGATGTACTTAACCATATTTACTACAAGTTATAGCTATATATCATATCAATGCAAGTGCACTCTTTGGTCGTATCCTGTCAAATCTTGAGCAGTCACATGTCATTTGTTGTCTCCACATACATATTTTTAGTTAAACAATATATTGTTATATTATAACATTTTTATATATGAAAATGTTTCATGTTATTTGTTGTCTTCAAACACATATTTTTACTTAAACAATATATTGTTATATTATAATACTTTTATTTATGGAAAAAATTATAGATATTAAATTATTATCTCTTTTAAAAACGACTAAGTTTTATAAACAATGATATTGTTATAAACAGAAACAACTATTGATTCAAATTTTTTAAAAATATTGTAAAAATAAAAATAATATTTATATATAGAAATAAATACATTGGTGATTCAATTGTTTTTATATACGGGAGTAACTTTTTTATTAATTCAAAAAACAAAAAAAATAATATTTGTATACGAATGCATGTATCTGACCAGAACTTGTGTGTACACACGGGTTTGAGCAGATATTTTAAAATTGTGTTCTCTTATAAAATAATTTTTTATTTGTATATAATGTCAAAATAAAAATAATATTTTAATACGAGAAAAAAATAAATTGTTGATTAAAATATTTTTATATATAGAGAAAAATACTATTGGTATTAGGGGTGTTCATGGGTCGGTTTGGGTTGAATTTAGCCAAAACCATAACCCAATCCGTACATGGTACACTGGTTTGGGTGAGGAAAAATAACCACCCACAATATCATTGGGTTGGCTTGGGTAAAACCACAAATTTATGGGTTGGATTGGGTTGGGTAATGGGCTACCCAATATTATTTTTCCTTATATAATTATTAATGATATGTTACATTTTTTTCTTAATAAATAGCTTAACATGTTATTGTTTTTTTTTTAACATCAAATGTCAAAATGTATAATGAAATTTATCGTAAACATATATTTGTAAAAATCAAAATTACATTAGTAAAACCTAGAACTGCATAAAATACTTGCAATTTATTAGAATTAGCATCAAAATAATCAAAATGTGACATCCTAAATAAGTTAAAATCATTACTTACTAAATAAAAGATGTTCAAAAAGTTGAAATTGAAGCAAGCAAAATTAAAAACATCAAAGTCATCACTTGTCAAATTAAAAAAAAGAGAAAAAATATAGTCACTCAATAACCCATGGGTTTTGTGGGTTGGGTGTGGTTTTACCCATAACCCAATTATTTTGAATGGGTTTTCATTTTTGAAAACCGTATTCACCCAATAACCCGACCCAACCCACTTTTTTGGATCGGTTTGGGTGGGTTTTACTGGATTTATTGAGTTTACCCAACCCATGAACACCCCTAATTGGTATAAGCGAGAACAACTTTACCATTGATCCAAATATTGAATAATGAAATATATTGACCATTTATTTTTGTTAACTTTACCTAAACAAAATAAAATAAAATTTGTATACGAAAAAAAATCTATGATTGATCCAAATATTTTTATATACGAAAAATGGTATTTATGATCCAAAAAATTTTGATTCGAAAATGGTATACGGGAAAAAATCTATTATTATTCTAAATATTTTTATATATATGAAAATTTACTATTGATCCAAATATTTTTGTAAACGATACCTAACCATAAATAATATTTGTATACGGGAAAAAATTTATTATTGAACAAAATATTTTTTATATACGAAAAATAGCATTTATGATCCAGAAATTTTTTTATTCAAATATGGTATACGGGAAAAAATATATTATTGATCTAAATATTTATATATAAAAAAATTTGTTACCGGATACCTAACCATAAATAATATTTGTATACGGAAAAAAATTTATTATTGATTTATATGTTTTTATATAAAAAAATTTATTATTGATTTAAATATTTTTTTTCTTTTTTAAAATTCTATTTAAAATAAATATATTAGGTAAACAAATACGTGTACCAGACCAGAACCCGTGCGTATGCACGGGTTTGTTACTAGTTCCTGCACAATAATAAGAACAACAATGATATTTTTATTATATTAATCATCCTTAGTTCTTTACACTTGTTTTTAAGTCTTTATTTGTTTGACAGCTACCTACCATTGTACTCTTCAATTATTTTTTAATATAAATTAATCTCTTTTTTTTCACTCTTTCTTTAACACTACCTATTCTATTCCACCTCTTATTTTCTTATCTCTTCTTTGATAACTATCTCACTTTAACATTACCCATTCTACTCCACCTCTTCTTTTCTTATCTCTTCTTTGATAACTATCTCAGCACAACCAATTTATTTTTTTTCTCTATCTCTCACACATAAGTTTTTAGAGTTCTAAGTTCTTACAATCCTAAAATAAAAACCCCATCCACAAACAACAAAAGAAACCCAGAAAAAGAAAACATAGAGCCATAGAAAAAAGAAACACATATAACTTTCATTATTCTTACAATTTTGTTTAATCCATCATATTTCTAACTATATTCTTTCCTTAATTTTATCTTATTTTTTACAAAATTGAAAATAATCAAAGCATTCACAGAAGATAAATAATTTTGATTTGAATGAACTTACTAATTGCACGACACCGCCGCATCGTCAACCTTTGCCATTTTGTTTGTGATTTCTTGCTTTGCCGTCTTTTCATTTGCCGTTTTGTTTGGAATGAAGAAAAATAACACTTTTTTTTAAAATTTGATTTTAATTATATCTAACAAAAAAAATGGGCCCTCAAAAATTTGAGGCCCAGAGCTATTGAGCCTGCTGCACCTGTGAAAGGGCGGCCCTGCCCAGATTCATGTATACACTAACTTGGTTTACTTTCTGATTCTCGTGTACCATTGTTTCAATCTGAATACTAGTATATCCATCTAATCTAAAGAAAAGGAATAAAAAAACAGAATCTAAAGAAAAGCATATTGAAAAACTGGACAACAAAAAGGAAGTAGCAGCAGTTGTTAATAATTACTAATGCATTGTTTCTTTCATTTTTTTTACAGATTAAAAGACTCAAGAGCAAGACTGATTCACGATTCTGCATCAAAATCTGAACCTGCAACACATTCAATAGACTGGTTCATATTGTTTGTTTTTGTTTTTGTCTTTAAGAAGAAGAGGAATATGTTGAATTGAAGAATATTTGGATTTCTTTATTCTGCTAAGCGTGAAACCAACAAGGAAGAAGGAAAAGCTGACTCAATTGATAGAAATAGGTTTGGGCCGGGTTGCTCCATCTCAAGATCAGGATTTATTTTTTGGTTGGGTTCAAATATTCGTTTACTAAAAGCCCAGTCTGAATTGCTAACCCGACGCCCATTGCGAGTGTACCATCTCCTGGGGTTAATCCAATTTCAGTTTTGGGCCTACACTGACCAGCACATTCTGTTTTCTGGCTTTATTGCTTCTTGCTAATCACACCCCATTTTTTATTCTAGTTTTAATTGCCTAACTATTTTGTTTCTTTTATTTTAAATTTTAATTTGAAATTTTACTATAATAAAAAATGCAAAAAATAGATTTAAATTAATCAGATTTTTAATTTTCCATATTAAAAAAAAATTATTTTCTTTTAAAAACTTTAATACGCTTTTTAGTTGGTCTTGATCAATTGTTAATACAATTTCTCATACATTGTTTTGTATATATCCGTACTAACATTTTTTTTGTTGATTGCGAGGTACCACTTGATACTGAGACTCTCGAGTTTCATGGACATTTATCATTTGCAATTTTATTTAATTTCGTACATTTATCAAATCAAACTATTTCTCAAAACACACACACACTATACCTTTTTCAAGCTTTTCAAACAAAACAAAACGAGCTAAGCAAACTAAAAGCCCGTAGATAACTACGGATGAAAAGGGTGCTAATACCTTCCCTTTTCATAACTTACCCCTCGAACCCAAGTTTTTTTAAAATGGTCTTTTTCTGTTCTTTTTACCTTTCCTAAGTAAGTTGGATAAAATAAAAGTCGGTGGCGACTCTTGTTCACCGCAACATTGTTTGCGAAACATTTATACATTTATTTTTTAAAAGGTCAGTTCTCCCACCGAGTTACAGAACTGGCGACTCTGCTGGGGATTATTTTTAAGAGTGGTTTACCTTAGGGCTTAGTTCATTATAAATGTTTTAAATTGTTTGTGTGCTTTATTTTTAAAGGGAAATGCTTGGGTTTGTTATTGTGTGAAAGATCCTACATCCGGATCTGAGTACCTTAGGTAAATGGCATGAGACCAAGGAGACTGCACAGCGTATACTGATGTGGTTGATATGGTGGCTATCGTTAGTGTGACACATTGGTGTGTTTTGGTGTTCCTTGGGATCCTTCTCGAGGAAACACTTGGCTGCTGCGTGGTGTCATTAAGAGCCAGATTCCTAACAAGGGGCAAGAGGATTTGTTTTCCTCTAGCCAGATACCTTCAGACTCAAAGGTACAGTTCCTATCAAGGGGCAAGAAGATTTATTTTCCTTTAGCCATACGCCTTTAAACTCAAAAGTAACGTACCCCGAATCAGAGGGTATGACCCACTGGATATGGTGAGCTTGATTCTTATACAAGGATGTTCAAAGACGAAAGTCAAAATTCTTCAAACTAAGCTGCAACCAAGTTCAATCTCTAATGTTGCTGATCGCGACTTTACGCGTCTATTAATCTGATGACTGCAAGTGCACAGTCGTGTCGTGTAGTTTTAAAAGATATCGAATCCATAGGGACTATGAATCGATCTACCGTTATCTAAGGTTACTATGTAAAGTTAAGGCTACTAATGTTTTGATTGTTTCTAAGGGGAAGTGATTGTGAATTCTAAAAAATATAATAATAGGCGGATATCAGTATGTATTTCGTTTAAGTTTAGGCGATCCGAAGGTCCATTGGCTAATGTATTAATTCAATTATAAAAAATCTTTATTAACTAAATTGATTAAAAGTCCTCCTCTCAAACTCTCGCTCTGTTGATTTATACTACTGTCCTAACTCGTAATGTACGCTTTCGCCATCCCATTAGATTTTAGAAAATCTTTTTGGAAAATACGTAATTAATAAAATGCTTGTTTTATGAAGTTGTTATCTATTTAAATCTCCTAATCTCAAACTTTCGCTCTGTTGACTCGGAACATGCTAATATCCCTAACGTACGCTTTTGCCATCCCGCGCGGGTATAAAAACATTTTTCGAAAATAAATAAGTTCTAATTAGTTTTAATACGCTTTCGCCATCCTTAAAACTAATGTCCTATGTCTACTATCCAGTTAAAGATCTCAAACTTTTGCTCTATTGATTTTAACCTTTGACGTCTTAACCCCTCAAACTTCCGCTCTATTGGTTTTAAGACTTACTAATTAAATTAGACATACAAACAAAAAACAAGTGATATTTAATAAAATATAATTAAGCCAATTTATTTCGGATCCCACGGTTAACTTACTTTACATACTGATACCTTAATTTATTAGCCAAACATATTAATACGGTTAAACATGCATAAATTCATTTGGTTTATAATAAAAGGCATGTTAAATGGCATACAATATATCATGCAATAACAATATAAATAAAGGCGGTACATAATAAACCTGAAATAAAATAAATCTGAATTGAATTGAATCTTGAAGTACTCGAACTTCCACCACAGGTTGGCTGGATCGTTCTTTGGAAATTATCGGGCAGAAATTTAAAACAAGGAATATAAAAGATAAATCTAACGTAAGGCTAGATTTATAAAAGGTTCACAACAATCTCCGGTGTAGAAATTGTTGTGAGAAAATTAAAGCAATTGAATTGAAGGCAGGAAAATAAATGATGGCCGCATAATGATTTCGGCAGCACTTCGTTAGCAGAAAATCGGACCCTTTAAACTGAAGTAGCAACTTCTATTTATAGCTGAGGGTCTGCAGTTGAAACGCGTGAAAAGAGGAGCTTCTCTTGACTGGGGCTTGGAGACATGAGTCTCCACCTTTTGGGGAGACCCTTTGAACGACTTGAGACATGCGTCTCAAGTGGAGAAAATCCAGCAGTAGCTGGAGACGTGCGTCTCCACTTTGTGACGTGGCAGAGGGACGTTGGAGACGTGCGTCTCCACGTGCTGGAACGAGTTGGGCTACGCACAAATGATTCCTTCGTGGGCTGGGCTAGCACTTTGCACAATTGGGTCTTCTTTGCACCCTTTCTTACTTCAGCTCCCCTTTTTCATCTTTTAGGCACAAATAGTAGTGATTTTAGCTCCATTTCTTTCTTTTTCACAAATAGTCTAAATATGAACGCAAAACCTGAAATATCGCAAATACCCGCATAATATCATAATAAAACAATATAATTAAAGGAAAATGCTAATAATTATGGATTTCAAGCTAAATATACGATATAAAATCGTGTTATCAAATTCCCCCAGACTTGAACCTTTGCTTGTCCTCAAGCAAATAATAAGATAGAAAATAGGAGGACAGTGAAATGAAATACATTTCCACCACGTCGTTCGGTCATACTTAGCTACAGAGTGTTTTTGTTCGAAACTTATGCGGTAGACCCTAGCAATAAACTTACAGTGGCGACACTAGACAACTCCCAGTATGCATACCAATCCGAATCATGCCATCATAGCTTGACCTTGACTCTTCATCTTGTTTTACCCCTTTCATTCGCGCGCAATCACATTAAGCCCATTATCTTGACACGCACATTACAGAGTAGCCGGTTAGTGACTATGATCCTTCTTATGGAGTTCTGGCACATTTATGTGGTATACTCTTTAGCGCTCATTTGTAGATTGTGGGGAATCGAACCATAGTCCTTCCTACCAAGTTCAGTACCAGGCAACTTCTGAACCAATCAACAATGAGTTTTTATATTTGAGATTTGTGACCGTTAGGTTAAATGATCGTGTGAGGATCACCTTACTTAGTAGGTACATTTCTATCAGCGGTTAAGCACATAATTATAAATATATGGATCATACACTTATATTCATCGACTCTCTGCGTAGTTGGTGTCTAAGACGGTGCTGAATGCTAGAATAAACTAATAAGGGTTACTACAAAATTGAAGTCGATGGTTTCGGTATAAAGGGTATTCAAATCGGTTACGCATACTTGGTGGTTTTAAAGTGTCGGGATGATAAGGGTATTGTCTTGAATCTTTATTGTGGTTTCTATGTGTTAAGTATTTGAGTAGCTTCGTACTTCTCGAACGTGTGGGGTTATGCGTTTATCGTTTGGGAGTAAATTTTTTTGTTATGGCTCAAGAAAATGGAAAAATTGTAATAGCCACGGAATTATACATATAAGACTTGAAATTCCATAAATATGCTTTATTGAATTTGAGAAGAAACATTACAAGGAAAGGAAATAAAATAAAAGGAAATAATACTAAAGCGAGTAATACGACTCCCCCAAACTTAAATGATGCAGTGTCCTCATTGCATTAGCTGGTACTCCTCATTGTTGCGGTTGCGGGAACTGCTTGCGCCTCTTGTACGAACACGGCTACGTCTATCAGTAGGAGAGCCATGTGCACGAACGTTGAGATCGTTCAATTGGGTAGCAATTTCTGTGTAGCGGTCTTCGGTCCTGACAGCGTAGTCACGGTGCTCTTGTTGCATTTCTTGAATTAGCCTTAGTGTTTCGTTTTGATTTTTCTGCATAGCTTGTGTCATACCCCAAAATTTGCCCATACTGTTTCTCTTGTCCAAAGTCAAACCAAGACATAAAGCTCCAAGACACTCTCCTAAACAAAGCTCAAGGAAATTCAATTTTGAGGAGTATTACAAAGGATACATTGAGCAATTTTGAGTTTTTTACGCTAATGGGCCTAAGTTTGAATCTCTAAACATAATCATGAGTGCACTAGAAACCCATAATCCCATGCCTTCATTCTATTATTCTTTTCTTTATTTTTATAACATTATCATTTTTATATTGGATTTTCATTCATAAAAATTCAATTTAAAAATAAATAATTGGTGAAAATAATCAAAGAGTTAATTAAGATTATACTTCTATTAAAGATCGAGAAATTTAGTCAAAGTCAATCAAGTGGAAACATAGAAGTAAATTTGAGTAATTTGAAAAGATGTGACTATTGGGCCTATCATTTGGATTCTAAGCAGGCCCATGACTTTAAGAGAAATCTCTAAGCCCACCTTTTATTTTTATGAATTTATTAATAATTATTTGAGTTTCATTCATTTAAAAATATTAAATAAATCATAAAAATAATGGGATGAAAATATAAAATTCATTTAAATTCTTTATAGAGACCAAAAACATGTGGGGATTTGGTTGGTAGCTTGATTGGCTTTATTGAACACCAAAATAGAAACTTGTGATATCTTTCAAGATCTTTCCAAAATCAAACACCAATCTTGTGATTTGAAGAGATTTGAATCTAAATTGCCTGACCTAATTGGTGTTATATATATAAATGATTCGTGCCAAAGCAAGACAAGGATTTTCGCTGGCCTCCAAGCACAAAAACGAATTCGTACAATTTCAAGAAGAAGAAAAAACGTGAATACAAAGGGAGAGAGGAAACCGACTTTTTGATTCAATTCAGAACAATCTAAACATCCCAATTGCATCCTTGGTGCCTCTTGAACGCGAATCAACTCTCATCATTAACCAGAGCACACTGAAACACATCCATACGCGCAGGTTTTACATTAATTATTTTTCTCAGTCGAATTCATGCATAAACGCATTACTGGTCATGTTTAAAGACATAATCGTGTTCATGGTGTTGTCTGCAAGCTATTTGAATGGTTTAATTTGAGTTTGGATGCAGGTTTGAGATGTTGCCATAGTTAGGGTTTCTATGCTTCAAATTAGGAACTCTAAAAACAGGCAAAATTGGGTAAAACTATGGGAATTATTGGCTTCAGGGGATTATTTCTGGTTCAAATATACCTTTCACGTTGATTTTTGTTTCGATTTGTGGTAGTTTGGTTTTTGCAGGTCCTGTAGCCATGGTTTTGGTCCGTAGGTAGAGGTCCCTAAAACCGTTGGTAAAAGTCTGAGAAATTCTCAGTTGGGGAAGACGACGCAGGCTGGCGCGAAGTTGATTCGCATTTAAATTTTAATTTTGTTATTTTACAATTTTGATTTGTATTGTTAACAGCATAGAGCATTTGGCCTAGTGGGGCGGCGTCGTCTTAGCAAGTGCAGAGTCATGGGATCGATTCCCATTGACCACGATGATTTTTTACAAAATTTCAACAAAGGATCCAGTGTGAGCCCTCAAAGCATGCCTACGACGCACCCTCAACAACCAACCTTCAGATCTTCCTGACATCGCATCTAACGCCCCAGGATCCGCTGGCACATCGTGAATCTTCACACACCTACCACACTGAATCAAGATAAGTTCTAATTTCTTTTTCTTTTTTTTTATTATTACATAAAATCCTTTTTTATATATTTATATATATAAATTTTATATAAATATTTTCTTTTTCCTTACAAAATCATAAAAAGACTTTTTTTAAATAATAAGTGTCGATTCCTCGATTTTATTAAAAAAATAATAATAATAGTTTAAAATGTACTTAAATTGTTTTAATTCATAAATTAATTTTGGTTAATCAATTTAAATATATATTGATATTTTAAAAATCCATATTTTTTATTTTTGATCGATTTAATTAATTAAGTCGAAGACCAATAATTAATTAAATCCGATTGTTATTCAGTTCAGTTTTCACCCGATTTAATATTTACAAGAATTTGCTATACACTGAAAAATATTTTTCTTTGTGCATTTCTTTTCAGGATTATTGTCGGACACCTTCCGACTATGCACCTCCCCTATTACAAAGCTAAGTCTCGATTTTATTATTTTGCTTAAATATTTGTTTGCCTTATAAAATTGTTATTAAGGTTTGTCCTCGAAATTCAATGGACTCTTTCTGCACTCACTGCCTTGTTTGTCTGTTTTTGCCAATTTTTCAGGGTTAACCCCGAGACTTCCCGCCAACCATATCAGATCAAATGCAAAGCTAACTATCTGTTTTTCTTTATTTATTTATTTACCCTTACAATATTTGTCCTTTTATTTTAGGGTTAGTTCTTTTACCTTCGAACCAATAATGCACTCACTCCCTCTGTTTATTCTGTCTTTTTCAATTTTCAGGGTTCGTCGACTGCCAAAGCTACGAGTACTGGTAACCCTAAACCCTGATATTTCTTGTCTTTTATTACTTGTGCCAAACCCTATTAGGGATCCGCTGGTTTCATTGTCCCATTCCCCATATTGCTATTGTTATTGCTTTATGATAAACTGCGTGGTTAGTAATTTAGGGAGTGTAACCTTGAATTGAATTAGCCTCACTAATTACAAGATAATTTAATCGAATTAATCACGTGATTGTTGCACCCACGCACACTTTTGGGGGTAACCTCTCTGTTGCCTGTTGCCTTGTGTGTTTTTGCAGAATAGCCATGTCCCTCGAATATGAGGATACCTCAGCCATGTTGCCTCGATGAATAAAGGTCATGCGACCCTAATGATGCTGCCTTCGATACACTAACATGACCTCGACCCTCGGAAGTTGCCTACGAAAAAAGGCTGAGGTATCTTCTGGTTGCCTACGAATAAAGGCTATTCTGGTCCTTCCCTTAGACTACCTGCCCCTCTATGGCATTGGTCAGTCTTATGGCGAACGATAACTCGACGACCCTTCAACCTCCAAATGAAAGGCTTCCTGCCCTCTTATGGCAAGGATAGACCCTTTCACCCTGAAAGGCTAAAAGAACATTTTTCATCTAACCAGGTAATTTGCCCTTAATTGCATGCTCTGGTTTAAAAACATCTTTCTACTATTTTCTAAACACTTTCAAGGCTACGCTCATTTACGAGCTAAAGTCCTTGTTTCTTCTTCTTCTACATTTCTAAAACTTTTTGTTTCGAAAACGAGCAAAGCAATTAAGAGCCCATGGAAAACCATGGATGCAAAAGGTGCTTTTTAAACCTTCCCTTCGCATAAATTACCCCCCGAACTCAAGATATTTTTAAAAGGTATTTTCCTGTTCTTTCAGCCTTTCCGATATTTGGATAAAATAAAAGTCGGTGGCGACTCTTGCTATCCGCGACATTTCGATTATAAAAAGTCAGTTCACCGTATTACAGAACTGGCGACTCTGCTGGGGATTAATTTCGATAAAAGAGGGGTTACCTTAAAAGTTTAGGATTCACCTTAAATGTTTTCTATTGTTTGCTTTGTTTGCTTTAATTTTGCAGGGCTGTTTTGGGTATTTTGCTGTGTGAAAGATCCTAACCTGGATCTGAGTACCCTAGGTATATGGCATGAGATCAAGGAGACTGCACAGCGCATACTGATGTGGTTGATCTGATGGCCATCGTTAGTGTGACACATTGGTTTTTCCTGGTGTTCCTTGGGATCCGACCTGAGGAAATGCTTGGCTACCGCGTGGTGTCATTAAGCACTAATTTGCCCTTAGAACCTTAGTCGAACTTGACTTTGGCCTATTAGAAAGTAGCGAGATGGCCGACTTTGGTTCTGACCGAAGTTGGTTGATACTCGAAGCTACACTCATATGGAATGGACTTTCAGGACCTTTTCGGTTGGCGATTCGATTGCCGAACTGAGATAAGCGCCTTCGAGAAAGGTCAATGATATGAGCTCCCTAGAACTCGATATTTATATAGGACAGGTTTGAACCAACTAAACTTCAGGAGGAGGGTACATACCTTTTGACCACGTGCAAGCCTAACCATAAGGCAAAATTGTGTGACTTGTGTGACTTGCGTGACTTGTTTGTGTTTGCTACTAACTTTCGTTTCCTTGCAGGTTTTGTTAAAAGGACTTGTTTGTCCTTACTACCCCACACCATGCCTAATGAACTGCATTTGCATAACTTCATGACATCATGACATCATAAGCATAACATGATTTAAATGACCCTTTCAAGGATCTTAGGGATTTAGGGCGCACTATTTCAGGTGCTCTTATCAAGGACTGAATTCCTAATCAAGGGGCAAGAGGATTTATTTTCCTCAAGCCGCATGCCTTCCAATTCAAAGACTCAGTACCTATCAAGGGGCAAGAGGATTTATTTTCCTCTAGCCATGTATCTTCAAATTCAGAAGTGTCCCGAATCAGAGGCGATGACCCACTCGATATGGTGAGCTTGATTCTCAAAGAAAGACGTTCAGAGACAAAGTTCAGATTTCTTCAAATAAGGATGCGGTCAAATCATTTTCTAATGTTGCTAACTAAATGCCTAAAGATCCTTGAAAGTGTTGCATTTGCATTCATAACATCGCATAACAGGTTTCTTACCACAGGTTTCTCACCTCCTCGCTGTTTATTTCAGCATCATGAATCTCGAGCAATCAGTCAAAAATCTTCAGGCTCAGAATAACCAGTTCCAGAAAATAATTTTTCACTTGGCCAAGGGGCAAGAAGAATTGAAGGCACTTTTGATAGAGAAATAGAAGAATCAATATAAGCATCAAGGTGGTCAAGATAATCAGAGATCCAAGCCTAAGCGGTCATTTACTCCATTACGTATACCATTGTCTCAAGTTCTCCAACAACTGCTCAATCAGAATTTGATAACTCTACTACCTCCATATTCATTTCCTACCAACCCCACTCCTGGGTATAAGTACCATGTGAGATGTGCTTATCATTCGAATAGTCCTGGTCATGATACAAAGGATTGTTGGCAATTAAAGCACAAGATTCAAGACTTAATTGATGAAAAGATCATTGCCTTCAACTCATCTGAAGAACCTCCCCTGACTAATGCTGAGCACAATCAGAAAGGTCGCAATGAACAAAACCAACCTGTGGGGACAATTTTGATCTCTACACCAGTTCCGCAACAAAGACGCAATTCAGATGTACCTAAGCGTCAATTCACAAAGATCAATATGTCATTGGCTCAATCATTACAACACCTACTGAATTCGCAGTTAATCACTTTAAAGGATCCCCCTAAGAATCCTAGTACTTCTGCTCGTAGCTATAATCCTAATGTGAGATGTGCATATCACTCTGATAGTCCTGGTCATGATACAAATAGTTGCTGGTCATTGAAAAACAAGATTCAAGACATGATCGATGTTAGAGAAATTGAATTCAACCATCCGAGAACTCCTGTGGTGATCACCGCTCCTATGCTTAGTCACGACAAGACTGATTAATGTCTAAGTGGATGAACTTTTAATCATTAGATTTACTTTCATGCAAAAATTTTATTCTGTTTGTTTAAACATTCAAATCATGATAGACATTATCTGTTTTAATAATTATCATCAGTGCATTGCATATGTTTGTCTTGAATACATTATTTCGTTATCACTCATTCTAAATTGCGTATTTACTTTGCATATGTTTTGTGTTTATTCAACTCCTGCTAAGTTGTAAGCCTTTCGAGGGAGGATGACGAAAACGATACCGCAACCTTATACAATATGCTTTTGAACGGACTATGTTGACGATGTACAGGCATTGTTTCAATTCCTAAACAGTGGAGATATAAGGATGTTAATCCCCCGTTAACCCCTTTGAGCCTAAGAAGTAGAAGTTTCTTTCTTGTGCTAATTAAAACCCTTGATCGTAACCTAGGGCAGGGTAGTTCTCAGTTTAATTTGGTTGTGCATTCTATTTTAAGAGAATCATTCAGTACACCTTTCAACAAAGGTTTCAATCACAAGCGTTCATCCGCACACATCAAAGAAGTGTTGGAGATGTCAATCAGAAGACAATGACGGTTCATCAATCATCAATCAAGGCAGTCAATATCTTTCAAAAAGAAAAAAAATGGAAGAAACATATATACAAAGAAAAGCCTGCTAAGTCAAAAATCAAAAAGAAGACTTAGGCAAAAATCAAGGCGTCCCGCTGACTGTAAGCTCAAAAGAGACAGTTCAGGCAAAAGTTAGGGATATCAAAAAGATGAAAAAAGAAGTCAATAAATTTTTGAACAACTCAAAGTTGTGACTACCAAAAGGAAGAAGTGACTGCCATCTCAAAAGTTCTCTCCGCTTGTGAACCATCATCATTATCAAAGGTGCAAATCCAAAAGTCTCTTGGAACCTGAATGCATAAGCTGAATCAACTGAGCTTAGGATTGAAGATCATCACGAAGAGGGGTGGGCACAATCAAATTTTGAGCCTTTATCCTTTGTTTCTTAAACTGTGAACCAAGCCACGTTACAACCCTTGAAAGTCCTAATTGAAGCATGGTTAGTTCAAAAGCATACTGTCACCAAAAGGGTATCCTGACTCCTTAAGGTTTACCATAAATGCCAAGTTGATGTCACGTTTTTACAAACGGCACGTTGTTATAAATATCATGTTCTTACAAATGTCATGTTTTTTACATCTCTAGTTTTAATGTTTTTCAAAAACTCAAGACAGACGTATGCATTGCATCTCATGAATTCATTATTAAACATATTCTGCTACATAATTTCAAAATGTTAGCATCAGAATAAACTTGCACAGGGTATGGCTAATGACTGAAGGTTATCCCGACAAACAAAATTACTCCAAGAAGCCATGCCTCTTACGTATACAAGGGGCATGACATGTTTTGTCCAATCAATCTGGAGCAATCAAGTCAAGATTCCGAGAATCTCTCATGGATGCTCGAACAATCAGGGGCATGCATCCAAGTATATCTAATGCTACTCCCCAATCAACGTGAGACATTTTCATGAGCCTACGATTACTGGGGGCATATCGCCCATAGTAAACATCTCATAAAGTCCTCACGAGGCGAATCTTTCCAAAGTTCCTGCTAACTAGGGCAAATCTATGCAAGTCCAGTTCAACCTCTTGATCAATACTCAGTGGCGTGCCCTGAATCAAGTAGTAAGTTACTATGATACTGGGGGCAATGTCCAAGGCATCCATTCCTCCCCACAGAGCCGGGTTCACAAAATCATATCCCCACAGAGCAATTCTCAAGAAGATATCTTCAAACATACTCGTCCCGACAAGGACATAACTCCCCAACAGAATTTACACCTTCAACACTACCGGTTCTCCAACACTTCGCTCTTCTCCAACATTGCGTATTAATGTTTTCATCCCCAATCAGGGAACATTAAGTCACTGATCGTCCCCAAGCAGAAATCATAAATCCCCAGTTGAGCATCTTCAAGACAAGATCGGACGATAAAATCACAAGGATACGGAGATTTATTTTCTCAATCAAGACAATATAAATCATATTCACATATCACAAACATATTCATACAATTGCATACACGTTCATACATAATACATAAAGCATCGCGACAAATGCATACATAACATGCGAAGTTCTCATTTATTTTGAGAATCCCGTTACATAAACGCATTACTGGTCATGTTTAAAGACATAATCGTGTTCATGGTGTTGTCTGCAAGTATTTGAATGGTTTAATTTGAGTTTGGATGCAGGTTTGAGATGTTGCCATAGTTAGGGTTTCTATGCTTCAAATTAGGAACTCTAAAACCAGGCAAAATTGGGTAAATCTATGGGCACTATTGGCTTCAGGGGATTATTTCTGGTTCAAATATACCTTTCACGTTGATTTTTGTTTCGATTTGTGGTAGTTTGGTTTTTGCAGGTCCTGTAGCCATGGTTTTGGTCCGTAGGTAGAGGTCCCTAAAACCGTTGGTAAAAGTCTGAGAAATTCTCAGTTGGGGAAGACGACGCAGGCTGGCGCGAAGTTGATTTGGAATTAAATTTTAATTTTGTTATTTTACGGTTTTGATTTGTATTGTTAACAGCATAGAGCATTTGGCCTAGTGGGGCGGCGCCGTCTTAGCAAGTGCAAAGTCATGGGATCGATTCCCATTGACCACGATGATTTTTTACAAAATTTCAACAAAGGATCCAGTGTGAGCCCTCAAAGCATGCCTACGACGCACCCTCAACAACCAACCTTCAGAACTTCCTGACATCGCATCTAACGCCCCAGGATCCGCTGGCACATCGTGAACCTTCACACACCTACCACACTGAATCAAGATAAGTTCTAATTTCTTTTTATTTTTTTTATTATTACATAAAATCCTTTTTTATATATTTATATATATAAATATTTTTTTCCTTACAAAATCATAAAAAGCCTTTTTTTAAATAATAAGTGTCGATTCCTCAATTTTATTAAAATAATAATAATAATAATAATAGTTTAAAATGTACTTAAATTGTTTTAATTCATAAATTAATTTTGGTTAATCAATTTAAATATATTTTGATATTTTAAAAATCCATATTTTTTTATTTTTGATCGATTTAATTAATTAAGTCGAAGACCAATAATTAATTAAATTCGATTGTTATTCAGTTTAGTTTTCACCCGATTTAATATTTACAAGAATTTGCTATACACTGAAAAATATTTTTCTTTGTGCATTTCTTTTCAGGATTATTGTCGGACACCTCCCGACTATGCACCTCCCCTATTACAAAGCTAAGTCTCGATTTTATTATTTTGCTTAAATATTTGTTTGCCTTATAAAATTGTTATTAAGGTTTGTCCTCGAAATTCAATGGACTCTTTCTGCACTCACTGCCTTGTTTGTCTGTTTTTGCCAATTTTTCAGGGTTAACCCCGAGGCTTCCCGCCAACCATATCAGATCAAATGCAAAGCTAAGTATCTATTTTTCTTTATTTATTTATTTAGCCTTACAATATTTTTCCTTTTATTTTAGGGTTAGCTCTTTTACCTTCGAACCAATAATGCACTCACTCCCTCTGTTTATTCTGTCTTTTTCAATTTTCAGGGTTCGTCGACTGCCAAAGCTACGAGTACTGGTAACCCTAAACCCTGATATTTCTTGTCTTTTATTACTTGTGCCAAACCCTATTAGGGATCCGCTGGTTTCATTGTCCCCTTCCCCATATTGCTATTGTTATTGCTTTATGATAAACTGCGTGGTTAGTAATTTAGGGAGTGTAACCTTGAATTGAATTAGCCTCACTAATTACAAGATAATTTAATCGAATTAATCACGTGATTGTTGCACCCACGCACACTTTTGGGGGTAACCTCTCTGTTGCCTTGTGTGTTTTTGCAGAATAGCCATGTCCCTCGAATATGAGGATACCTCAGCCATGTTGCCTCGATGAATAAAGGTCATGCGACCCTAATGATGCCGCCTTCGATACACTAACATGACCGCGACCCTCGGAAGTTGCCTACAAAAAAAGGCTGAGGTATCTTTTGGTTGCCTACGAATAAATGCTATTCTGGTCCTTCCCTTAGACTACCTGCCCCTCTATGGCATGGGTCAGTCTTATGGCGAACGATAACTCGACGACCCTTCAACCTCCAAATGAAAGGCTTCCTGCCCTCTTATGGCAAGGATAGACCCTTTCACCCTGAAAGGCTAAAATAATATTTTTCATCTAACCAGGTAATTTGCCCTTAATTGCATGCTCTGGTTTAAAAACATCTTTCTACTATTTTCTAAACACTTTCAAGGCTACGCTCATTTACGAGCTAAAGTCCTTGTTTCTTCTTCTTCTACATTTCTAAAACTTTTTGT
Organism: Vicia villosa; assembly: GCF_029867415.1. Taxonomy (NCBI): domain Eukaryota; kingdom Viridiplantae; phylum Streptophyta; class Magnoliopsida; order Fabales; family Fabaceae; genus Vicia; species Vicia villosa. The sequence goes on from NC_081186.1 coordinate 55,715,225, forward strand.
TTCGAAAACAAGCAAAGCAATTAAGAGCCCATGGAAAACCATGGATGCAAAGGGTGCTTTTTAAACCTTCCCTTCGCATAAATTACCCCCCGAACTCAAGATATTTTTAAAAGGTATTTTCCTGTTCTTTTAGCCTTTCCGATATTTGGATAAAATAAAAGTCGGTGGCGACTCTTGCTATTCGCGACATTTCGATTATAAAAAGTCAGTTCACCGTATTACAGCTTGAAAAAGTTGGTCTTGTCGTTGAATTGCAGCATACATGGCATCGAGAGTAATAGGCGGAGGATTGTTTTGAGGAGGTTAGTTGAAATCAGCTTGTGCTTGGTTGAACTCTTGTTCCATTGCATCCACTGGCTCATTATGATGTTCAGGTTAGTTTTCTTGAGGATTTTCATTAATAAGCCTCCAACGCTGAACGTAACGGATGTTGATTTGCTCTGGGCATGTCAGGATGACATTTGGAATTAGAACTTTGTTGATGACCAGAGTATAGCGGCTATCATGACGGGGTGAAACCAAGTGAGAGTCACGACAGTAAGTGAGATCGAGGGACTGAGCAGGCATCATAAGATGAGAGAGGGAGATGAGGTCGTCAGCGAGACCTAAGGCACATGCCAAGGTGGTAATAATGCCGCCAAACAGGAAGGGGTTTGTAGCGGGGGCGTTGATGCAGCCTTGGATGTGTTGGTGCATAAATGGTGCGGCATTGAAACAGATATTATTTAGCGCACAGTATAAGAAAAATAACTCATTTTGGTTTACCTTGTGGTTGTTGGATCTTGCAAAAATAGTGTGACCCAAAACACGTTGAAAATAGCGTATAATGGGATTTTGAATATGAGAAGCATGAAAGGTCCTCCAACCGGTAGGAATTTCTCCAGTTAGATTGAACCAAAATTCGAAAGCGAGTTGCTCCCAAGGTCGGCCATTGAGTTCTTGAAAGATTGTGCGGTGAGCATTTGGTGCATTATTAAAATGCAACTACGTAGCAACTGTTTCTTGATCCAAAATAAATTCACGGTTAAACATCCGAAATTGGATGTTACCGGTTAAAAGTGGTTGATTAGAAGGAGTGTCGTAATGGAAAGAGCTTAAGAACTCTAAGACGAGCGGCTCATAAGTGGGTACGGGTTCAATACAAATATGGTGTAGGCTAGATTTTGTGAGCACACGGGTGACACCATCTATTAGACCCAGAGTTTCTAGACATTCGATGTTCACGAATTTCGTGGGGACAACCGAACATTCATAGAAAGCGAGGTATTTGGTTCTTTGAGCATTGTCGTCTTCCTCTCGAAAGATAATGTGTTCAAGGTTGGGAGGAGGTCTCTCAGGGCGTACACTTCGGATGATTGAACGCGGAGGCATCGTGTGTTTGGAAGGAGATAATGTGGAGAAATAGAAGAATAGAAAAATGGTTTGGAGGTTGTGAAGAAAAAGAGTGGTGGTGGTGTGGTTTTATAGTGAGGTTTGAAAATGGTGGAGTAAATATAGAATTGATAGGGATTTATGGTGGTGTTTGAATTTTGAATGGAATGGAGAAATGGGAAATGATGTAGAGTTAAAGAGGTGGTGATGGAAGATGAATGTGGTTTATGGTGTTTAAATGGAAGAAATTATGGGGAGAAGGAAGAATATTGAATGAAGAATTTTGAAATTCAAAATTCAAAATTCTTAGAGGGAGAATTGATGCCTCTGTGTGGTCAACGAAGCAGAGCAGCTGCTACCCTTGGGAGACGCGCGTCTCAGGCAGGCAGTCTGCTGGGGGACAGGATATGGAGACGTGCGTCTCCTGTCTGTAACATGCAGATGGGTGGTCCCACAGGGGTGGAGATGTGCGTCTCCTTAGCCTAGGGAGTGGTTTTCACGCATGTGCTGGTCTGGACAGGTTCTGACAGGTACAATATAGTGTGATAAATAGTTCAGAACAGTGTCATATTTTAATACTATAAACAACAAAAATAATGGTAACCAAGCTGAATATATTATATGCGTTCAGGAATATATAGCAGTTAATAGCAGCGCAGTATAACACAGTAGTAGTAAATTAATATAAATAATGCATTTCAGATTAAAACTGGTACTGAGTGTTGATAGAAGTAGAATGTAAACATGCAAAAAATTAAATTCTAAACTAGGAATTGGAAATTGCTAAAATTAGAAATAAAATCTAATATCCTAAAAGTTAACATCTAGCCACGTCTGTTGTTGTGCACATTAGAATAAATGTGTTTGAAGACTTCGTCGAATTGAGCATTGACGGTGTCGATGAAATTGAAGAAGTGCATTTGCAGAGTGTGTAACTCGTTGTGCACATGTTGTACTTCGTGTTGCAGTGCATCGATGGCTTACCCATGCGTGTTCTGATTAGGAGCATGCTCGATCCTTGGAGGAGCATTTCTTGGGGCCACTGATTCAGCGGATGCAGTAGGTTGTTGTTGTTCAGGCTCGACGTCAGTCATGTCTTCAGATTGAATTTCTTGTGAACCAGTAGGAGTCTCAGGCTCATACTCAGGAATGAGTTCGTCTTCAGGTAGAGGCTCATATTCAGGAATGGGTTCGTCTTCAGGCATAGGTTCATATTCAGGCACATGATCATCTTCGAGTATATGTCCATATTCATAGTATCCAGGAGGAGTGTCACATTCAGAGTCTTGTTTTGCTACATACATGTCATCATCTAAATGTTCATAATCTTGTGGTGTTTCTGGAGATGACTCTCTTTCAGGGATTTGATCATAGTAAAGCCAGTTAGCAGGGTTGTGCACACTTGTCCTTGGATTCGGTAAGGTGAACTGATCTAGTAATTTATTATCAATGAGTAAATCAAACTGATCAGGTCCAAGGTTACCAATGATACCTTGATTAAAGCAAAAGCGAATGTTCATAGAGTTGTAGGAACCGAGAGGTGTCAATCTAATCAGTGGTTGTCTCAGACCTATAGCACTTGCAATCATAGTAACAAATCCGCCGATCAGAATAGGTGAAACTTCGTCTTGTGTGATGCGCTCGAAGTTTGCTAGCATAAATGCGATAGCGTTGACCGGACGATTCTGAGAGGTGCAGAACATGATGAATAACTCTTCTCTAGAAACTTCAGTGACATTTTCGGGTTTACCGAAGATGTAGTGAGCGATGATCTTATGCAGGTATCTGAAAGCAGGGTTATGAATGTTCTCGGATTGAAACTCATGCTCTTCAGGGTTATCGTTACTAGTAATCTTACCCCAGAATCTTTCCAACTCCCAGTAGGCAAGACTTTCTTCAAGGACTGTGGTGTATGCATCCGATCCATGAGGGATTTCCAACATTTCAGCAAAATCACGGATACAAAACTGATATTCTAATCCAAAGAGTCGAAAGAGGATAACTCCTTTCCTCAATCCTTGTCCACAGTTAGGTAGATAAGTCAAAGAGCTCAAGAATTCCAGAGTGAGCTTTCGGTAGGTACTAAACTTGCGGAACAGGTGAGAACCGGTCCAACCGATTTGGTTCAGCAAGTGCATGACGCTTTCTGCGATACCTAACCTTTCCATAGTCGGGTGGTGAGGATAGCGAGTCAAATCCATTTGCCTCTCAGCTAGCTTAGCATATCTCGCTTCTTGCGCTCTACCACGGAACACAACTTCCATATTGTCAACTTCTTGCATCTTGATGAGTTAGTAGTTAAGTAAGCCTACAAGTTGAAAAATATGAAAATTAAGTTAGAACTAGGCTAGTGTTGTTTAAAAGGAAAAATAAAGAGAAAATTAAAATTAAAAGTGTAACAAGTTACAATAATAATTATAATTATAAAAAGGAGAGATTTTTACGATTTAAAATAGTGGTTATAATTATAGTAATTATTATAATATATAGAAAAAAAAGCATAAAAACAAAAAATAGGAAATTAAAATAATTCAAAAATAGAATACAATATTTTAAATAAAAAAATAAAAATTTGTGGGTTGTCTCCCTCCAAGCGCTTTGTTTTATGTCGTAAGCTCGACGATTTAAAATAAAGATCATTTTTCTGAATGAGCGGGCAACTCGTCAAGTTTAAAAATCTGAATGTTTTCATCGTGTTTGAGATGATGGTAATACTTGAGACGTTGCCCATTTACGACAAAAGGTTTGACGGTTTCTCCTTTGATTTCTATCGCTCCGCTCGGAAATATGTTAGTGATTTCGAAAGGACCAGACCATCTAGATCATAACTTTCCAGGAAATAATTTCAGTCTAGAATTAAATAATAGTACTTTATCGCCTATGCTAAATTTTTTCCTAGATATACGCTTGTCATGCCATTTTTTCGTTCTTTCTTTATAGATTTTGGCGTTTTCGTAAGTGTCTTGTCTAAGTTTGTCTAATTCGTTTATGTCTAGAAGTCGTTTTTCACCAGCAGTAGTGTAATTTTAATTTAAATTCTTAATGGCCCAATAGGCTTTATGTTATAATTCTACCGGAAGGTGGCATGATTTTCCATAAACGAGTTTGAATGGGGTGATTCCAATTGGAGTTTTGAAAGCTGTTCTATCAGCCCATAAAGCTTCATTTAACTTGGATGACTAATCCTTTCTAGATATAGAAACAGTTTTCTCCAATATTTTCTTTATTTCTCGGTTAGATACTTCTACTTGTCCGCTTGTTTGTGGATGGTATGGTGTAGCTATTCGATGATTTACTCTATATTTTCAAAGGAGTTTTTCAAGGATTCTTGAAATGAAATGAGACCCACCATCGCTAATTACCAGTCTTGGTACACCAAACCTAAGAAAGATAACGTTTTTGAAAAGTTTGATCACTACTCGTGTGTCATTTGTAGGAGAAGCGATAGCTTCTATCCACTTTGAAACGTAATCGACAACTACGAGTATATATTTATTTCCGAATGATGATGGAAACGGACCCATAAAGTCTACTCCCCAGACGTCAAATATTTCTACTTCTAGGATGCCCTTTTGAGGCATTTCGTCACGTCTCGAGATATTTTCGGTTAGTTGGCATCTATCACAATTTAATACGGTAAAGTAAACTTCTTTCCATAGGTTGGGCCAAAAGAGTCTAGATTGGAGGATTTTGGCGCAGGTTCTAGATGTGTTATGATGTCCTCCACATGGTGCTGAATGACAATGTGTTATTATACTTCCTATTTCTTCCTCAGGTACACAACGTCTAAAGATTCCATCGGGATCTCTTTTGAAAAGGAGGGGGTCGTCCCAATAGTAGTGTTTGAGGTCATGGAAGAATTTCTTCTTCTGTTGGTAGCTTAGATCAGGGGGAAGTACACCAACAGCTAGGTAATTTACGAAGTCCGCATACCAAGGTGTGGCGGAGTGGGCTAAAGCTACTTCTACGAAGTTGTTGGATTCAATGGTTGGATGGTATGGTTCTATTTCGTTAGCTTCCAACTGAGCGATAAGTCTTTCGTAAGGGAAATCGTCATCGATTGGTATTTGTTCGGGTTTCAGATTTTCGAGTCGAGAGAGATGATCTGCTGTTGAAAGTATTTGTGGGTAAATATTTTCGGTAATATATCGTATCCATAGGGATTGGTTAATATCACTGCCGTTCTATAGTTAATTATTTTGAGTTAGAAAGAGTAATCGGATTTGTTTTGTGATTATGATACTATCAAATTTAAACAATAATTTAAATGCAAATAATGAACGTTTGTTAACGATTAAGGAAGTATGTTGAGCTTTAGGGTTCATCAACCTATTCCTATACAACTTATCAATTAATTCACAATTGAACAATCATTTGAATTACTATCTTCGCTTATCCTCAAATATGATTCCATGTCTGCAAATCAAATTAGATAAACTTTTACCGGTACGAGATTCGATCTCTCTAAATATCAATATCGATAATAGTAATAAGGAACAATAATTATGAAAACTCAATCACAATTCCATATCTGTAAATTGAGATTGAATCAATATAGTAACCTAGGGCAAAAGTTAAAATCCTTTCTTTCGATCAAAGATTCAACAATGGTGTAAATTAAAAATAAGGTTTCTTATTGATAATAAATTCAAACAATTGTTCATAGGAAATAATTAATGGCATTGTATATTCATAGGTTAACTACTACCTTAAACTCAACAAGGGGAATTTAGCTCTCCATAGACATGAAGAACACACAAGAATTAATGGAGGGATTCATCTTCATCAATGGAATGTCTTCGATTGGTAAAGAATTGGCCTTCAATTGTTGTTCTTGACTGCAAACTCAGAATGCTCTCCTAATTTCGCTCACAAAAGATCTGCCTTTCACTTGGAAGCTAGGGCTTTTATTTATAAGTTTTGGGCTTTTAACGTCGCGGCCGCGGCGCGACACAAAACAGAAGCTTTTTCGCGGCTCCAGCTAGAAATCTCGCGGCGCGCCTTTGTCAAACTTTGTCTTTTTGCTTTGCCTTTGAAACTTCTAGCTTTCTCTCTTCCTCATGTTCTTGTAAAGCTCCTTTTCAGCTCTAAACCTGCATCAGTAATACCCACAAGTAGAGCTGTCAAATAAGCCCAATTTTTCAAAGTCCCAATTTTTTAGCCCCACTAAAGCCCTACTTTATTAAGCCCTTTGTTAATGAGAAATTTTTTAGGCCCTAAAATTTTAGGCCCCTTAATTAATGTGTTATTTTTGGGCCCTATTGAGGGGCCTTATTTTGTTTCAAAAATTTCATTTCTAGTTCCAATATAGATTATTACTCTTGTAATCTTGCATTTATTTTGCTATGTGTTCTTTATTTATTTTCATTTGTTCAGTTTGATAGTATGGTTGCATTTATTTTACAAAATATGCAATTCAGTCTTCTGAAGTTGTAAAAAATCAGTCGATTTATTTCTTTAAATTTACAAAATATAAATTTCGTTCTTTAATTTAAAAGTATTGATTAGTTTAGTCCATCTATCTAAATAGTTTTTACAAAGTTTGTGGTGCCACCCCTCAATTTATATTGCATACTCACGAAAAATATGATACTACAAATGAAAAATTTGATAGTGTATTTTACAAAGTTTGAAAAGAATTTTGGCCGGTTTTTTAAAAAATAAATTTAACATACCGGATTTAACTATCGAATTTTTTAAACAAGTGTTGTAATTTTTTGAATTTTTTTAAAATTAAATGCAGTTTTAGAAATTTCAAAATTTTATGAATATATTTTGAATTCAATTTAAGCCAATTTGTGAATTTAGGTCCTACACAGATATGCAAATTAAATAAGGTTGATGTTTTATTTTTTACTATAAATATCACCACCCGTAAATTAAATATACAATTCATATAGTCTATAGTTGTTAATTTATATAATTAATTTATATTAGTACAATACGAAAAACTATTACAAAAATGCAATGGTTGAATGTTGTACCAACTGTTCGTATCTATTTATGACAACCAATAAATATCAGATGAACTATTCCCACATACTTGAATTTGTATAAATTTAATATAAAATGTTTTTATATAATTAATCTATTAATAATAACTGCATGTTTGTACTAAAAATAATTATTATTTTATGATCTTTAACAAAATTTGATTTTTATCATACACACTTTAGGATAATACAAATTTGTTTTACAAGTTGCGACAACGGCCACTTTAGGATAATCTATTAATTTTTTCTAAATAGTTGTTTTTTTAGTTTTAGAATTTCTGTAGTGCAATTTTTTAATTTTTTTTTAAAAAAAAAAAATTAAAAACTTTTTATTTATTTATAATTTTTAATATATTTATTTTGTTTAAAAGTTATTATTTTTTGAATTTTTTATTATTTTATTTTTTAAATTAAAATTTTAATTTTATTTGATTTGGGGCCTAATGGCCCTCTTTTAAATTTTGGGGCCTTTTAAGTTTGAGCCCTATGTGTTTAAGGGCCTATTATTTTTAAATTTTTTTTAGGCCCCATTATTATGGGGCTGGGGCTCAAATTAATTGACCCCATAAATAGACACCTCTACCCACAAGTGATTCGATTTTCTTTACACATGAACTAAACCTTTTCGGTTCCATTCTCATTAAAACCCTATGGATCTATCACAATTTGCATTAGTTTAGACCAGAAATTACTTATATTAACACATGAATTTACCATTAAATCACTCCTAACATCTGCTACGAAATTTTCAGTTACCTTTTTATCTTTAATTTCTAAGTCAAATTCTTGTAATAAAAGGATCCATCTTAACAATCTAGGCTTGGCGTCTTTCTTGGTTAAGAGGTACTTAATAGAGGCGTGGTCAGTGTATATGATTATTTTGGCTCCTACCAAGTAGGAGTGGAACTTATCCAACGCGAATACGACAGCTAATAGTTCCTTTTCTGTCGTGGCGTAGTTCATTTGAGCTTCGTCTAGGGTTCTACTCGCATAGTATATGACATGTAGTTTCTTATCTTTTCTTTGCCCTAGAACGGCTCCTACAGCATAATCGCTTGCGTCGCACATTATTTCGAAAGGTTCACTCTAGTCGGGAGGTTGCATAATCGGCGCAAAGATTAATGCTTATTTAAGCGTTCGGAATGCTTCGGCGCATTTGTCGTCAAAGATGAATTCGGCATCTTTCATTAGTAATTCAGATAAGGGCTTGGTTATTTTAGAGAAATCCTTAATAAAACGTCGGTAAAAACCAGCGTGTCCTAGAAAGCTTCTTATTTCTCTAACTATTTTGGGAGGTTGAAGGTTTTCAATGATTTCGATTTTTGCTTTATCTACTTCGATTCCTCTATCGGATACGATGTGTCCAAGTACGATTCCTTGTCGAACCATGAAATGGCATTTTCCCTATTAAGTACTAGGTTAACGCTTACACATCGTTTGAGTACCAATTTAAGGTTTTCTAGGCATGTTTCAAAACTTCCTCCACAGACAGAGAAATCGTCCATAAAGACCTCCATTATTCCATCGAGGAAATCGGCAAATATTGCCATCATGCATCTCTGGAAGGTTGCGGGTGCATTGCAAAGTCCGAAAGGCATTCGTCTATAAGCGAACGTACCATAAGGACATGTAAACGTGGTCTTTTCTTGGTCGTCAGGGTGAATAGGAATTTGGGAAAATCCGGAGTATCCATCCAAATAACAGAAATGTGAATGTTTAGCTAGGCGTTCGAGCATTTGATCTATGAATGGTAAAGGGAAGTGATCTTTGCGAGTAGCTTTGTTTAACTTCCTATAGTCAATGCACATTCTCCATCCAGTTTGGGTACGTTGTGCTACATATTCTCCTTTTGCGTTAGTGATTACAGTAACTCCTCATTTCTTAGGTACGACATAAACAGGACTAACCCATTTACTATCGGATATTGGATATATGATTCCGGCTTCTAACAGTTTTTGAATTTCCTTTTTAACCACATCGCTCATAATGGGGTTTATTCGTCTTTGATGCTCCCTAGAGGTTTTGCAATCTTCTTCGAGCATAATGCGATGCATACAGAGGGAAGGACTTATTCCTTTCAGATCTGATATGTTATATCCTAGAGCGGTTGGGTATTTTCTTAGGACAGTGAGCAGTTTTTCAGTCTCGGTTTGTCCTAAACTGGCGTTAATTATGACTGGTCGGTTAAGTTCTTCGTCTAGGAATTCGTACCTAAGGTCGATGGGTAGTGTTTTAAGTTCTATAGCAGGTTTCTTAGGTCCAGGTATAGGATCAAGAGTTAATGCTAAACATTCACTCAGGTGGTTCTCTTGATATTCCCCACGCCAGTTGTCATCTTAAAAAATAGGCGTTATATGAATTCTTAGGGTCTCGGTTTCCTTATGTGGTTCGGATTTTATTTCATCTACACACTCATCGATTATGTCGGCTGAGCAGCATGTGTCAATTATAGAAGGTGCTTTTAGGAATTGGGAAAGAATGAATTCAATTTTCTCTTCTCCGACTTCAAAGGTAAGCTTTCCTCGTTTAACGTCTATAATTGCACCAGCAGTTGCTAAGAATGGTCTTCCTAATATGATCGGGATGTTAGAGTCTTCTTGGATATCCATTATGATGAAGTCAGTTGGGATGTAGAATTGGCCTACACGCACAAGGATATTTTCTAACATTCCTACAAGGTATTTAACTGAACGGTCAGCTAGTTGAAGAGACATTCTCGTTGCCTTAAGCTCACCCAGATTTAGTTTCTTACAGGTTGAAAGAGGCATCAAACTAACACTAGCTCCTAAGTCGCACAAGGCTTTTTCTATAATAGTCTTTCCTATTACGCAGGATATGGAAAAACTACCAGGATCTTTTAGTTTGGGAGGCATGTTATTTTGGATGATAGCGCTACATTCAGCGGTAAGTGTTACAGTTTCGTTATCCTCGAGTTTCTTTTTGTTTAACAGAATTTCTTTCAAGAATTTTGCGTACGAAGGCATCTGAGTTATAGCTTCTGTGAAAGGTATGGTTATGTTTAATTGTTTCAGAAGTTCTACAAATTTTTTAAATTGCGCTTCGGTTTTGGATTTAGCTAATCTCTGAGGGTAAGGAATTGGTGGCTTATAAGGTGGTGGTGGAACGTAAGGTTTTTCTTTTTCAGGTTCCACTTCGGTGTTGTTCTCATTGGTCTTAGTAGTTTGGTCATCAGTTGATGTCTTTTTGGTTTCCCTTGGCTCTTGTTGTGACATGGGTGCGTTTTGAGTTCTAGGATCGATAGGTCCATCGTAGTCCGTTCCACTTCGTAGTGTTATCACGTTCGTATGTCCCTTAGGATTAGGTTGTGGTTGAGCTGGGAACGTGCCAGCGGGGGCAGCAGTAGGTGCTTGTTGTTGAGCTACTTGTGAAATTTGAGTTTCTAACATTTTGTTATGTGTAGCTAAAGCATCTACTTTGTTTGATAATTGTTTTAGTTGCTCACTATTATGGATGTTTTGATTAAGGAAGTCTTTGTTGGTTTGTTGTTGGGAAGCTATAAAGTTTTCCATCATGATATCTGTAACAGCCCGAGCCTTCGGCGTTCCCGGCACTATTACCTCATGATCTTCTCTACCCCCCTCACTAGTAGAGTTTTTGCCTTTCATGGGAATCGAACCCTGTACCCTGGGGTTCAAGTACATGTTCATTCCATTCCCACTACCAATTGAGCTAGTAGCTCAAGTGGTAGTGGGAATGGAATGAACATGTACTTGAACCCCAGGGTACAGGGTTCGATTCCCATGAAAGGCAAAAACTCTACTAGTGAGGGGGGTAGAGAAGATCATGAGGTAATAGTGCCGGGAACGCCGAAGGCTCGGGCTGTTACATAAAAAGGCGCCTTTTTATGTAACAGCCCGAGCCTTCGGCGTTCCCGGCACTGTCACCTCACGATCTTCTCTACCCCCTCACTAGTAGAGTTTTTGCCTTTCGTGGGAATCGAACCCTGTACCCTGGGGTTCAAGTACATGTTCATTCCATTCCCACTAACAATTGAGCTACTAGCTCAATTGGTAGTGGGAATGGAATGAACATGTACTTGAACCCCAGGGTACAGGGTTCGATTCCCACGAAAGGCAAAAACTCTACTAGTGAGGGGGGTAGAGAAGATCGTGAGGTGACAGTGCCGGGAACGCCGAAGGCTCGGGCTGTTACAATATCTAGGTTCGACTTCCTAGGGGCGTTTTGAGCAGCTACAGGCGCTTTTTGATAGCCAGGTGGGACAGCAGGTGCTTGTCCAGGCGCGTACAACGCATTGTTGTTCTTATACAAAAAGTTTGGGTGGTTCTTCCATCCAGGGTTGTACGTGTTAGAATAAGGGTTTCCTTGAGCGTAGTTTACTTGATCAGATGGGATACCAGTCAAGAGTTGACATTCGGCAACTGCGTGTCCAGTTAATCCACAAATTTCACAGTTAGGTGCTACAGTAGCCGCGGTGGCTGAAGGAGTGATGGTTAAGTTTTCGATCTTTTGAGTTAAAGCATCTACTTTAGCGTTAACGCGGTCTATACCACTTACTTCGTACATTCCTCCTTTGGTTTGGGTTTTCTCTAGAGTAGCTCGTTCTCCACCCCATTGGTAATGGTTTTGTGCCATGTTCTCTATGAGGTTGTATGCTTCATCATGGGGTATGTCCATTAATGCTCCGCCAGCGGCGGCATCTATAGTCATTTTAGTGTTATAAAGTAGACCACCATAGAAAGTATGGATGATCAGCCATGGTTCGAGTCCATGATGAGGGCATAGTCTAAGCATGTCCTTGTATCGTTCCCAAGCTTCGAAGAGTGATTCGTTGTCTTTTTGGGTAAATCCGTTGATTTGACCTCTTAGCATATCAGTTTTGCTAGGCGGAAAATATCTAGCTAAGAATACTCTCTTCAATTCGTCCCAGGTAGTTATGGAATTAGAAGGTAGGGATTGAAGCCACGCTCTATCTCTATCTCTCAAGGAGAAAGGAAAGAGGCGTAACCGAATAGCTTCGGAACTAACGTTGTTAGCTTTGACAGTGTCGGCATATTGCACGAACACGGATAAATGGAGATTGGGATCGTCTGCAGGACTTCCAGAAAATTGGTTATGTTGAACAGCTTGTACCAACGAAAGTTTCGGTTCGAAATTGTTCGCCTTAATCGCAGGTGGTGCGATACTTGAGTGTGGTTCAGCGCGTGAAGGAGCGGCATAGTCTCTAAGAGGACGAATAACAACCATCTCTAACTTCGGGGAAATTTGATTGATTTAATCAGTAAAGATCAATTCCTGATTGATCAGAATTGGTGCTACTTCAGGAAGATTGCGAGCTCGACGTTTGACGTTAATAAAACGTTCGATCTCGTTAATTCGTTGTATTAAATCTCCTCCTTGTGAACGAGTATTTGGCATACAATCGTTCAAAAAGAAAGGAAAGAATTGCCCTAGTCTCTACGGTGTAACAGTGAGTTACGATATCGACTTAAATAGTCCCCGGCAACGGCGCCAAAAACTTGATCGCGACTTTACGTGTCTATTAATCTGATGACTCCAAGTGCACAGTCGTGTCGTGTAGTTTTAAAAGATATCGAATCCACAGGGACTATGAATCGATCTACCGTTATCTAAGGTTACTATGTAAAGCTAAGGCTACTAATGTTTTGATTGTTTCTAAGGGGAAGTGATTGTGAATTCTAAAAAATATAATAATAGGCGGATATCAGTATGTATTTCATTTAACTTTAGGCGATCCGAAGGTCCATTGGCTAATGTATTAATTCGATTAAAAAAATCTTTATTAACTCAATTGATTAAAAGTCCTCCTCTCAAACTCTCGCTCTGTTGATTTAGACTACTGTCCTAACTCGTAATGTACGCTTTCGCCATCCCATTAGATTTTAGAAAAGCTTTTTGAAAACAACGTAATTAATAAAATGCTTTTTTTATGAAGTTGTTATATATTTAAATCTCCTAATCTCAAACTTTCGCTCTGTTGACTCGGAACATGCTAATATTCCTAACGTACGCTTTCGCCATCCCGCGCGGGTATAAAAACATTTTTTGAAAATAAATAAGTTCTAATTAGTTTTAATACGCTTTCGGCATCCTTAAAACTAATGTCTTATGTCTACTATCCAGTTAAAGATCTCAAACTTTTGCTCTATTGATTTTAACCTTTGACCGTCTTAACCCCTCAAACTTTCGCTCTATTGGTTTTAAGACTTACTAATTAAATTAGACATACAAACCAAAAACAAGTGATATTTAATAAAATATAATTAAGCCAATTTATTTCGGATCCTACGGTTAACTTACTTTACATACCGATACCTTAATTTATTAGCCAGACATATTAATACGGTTAAACATGCATAAATTCATTTGGTTTATAATAAAAGGCATGTTAAATGGCATACAATATATCATGCAATAACAATATAAATAAAGGCGGTAAATAATAAACCTGAAATAAAATAAATCTGAATTGAATTGAATCTTGAAGTACTCGAACTTCCACCACAGGTTGGCTGGATCATTCTTCGGAAATTATCGGGCAGAAATTTAAAACAAGGAATATAAAAGATAAATCTAACGTAAGGCTAGATTTATAAAAGGTTCACAACAATCTCCGGTGTAGAAATTGTTGTGAGAAAATTAAAGCAAATGAATTGAAGGCAGGAAAATAAATGATGGTCGCAGAATGATTTCGGCAGCACTTCGTTAGCAGAAAATCGGACCCTTTGAACTGAAGTGGCAGCATCTATTTATAGCTGAGGGTCTGCAGTTGAAACGCGTGAAAAGAGGAGCTTCTCTTGACTGGGGCTTGGAGACGTGCGTCTCCACTTTTTGGGGAGACCCTTTGAACGACTTGAGACGTGCGTCTCAAGTGGAGAAAATCCAGGAGTAGCTGGAGACGTGCGTCTCCGCTTTGTGACGTGGCAGAGGGACGTTGGAGACGTGCGTCTCCATGTGCTGGAACGAGTTGGGCTACGCACAAATGATTCCTTCGTGGGTTGGGCTAGCACTTTGCACAATTGGGTCTTCTTTGCACCCCTTTCTTACTTCAGCACCCCTTTTTCATCTTTTAGGCACAAATAGTAGTGATTTTAGCTCCATTTCTTTCTTTTTCACAAATAGTCTCAATATGAACGCAAAACCTGAAATATCGCAAATACCCGCATAATATCACAATAAAACAATATAATTAAAGGAAAATGCTAATAATATTTATGGATTTCAAGCTAATATACGATATAAAATTTGATACGGTAAAATTTGGACAATTTATATTCTCTTACTATATTTAATAAAGAGCAATAAATTAATTTGATATATTTTATTATATTCAGATTTTTATCTTCAAATATCGTAAGTCATTTTTCATTTGTATTAGTAAATTATTTTAGAGGCTAATGTAATATAACATTTTTGTTTTTGTTTCAGTGAATGAGATGATACAATTTTATTACATAAAACATATATTATTATATATTATTATTATTATTATTATTATTATTATTATTATTACTATTATTATTATTATTGAATACATTCATATTAAAACGGGTTTTAGTTTATAACTAAAATACAATTTAATATTTATGAAATATTTAAATTTAGTATTAGAAATATGTTCATTGAAATTACACATAATTATATACCTATGCAAATTGCATTTATACTAAAAATTGCTATAAGTATTATATTTTAGATATGAGACAATTATGATGTATGAAAAACACAACTTTCTTATGAAAAACACAAATTTGTCATTCTTTTTATTCAATTTATTTTATACATTTTCTATGGATCGAGACTACTTAAAATAGACATGCCCTAGAGACCGAGACTACTTAATTTTTTATTATTTTATTGAATTAACACAATTACCCGTTAAAAATTAATAAAATAATTCTACACTATATAATTAATTCATATTTGGATCACGAGCACGAATTGACATATTTTTATTCATTATTTTTAATAGTATATTTTTTATCTATATTTTTTATCATTACTTTAACATAATTATTTACTATTTATAATAACTTTGCGCCACCCAGTGTCCTCCGAATAGATTTGATGTTTATTTATCTTTTAATTTCCTTCTTCTGCAAGCTTTCCCTATATCAATACATATTTGTTAAACTCTTTTATGTAGTTTAAAAATTTATACTATAGTTTTAATTATTATTTAATTGATAATACTCTAATTTAATTTTATGGAAGACATTTAAAATATTAATTAATTAATTTAATTATATAAACGGGAATAACTTACAAATATTTTTGTAAACATGAAAAAGTTTATTGTTGATACAATTATTATTATTATAAACTGTAATAAGTTATAAATATTTTAATAAACGGGAAAAAGTCAACTGATTATACAATTATTTTTATAAACGGGAATAAGTTGTAAATAATTTTATAAACGGGGAAAAGTCAACAGTTGATACAACTATTTAACGAGTTAATTTTTTTAAAACTTACACAAATTATTAATAAATTAAAAATGTCCAAATTATTTTATAATTTACAAAGAAGTTTAGTTAAGTAAATTTTTTATGTATATTATTAATAACAATGACATTTTATCTATACAATAGTAATCTAACTATAAATAAAAATTGTAAATTATAAGTGTTTTTAAAATGAGATTTTTTACTTAGAAAATATTTAACCCGTGCCTCGCACGGGTGTAAAGTACTAGTAGTGTAGGATTTAATTTCCGCATTTTAATTTCCTGCAAATTTAATTGCTTAGATGTATGCTAACTAGGATTGTATGACAAGATTTAAAAACAATCGTTAGATCGCTAACTCAAAGATAAATATCTGAACATAACACACATACTTGTTGCACACACTCACCTTTAGGGTTTCCCCTCTTGGTTGCCTTTCTCGATTTAAATGGTAAAGTCCCTCGAACGTCGGAATGTCTTAGCAAGGTCGCCTCCGATTAATGTCATCATAGTCCCTTCGAGTTGCCTACAATAAAATGATGATCGTCCCTTCGAATGCTAAGACGTCCTTACATGTTGCCTTATAAGACCATCTGATGACCCTTCGATGACCCGCACATCTAATGTATAGGACTACCTACCCTTATATGGTATGGATAGTACTATCGCTCAAGGAAAGTATTTAGAATAGGAAAGACCTTACGAACTAGGGTAGGAACTCTTAAGTGCTTGCTCACAATCAATTCAAACAAAAACAAATACTTTTCACACCCCATTTTCTAACGTTGTCTTTTTAGACATTCTCAAAATCAAATCATTTTTCTAAACACACACGACACAAACATTTCAAAACAAACAAAGTGAGCTAAGCAACTAAGAGCCCGTAGATAACTACGGATGAAAAGGGTGTTTACACCTTCCCTTTTCATAACCTACCCCCCGAACTCAATCTCTTTTCAAAGAAGGTCTTTCCTGTTCTTTTATACCTTTCCTAATTGGATAAAATAAAAGTCGGTGGCGACTCTTGCTCACCACAACATTTTGCTTGCTTAAAAATATAAAGTCAGTTCACCGTATTACAATGTTGACGCCATGCCCAGGGTCCCACGATACGTCCTCCAAAGGGGGAATAACGGAGTGGGCCCATATCGCGTGTACCTCGACCGCACTGCTGACGATGATATCCATTGGACGTCGTTCACTGATTACCATGATGTTGTCCCATTCGACCGCATCGCATTATATTCTAGATGGTTGGCATGTGAGACCAACGCCATGTCCAGATATCTGCCGGAGCGGTGCATGAGGCAGTTTGCACGTGTGCAGATGATACCGAGGTCTCCATTTGAGGCTGCTCCCGACACCGTTACCCGAGTGGAGCTCACTGCTATATTTGAGGATTGGGTGCATCATTTGGTGCTTGAGGAGTATCGGCGTTTGGTGGCCACCCAGAGCTGACACTGTGTGGATGGGTATGTGACATGGTTTTATCGGGTGTCACATCCTCTAATGACACCCGATGCTCCTGGAGATCCTCCTAGGCCAGGACACAATGAGATCTTGGAGAACCAGCAGGTCGAGGATGACCAGCGGATAGAGATGCTTGAGCGGGATGCATTGGACCGAGGTATCATTGAGCATGGCGGTCCAGAGGCAGTTGCCATTGTGGAGAGGATGGTCGGTGACGCGGCCGGTGTGGCGGCGTATAGGAGGCAGATGAGGTCCCAGGAAGTTAGGGTTAGGCATACTCAGTAGCAGTTGCCTATTTATGTTTTATGCTTGACTTTTTTGTATTTTTGTTGTACCATTTTGACATTTACGTACAACTATTTTTTGTATATATATAATATTCGTATTTTATTCTAATTTGCGTGTTATATTTTGTTTAGATCAAGCATTATTTACATTAAGCATTGTTGATTAATTTATAATACGGGACTAAACATTGTTTAGAAAAGAAAAAGAAAATTTGCTGCATTTTTCAGAGATGCATCTTTGAAAGCACCTATTTTCGCATTTTTAATTATTTCGGAGATGTATTTCTAAATTCTGAGAAAATATGGAAAAAAAAAGTGACTTCGGAGATGCATCTCTGAAGTCAAAGATATTATGGGGTTTTCAGTAAGAATTCTCCCTCAAATGGATCTATAAAAAAATTGTCTAAAAGGGAATAAACGGAGTAACATGAAAAACTAGAATGGGCCAAGTAACGTGGGTCATAGGAAAGCCCAATAGCTTTAACACAAGTCCTTAAATATAACATGAAGGATTGTTGTTCTAACAAAGTACAATACAAGAAGAATTTATTATTGATGTAGCTTTCTAACATGAAGCGTAAATGCTGAATCACAATCTTCAATTGCGTTTTCATATTGTCCTAGCTTAGAACGACACGCGGCTCGATTGCATAGAAGAACTGAGTTGTGTGGAATATGATCTAATCCTTCATTATATACTGCACATGCTTCGCTGAATTTCGATGCCTTGAAGAGTAAGTTTCCATTCACTCTGACCGATGTTACTGAAATCATCTCTCTGTTGCTTGGATCACCTTAGCTACTTTCCGAGTTGTTATGACAACTTCCTTGTTGCTTGGATCAACCTTAGCTACTTTCTGAGCTGTTATGACAACTTCCTTAAACTTGTCAATCGACTTAGGTTCACTCCAAACTAAGTTCATAAAATATAGAGTCGTCTCAAGTTTTTAGAGGAACTGTATAGGTAAGTCGAGGTTTAACCATAGCAAAATAAATAAAGACGTTATTTAACCACGATTTAACTGTGACAATATTAAACGGTGGTTTAGACATTGATAATCTATATAAGACCTCCAAAAACATAAACAACTCTAATGAATGAAGAAATCATCTAAAGGTGAATTATTTTTTCAAACCTGTCGGATGCCAAGTAAACATGAATCAATATTTAAGCACTAGCAGCCATGCCAAAGATCTTGTTACACCAGTCAAGTGAAAATTTTGGCATTTTTTCATAAATAGCATTTGCTTCTTCATATCTTAGGAGTTTCAATAAGGCTTCAGTTTGTAAAGCATAAATCTAAGACACATACAAACAATTCTAATCAGCATCAATTCTAGCACAGATAAAACAATTTTTTGTGAAACCTAATGCTTGATTGAGGAACTTACCCGGGGGGCTGAATCAGTACCTAAGAATAATGCAGACTATGTTTCCTTTAATACAACACTCCATTCATTGAACTTCGTAGTTTCAATGCATTAGTTAATGTTATTTTGTGGAGCCCGAGCTTGAAAAGCAAGAATAGAATCAACACACGAGGTTGATCGGTTGCAATCCAGCGCCTTTTCGACTTCTCCCAATATGCATTAAAATTTGAAATTCAATGAGCAACATCCTAACGCGATTTAGGTTGCATTGAACACATTTGAACGCGAATATCCTCAATATCAAGGATCGTGAGACAGAATCAATATAGAAAAAACCAAGTACCTGAAATATATTGTTGCCAACCGATTGTGAGCTCTGTTATAAGAAGGATCCAACCAAATCAATTCGTCACACTCAAGAACTGCTTCTTGACACCTTCCTAATCCAATCAAAGCAGCACTTTTGTTACAATGATAAGCTGCTTTATTCGAATCAAGAGAAATTGCTTTATCATACAAAGCCAAAGCCTCTTCAAAATTACCCTTTTGGTAAGCTTCATTTCCTTTTGATTTCGACACTTCATGTTCTATACCATTGTGTCTTTTGCTTAAAAACTGTGCAAGTTCAATACTATTCTTCCTCAAAATATTCCCCATAACCATTTTTCTCGCATTGTTACTATTGTAAAAACTTGACATAGAGTTTACCTCTGAATGCTTAGGTAAACGTTTAACACTTTTTCATCTTGGAGTGTTCACTAGCAAGTTTCCAGTGAGTTTCAAGGGAGCAAAGTCTTTATCTATGGACATGTTCTTGGTTTCGCGAGGGCGAATAGCGCTTATTCTAGCAAGTTGTGGAGAATTCCGCGTTGATTCTATCTGAAGCTTGATATCATCGTTCGTATTACAGTTTTGTTCAACCCTTATGTGGGTTGAATTATCCGCGGACAGTGAGGATGTCGAGCTTCTTGAAGTAGCATCTGAAATACGGTTCGAATGTTAGTGAGTATAGCGATGGTGGAGATTCTTTTCACTTTCTTTGGAGACAAGTTTGATTCATTTTTGAGATGATCATTGTTGTTAGTTTTCAATGGTAGGGATTGGACTAATGAGTTTCTTAGTCTAGGGCTTTTGAGATTGAAAATTATTTCCATGAAACCACAACATAATTCATTTCCAACCTTGTTGTTTTTGGTTTCCATTGTGAAGTTGGTTTGCTTTTTCTTGATGACGTGTGTGTTTTAGACGAAGGGGTTTGAGAAGTCAACGGTTTCTTGTCCAAGAGACAAATACTATATATTACTCCTTTGGTGAATGGGGACTTTGAGAAGCAAATTATATTACATGAAGAGCATGAATCAGATAAGATTTGAAAAAACGAAGACGTTCTAAGTCCGTAATTTGGCAATCTCTGAGACTTTCTGAAGTTGAATTCTGTCCTAAAGTTATTCACGAGTATGCACTTGGATGTAGGAGCAAGATGGTTCGGGAAACTTTGAAGACGAAAGTAAGGAAACATCTTGCATTTCTTGGTTGGGAAATTGTCCTCAACATAGACGATGCCGGATAAGCATGGTCAGAAGTGTTACACTTGGATTTTTCTAGTAACTAAAGTTTTGCAAGAGGATCCCAACATGAACTCTGTGCTGTCCCAGATTGACAGAAATCTTTCACATCTGGTCTCTGATCCACCACAAATGAACAATGATCTAGATCTTTGTCCTCCAACCAATTAGCCTTCCCCAGTTAAAGTTCAATTCGGATCAGAATTCTGTCCTCAAGCCGTCGTGAAATATTACTTGTACACATTAGAGAGAAACTCGGCTGAGAAGAGAGAGTGGAAATTGAAGGCAAAAAAACATCTGTTAGCAGAAGGATGGATCTTTGACTACCCAACTGGAAGAAGGAGGGCAAATTTGTACAAGTCTCCAGGGTGCATGCGAGCTATACCTTAAAGAAAAAATTCCTGAATGGACTGACTCAGATCATGTTGATGGTGATGCTCTATTGCTTTAAGAAGATCCTGAATTACAAACTATATATGATTCATCACCAACTGCAAGGAGAAACCGTAAAGGCGCAAGGACTTCAAAGAGTAGTGCACAAAAGAATCTAGAGAAGGAAGTACCTAACCGTAAAGGCGCAATGACTTCAAAGACTAGTGCACAAAAGGATCAAGAGAAGGAAGAACTTACCCGGGTGCTAAGATCAAGCAAAAGGGTGCAGAAGGTTTTGGGTTTGTCACATCAAAAGCCTCAAAATATTGTGTCTTAGTTAATAGATTGCGACGTTGTGTTGCCAAGATACAAGATCTATTACTGGGAAACAGAAGGCAGAAACTCATCTACGTTCGCGAGGAATTAGGTGCAAATGTTGTCAGAATGTATAATGGACTCCGCCGCTTTCCAACCATGCTGGTGGAAGAAGTAACTGCAGGCCTTCGGCATGTATCTTTTTGAAGGATGGTAGGTCACTGTTAGATTGCATGAGGGAAGTAATGCATGATCATAGGTCAAGGGAAACCAAAGAGAAACCATGCAGTAATCTGTTTGAAGGCGAAAATGACAACATCTGTTTGTAACTATGGTGGTGAACTTATTTTATGCGACCAGTGCAAGTGTCTTAATTTGGAGTTAGATTATTAACCAGTTTCCTTTTCAATCATGCTTATTAAGTTCTATCATGTTGCTATATTTGCTTTCATTTTTATGTCCATGATGATGTAACTCCTTCGATTCACAACTTCAATGCCGTATTAACTAGTTTCATTCTGCATGTGTAGGGCATCCCCGATGGTAATTGGTTTTGTCCATCATGCCGTTGCGGGATTTGCGGCCAAAACAAAATTGAAGAGAAAGAGGATGGATATTTTCTTACTTGCTTTCAGTGTGTCAATTCTGAGAGTTGTGGTGTTGACAATGCTGAAAATGATCTAGTGGCAGGCAGAGAGTTACAGCAAATTCAGCGTTGCACTTTCGGTTGAATGTTTTACTACAAATTTCTTCTCTTCCAGCTTATTGCGAAAAATCTATGCCTATATGGATGGCAACACAAATACTGAGCCAATGTTTTTGAAGAGTATTTTAGCTCTTGTGAAATATATCGTTCAATTTTGGTTTTGGCATGCAAAAGCATCAGTGTAGGGTTTGAGATTTCAACTATATATGCACCTCAAAGCCCCTTCGTTTTTATCAGTATTTGTTTCATTTAAATGTGTGGATTATGTACATCTATGAGTCCTTTCTTTCACTAATGGGTTTGTTCACATGTATACATTGTCCATGATCATGATATTTTATCTTTAAGTTATGCTACATTATTGTTATATTCGCACCGATCCGGACCTTTATATATGTACTACGGACCCTTTGAAATTCCAGGGTTTCTATATTGTATGTACTTCTTGAGAGGAATGAAGAACTAGTCAGTGTGGCTACTATAAGGTGAGTATAGGATTGCGACTACTTAGAATCGAATCAAGTAGTAGGTTTTGCATAACTCTGTGATTGCATTTCTTTAACTTGTCATATCATTTTGTAAGACATTTGGAGACAAGATAGCTGAAGTTCTTCTAATCACTACCAATTTCAAAATAGACGACTTGGAATGTGTCGTGTTTTAATGGATGGGCTTGAAAAGGTAACATAAAAATTGTACCAGAATTAATCTTTTCTATGATAATGTGCTATAAGTTTTGGCTACTTTTCTAAATTAGCATTAACAAAATGATAGTATGCTATAAGTTTTGGCGACATTTCTCAATTTAGTATCAACAAAATGATAATGTGCTATAAGTTCTGGCTATCCAAATTTAGCATCAGCATAGAGGTTAAATCCCATCTCCACTGTTGGATTCAGATTCAGTGATCCCATCTCCATCTCCAGTGTTGGATTTAGTGATCCCATCTCCATCTCTAGTGTTGGATTTAGTGATCCCATCTCTAGTGTTGGATTCAGATTCAGTGATCCTATCTCCAGTGTTGGATTCAGGGTTAGGGATCCCATTTCCAGTGTTAGATTCAGGGATCGGGATCACATCTCCAGTGTTAGATTCAGGGATCACATCTTCAGTGTTGGATGAAGTTTCCAGTGTTGGAGCTTTTTTCGAAGGGTTTGATCTGCGAGGGCGAAGTTTGGGTATGCGATGCTTCAATCTTCCCGGAATCGGATCATCGAGTGGTTGGATCTGCCAATGGTTGACCCACGATGCGATGCATTCGCCATCCCAATGAACCTAAAACAGAAAAGGCATTCATATCAAAGCATAACTCTATTTCCTACAGTTCAGCCTCATTGCTACAGGGAATAAAAAACTTATGAACCTAAAGCAGAAAAGGCATTCATATTAAAGAATAATTTTGTTTCCTACAGTTCAGCCTCATTGCTACAGGGAATAAAAAACTGATCAAAGCGCAGGAAAACAAAAATCACATACCTTTGACATTGACCATGTAAGGTCATTTGCTTCGCCAAGAATTTGCAAATAACCGCCTACACAATTACGGCCGGTACCTTGGGGATTTGACTTCTTAACCCTCATGTTTTTAGCAAGTTTCCCCTTTGAGCTAAATGAAACATTCGGATGCACTAAAAACTCTATCCAATGCGGAAAGTATACGACTGTAAACTCCTCTTTAGCTTCTGCACTCCTTGCATGGGATACAATACATCCTTCCAAACTGTAATCTTCTATCATGTAGCCATATTTTCTGGCAGAAGGACAATCTTTCCTTTGGAAGGCAACCGATACTGTTGAGGGATTAGAGTTCTTTTTGAAAATGACAGTATCTCCTAAAGTTAATTTTTTATCTTTAACAAATTTGATCCATCCAGCTCCAAGCCCAAAACAGTCTTTTGCCTTCTGAGAGATATGGGTAAGTTTCCAACGTTTATCGTCAAAATCAATTAGCACAATGTCCTGAGACAACTCTGAGTTTGCTTCATACGAAGGAAAAACACCGTTCTCACCCGAAGTCGATTTTGGCAAATATAAGGCTTTGTTAATATCATTGTCGGTAAGAGTTTTCACAAAAAAACCATTATCGTCTTCTGCCCTGTCAAAAACATCAAGTGGATTAAGATACTCATCTTCCTCGACAGCTTTCAACCGTATCTTTGCGAATACTTCTTCATATTCAGCATCTGCAAGATATTCGATCGATAAAATTTGACATAGGTAGGCGCTTTTATAGGTGCTTCTTAAGCGATCTTTCAATTCCTGGTCTTCGGATCTCCCAGCATTGTCCGCATCTCCTTCTGGTAAGTAATATACAACGCGTTGATCGAGAGATCAAAGGGTATGTTACCAGCGCACTTCATCCATAATTTTTTATCATTGACAGTTAGAGCATGTCTTGACGTCATTGTTCCTGCAAATTGATTACACTTAAGCATATCACTAAAAGTTCGAATATATTTATATGAATAAATAACTGAAATCAACAAATTGCAAAAAAATAAAACAAATGAATTACAAAACTAGAACACAATTCTGAACTGAATGACTGCAATTGAGATGCTTCAAATACAAAATAGGTAAAGTTTAAAGCCATAAAAACAAAACTACAACACCACAGTTCACCGGATCGAAGATTGAAATTAAAGTAAGACTCAAAGAGAGAACAGGTTATACCTGCCCTAACACACACTTACACGTTCTGTTGTCAATTTTCAACTGTCACCGGCAAAGAATACCGTATATAAGAAGTGAATGACATCATATAATAATGTACATGAAACAATTACATTCTTTGAAGTTCAATATGATTAAATGCAAATCAGCTAACTAAAGCAAAACTTTATGTCAACTCAAAACTACATCTGTAGATTCTATACATGTTCTAAACCTAAAATAATTACAAGTAACATATTAGAACACAACATAATTCAGCTACTTATTCAGATTCTTACAACACAAAACAGGTAAAGTTCAAAGCCATACAAACAAAACTACAACATCACAATTCAACGGATCAAAGACGGAAATTAAAGAAAGACTCACATAGAGAAAGAATTATATCTGCCCTAACACATATTCACACGTTCGGTTTAGTATAGGCATTATCCATCTCAACCAATACTCAATATTTGTTCAGCTTGACACATAATCAAAACTAAGTTTCGAAAACACACAATCATGATCATGATCATCTTAGAACACAAAACAGGTAAAGTTCAAAGCCATACAAACAAAACTACAACACCACAATTCAACGGATCGAAGACGGAAATTAAAGACTCACATAGAGAAAGAATTATATCTGCCCTAACACATATTCACATGTTCGGTTTAGTTTAGGCATTATCCATCTCAACCAATACTCAATATTTGTTCAGCTTGACACTTAATCAAATCTAAGTTTCGCAAACACACCATCATGATCATGATCATCTTAGAAAACATAAAATGTAAAGTTCAAAGCCATACAAACAAAACTACAACACCACAATTCAACGGATCGAAGACGGAAATTAAAGAAAGACTCAAAGAGAGAAAGAATTATACTCAATTTACACATACTTACACGTTCGGTTTAGTTTACATTTTTCATCAATACTCAATTTTAGTTCAGCTTGACACATAATCAAATCTAAGTTTCGCAAACACACCATCATGATCATGATCATCTTAGAACACATGAAATGTAAAGTTCAAAGCCATACAAACAAAACTACAACACCACAATTCAAAGGATCGAAGACGGAAATTAAAGACTCACATAGAGAAAAAATTATATCTGCCCTAACACATATTCACATGTTCGGTTTAGTTTAGGCATTATCCATCTCAACCAATACTCAATATTTGTTCAGCTTGACACTTAATCAAATCTAAGTTTCGCAAACACACCATCATGATCATGATCATCTTAGAACACATAAAATGTAAAGTTCAAAGCCATACAAACAAAACTACAACACCACAATTCAACGGATCGAAGACGGAAATTAAAGACTCACATAGAGAAAGAATTATATCTGCCCTAACACATATTCACATGTTCGGTTTAGTTTAGGCATTATCCATCTCAACCAATACTCAATATTTGTTCAGCTTGACACTTAATCAAATCTAAGTTTCGCAAACACATGATCATGATCATCAGCAAAAAACAATAACAATTAGCAAAATAGAAACTGATAGGAAACTGAAGAATACCTGGTACGAAGGTCCAAAATCTAACCCGGCAAGCTTGGACTTCTTAGAGCACAAAACACCTAATGCAAAGACGAATTGAAAAAACGAATTGAAAAGACTAATCCAAAAGACGAATCCAAACGAAGATCGGGAGAGAGGAAATCGAACCTGATATTGATTTCGAAACCTAGAACGATTTCATTCTTTCAACGATTTCTTGAAGCGAAACGCTGAAGCGTTAACGCGAAAGGTTTTTGATATATTCGCTAAAATCTGAATATTTGTTACGGTTAGCATGTTATTGGTCCTTTCATTTTTAATTTTTTTTATTGGGTATAAACTTTAATTAAGTGTATGCGTAAAATCAATTAGTGACCATTTGTTACATGTTTCTAAATTAAGAAGTCCTCAAAACGCAAAACCCTAATAGTTTGAAGTTGGTCCCTCATTTCTCTTCTCCAACAAAACAAATAGTGGTGGTCCCTTAGTTCTAAGGTGCCTGCGAAAGCTATGGTCTCAGGTTGGTCCCTAAATCGGTTAACAATTTGTCTTGGTTGTTGAATTTTTGCATTTGTTAAATTTTTCATCTATTTACATATGTTCCACTTTTGATTTGTCCCACATAGTTTGTCTAACTGCAATTTACGGTTTTGTATTTAGCTTTTAATAAGTAATGTCATATTTACCCTATGAAATACCTGCCTTTTACAAGAAAATGTGGTCATTTAAGGTGTTATTTTATACCAAGGGTCGTTTTATAAAGGATCCAGATCTGAGGTACGATGGGAGAAGTATACGCAGTCAAAGAGCAAGATTCTGATTACTGGTCATACTTTAAAGCAATTGACATACTGAAGGCATTTGACTCAACCTTTAATTGTGATCAAATGAAAATGTGGTGAAAAAATGAAGATAGTATTCTTGAAAATGATTTGAAACCATTTACAAATGATTTTGTTACATTAATGTTATCTACACAAGTTGAGTAGAAAAACTGTGATAGTGAAATATATATGGAGGTAAGACTTTCAACAGGTGAAATGACATACATGGAGAGGCTAATGGGAAACAAAAGGGTCATGATGTTGAGGCAAGTGATTGTGAGAGTGATAAGGACAGTATGAGTGACATACACTTTGATGATAGTGAAGAAGAGAGGATGTACGACTTTGATGAAGACCATTTGGATGAAGGGTTAAAGGGAGAATGTTGAAGCAACTGTTACAATGGAGAATGTTGAATCTAATCCTAGAAGGGAGAATGTTGAAGTGAATGTTGAAGGGAATGTTCCAAGTAAAGCACCTATAAGGTTAACTACTGCAGAGATGGATAGGGAACATGTAATAGAAAAAAAACATATGACATATGAATTTGATAGTGGGACAGAAGAGGAAAATTGTGGGGACAGGCCTGTAGTTGTTAGGTTTAATGAGGAGTAAACACTTACTAAGAATTTCACATTCAAGGTTGGGCTAGAATTCTCATCACTGTCACCGTGTAAGAAGACCATTTTGGAGCATAATATGTTGAATGGTAGAGAGGTAAAGTTTGTAAAGAATGATGGGAGTAGGTGCAAGGTTGTTTGTAAGGAGAATAAGAAGTGTAGCTACACTGTCCTTTGCAGCAGAGTTCTGAGGTCTACAACTTTTATAATTAAAACTTTGTTTCACAAACACAAATGTGGAAGAAAATTTTACAATAAAAATGCGAATGCTGATTGGGTTGCTAGTGTAATTGTAGACAAGTTGAAATACAATTCCAGCATGAGGTTGAATGAGGTGGTAGCTGATATAAGATTGAGATTTTCCACAGAAATAATTGGATGTAGGGTTTTCAAGGTTAGAAAATTAGATAGAGAGATAGAAAAGAGTGCAAGATGGCTGTCAACATATTGCACTACTAGTAACAAACATGTGCGTTCGCACGGGTTCTGGTACGGGACGCGCATTTGTTTCATATTTTTTTTTAATAAAAAAATGTCTGATTATCCGTGAAAAAATAATAATTAAAGGTATAATTAATAAAAAAAATATATATAGATCACTAACTTTATGTCCCATTAATAATCAATATTTTGATCAATAACTTCATGTTTCGTTTGAGATATTAATTATTATTATTTTTTAATATTAGATATACATTTTTTTAATATAAAATTTTTTAATTAAAATTAATAATCATTATTTGGAAAATAAATAATCAACATTAAGTAACTTCATGTCCCGTTAAAAAAACATTTTGATCAGTAACTTCATGTCTCGTTAATAATCAATATAATAATTTCATGTCCCGTTAGTAATCAATATTTTGATCAATAACTTTATGTCCCGTTTCAGATTTATTTTTTTAATATTAGAAGTACATTTTTTTAATTAAAATTAATAATTATTATTTGGAAAATAAATAATCAACATTAAGTAACTTCATGTCCCGTTAAAAAAATATTTTGATCAGTAATTTCATGTCTCATTAGTAATCAATATTTTGATCAATAACTTCATGTTCCGTTTCAGATGTACATTTTTTTTAATATTAGATGTACATTTTTTTAATATAAAATTTTGTTTTTATTTTTAATTACTAACATGATTTTTAACTCTTTTTTACTTCGCAAAGACTTCAGTACTTCAATTTCGCGTGCATTCTCTCCAATGTCATCATTCGCGTCACATTATAACCTTTATTATATGGATAACATTATAATATAATTTTTTCCAAAAAATTGAAGACTGCAAAATTTAATCGAGTCATGTTAGTCCCTCTTTTAGACCTGCTTTCAGAAATTGAGTACTGTGAGGGGTTGAGTTCATTTGCACATGGTCTTCAGAGTCTAAGTTTCCATCAGAAGTTGGGTTCCCTAGATGTGACACATTAAAATCTTATCATTCAGAATTTGAGTCCTTATATTCTGATCTTTCATAATCTGAGTCTCAAGCTTCTCTTCATATGTTCCTATCAGAGTCAGAGTCCGGTAAATTCTTTGACTAATGATCCTGCAAACTTGAACATATGTTAGTGTACGTAATTGTTCATTAAATACTTTGTTATCATCAAAGTCTAAGTGATATGGTATAAACCAATTCTCTTCCAACATACCATGTGTATTATTTTCTCCACAACTATTATTTACAAAAGCAATAAATTATCCTAAATCACCTTAGTAACAAAACTAAATCTTCCTAAAAGATCATTAACATCTAAAACAATAACGACACCTAATACACAATAATACATAACAACAAAAACCATAGTCACCCATACATAAGCCTGATAATAAACTAAACAAAGAAAAGAACGTCGTGGTATCGCGATGATTTATCTACAATTCCTTCATAAATAATTTCAATTCAACAGTCGTAAAATAGGAGTCCAGTCAAAATTTAAAAAAAAATCAATTTGAAGAAAAAAACTAAAAGAGGGACTAACATGACTTGATTAAATTTTGTAAGGGATTAAATATAGACTTTTTTTCTTAGGGACTAATTTGGACTCTTCCTTTTTTGTGAGGGACTAAAATGAGTCTTTATTAGCAGTCCAGTCACGGTTCAAAAGTAGGAAAAAAACCAATTTTAAAAAAAAAATATTAGTTAAGGGACTAACATGGCTTGGTTAAATTTTGTAAGGGATTTAATAGGGACTTTTTTTTCTTAGGGACTAATCTGACCTCTGCAGTTTTTGTGAGGGACTAAAATGAGACTTCACCATAAAAAATATTATTAATTTCATTTTATAAGCATAAATTTTCTTATATATTATTTTATTTTTAAAATCCAAAATTGTAAAAAATATTTATTAAAAATAATCTATTATAAAATCATTTACTTAAATAAGAATTTTGGCTAAGTTTATTCTGTCACAAAAATTATTGGTCTTAAAATCACTTATTATCAAACTCATTAAATGACTATTACAATAGTGAATGATAAAAAAAATTAAAAACAATCATTAATTATTGTCCTCATAAGTTGTAGAAGTTAAAGTAGTAAAAATATTTGAATTTAATTAATTAAAATATTTTGATTGAAAAGGTTGAGTATGAGGTTAGAGAAAATTGTATTGGGAAGATACATAACACTTAATATATTTGTCCAATCACACTTAATATTTTGGTTCATATAGAATTTTTTTTTTGTGTGTAAGCAAGATTCAATAAAACGGAGAACTAAACGTTCTCAATATCCGATTACACAATATAGCGGAAAAAACCGGCCAAAAGGAAATTACAAAACCAATTAGACTTACGATAGGAATAACAACGGATCCTTGTTAAACTCGTAAAAGCTACTAATGGGGTGAGTAATTTCTCCAAAAAAAGACCATTTCCACAACAAAGATTTAATCTTCCACAATGTATTATTCACATCCCAAACTTCGTTCCGAAAGCATATACCGTTCCTACTAATCCAAAGAATCCACATAGTAGTTATCCACACTACACCTAATTTGTTCACTTTCACTTTTTTCTTTTTACAAAAAGAATACCAATCCATGAAACAAGCTTTGCACTCTTCATCCATTACCCT
Source organism: Vicia villosa (assembly GCF_029867415.1). Taxonomy (NCBI): domain Eukaryota; kingdom Viridiplantae; phylum Streptophyta; class Magnoliopsida; order Fabales; family Fabaceae; genus Vicia; species Vicia villosa. Next base: position 55,745,827 of record NC_081186.1, read on the forward strand.
CCAAGGCTTCCCAATCCAAGAAGAGATATCTCTCCACACCACCTCCACACCTTTATATTTCAAAAAAGAGTGATCGCGATTTTCCGGATCAATACCGCAAAAAACACACCTTAAATTATCCGGTGGTAACACTATACCTCTAACCGATAGTAAATCCTTGAAAGGAAGTCTATTCACAAAAAACCTCCAACCAAACGTCTTGATTTTGAAAGGAACATCTATCTTCCAACATAAAGATAAAACTTCATTGAACTTCTCAAAAGGCCCACACGGTATACGCTTCCTAGCCATAAGACTATAGCAAGAAGCCACGGAAAAAATGCCTTCCCCCGAAGCCCTCCACCTAACCTCATCATTCTCTATGCTAGTAGGACCGCCTCCAACAATTGAGCTCCGAAAAAGAGCCAAAGTCGATCTCAAATGTTGGCTATCAATGTGTATCCAAAATACTGCAATTTCCCCATTCCCAATTGCCATTTTTCCAACCACCCATACCCGCCACCGACACCTTTTTCAAATCCGAGAAGGAGAATAAAGCCGGAAACTCCTCACTCAAGCACATATTATTCCTCCACTTTGATTCCCAAAAGGGTGTAGAAAACCCATTAACCACTTTAAAAACACACTGATCGGGCAAGGAATCATCTCTCTCTAAATCACCAATAGAAATTAAATCTTTCCACCAAAAAGAAGAAGAAGAAGTAGAGGAAGTTAAAGAAGAGGGATGAAGAGAAGATTGAGATAAAGACATACCTCCACAAAAACAATTCATAGCGATGTCCCCATAGCGAGCTTTCAACAAGTTAATCCAAAGTGAATCACCTCCCTTTAGTATTCTCCACCTCCATTTGTTAAGAAGAGCCATATTAAAATCCGAGATGTTCTTCAAGCTGAGACCACCCCATTCAATTGGAAGACACACATTCTTCCAACTAACCCAATGAATACATCTTTTGTTATCCTCCACCGCCCCTCTCCAAAGAAAATTACTTTGCAAACTAGAAATCTCCTTCACCACCCTAGAAGGCATCTTATAAAAAGACATAGTGAAAATCGCAAGGGATCCAAGAATAGATCTCAATAAAGTCAATCTTCCCCCCAAACTAAGGAAACGATTCTTCCACCCCGCAAGACGCTTTTTCATCTTCACCAAGAGAGGTAACCAAGAAGCCTACTTCCTTGGATTGCACCCAACATTAATACCAAGAAAAGAAAACGAACTATCTTCCACTATACAAGAAAGCACAAAAGCGGCCGCTTCTAAGAAATTACTCGTCACATTTATCCCTATCAACTTGCTTTTATGGTAATTGATGCCAAGACCCGAAGCCATTTCGAAAGCCTTCAAAACTATTTTAATAGCCCCTACTTGGTTCCAATTCCCTTCACCTACTATTAAAGTGTCATCCGCGAATTGAAGAATATCCACCGCACACCTCCCATTCATCACCACACCTTTAAACCGGCCAATGTCGACCGATTTCCGCACTAGACCCGAGAGACCTTGTCTAATCACTCTTAATATTTGTACGATTATTTTATATATTATTTTTTCTTTAAAACTTAGTATTAAAAAAAACATGTGAGATTTATATTAAACTTAGTTAAAATATATTCTCATAATTTAAAAAAAAAACATTTTAATATGCAATACGTTGTTTTATTCCCATAATTTAATCTAACAAAAGAAAAAAAAAAGTTAAGTATCAATATAACAGTATCACATGAAATTTATTTCTAATAAAGCATATTTACAATATTTTTCATAAATTATTTCATAATAAATAGACTTTAATGTATTAATATCAAATAATTACTATAATATTACAAATTAACTATATGCTAATTCCATTAATTGAAGTTTACCGTTTTACTATATATTTATAGAAAAAAAATTAATTTTATTATAAAGTAAACTATAATTTTATATCAATATATTGAAGTTCATGTAATTCATTTATACATACCAATTTTTAAATTTATCATATAAAAAATGTTGAAGTTATTATGAGAGACTTTGATTTGATTTTGTATTAAAAATAGAACTATCTTACTATTCTTTTTACAATATTTTTAAAATTAAACCTTTATTTTCTTTTTAACTTCAAAAATAATATGACAATATATCAATTCATAAAATATTCTTAAAGCACGTTTAAATATGTATGACCCGTGTATTTTTTATATTTACATCAATTATACAAAATGATAATTATTGTAATTATTATTGGATATTATAAATGGTATAAAATAATATTAAGATCTTATCATTCCTTTTAAAATTTAATATTATTAATTATATTTGGACCAAATAATAACTCACTTTTATTCTGTATTTATCAACCGATTATATTTTTAAATGAGATGTTAGTAATCCTTTTGAAAAGAAAATGGCATTTATTTTCAAATGGCAAGATGTAGAGGAGCCACACTTTGGTTTACACTTTCTTGTAAGAATAAATTCATTTAAATAGTCTATGTTAATTTATATCTAACCTAATAAAAAGTACTTTTTTATTTGTAATATATATTGCCACCTGGGTCGTTATCCTAATATAAAAAATTGCTTTTTAAGATGTTTTACAAAATCAATACCTTAATTAATACATAGAGAAGATATTTTAATTGTATAATAAATCAAAATTATAATTTTTTAATAATTATTTGAGAAACTTTATTACTTAATAATTTATAAAATCACTTAATCTTTTGGTATTATTGAGTAGATTGAAGAAAAAAACTCAAAAAATGAAATATATATGCATGCAATAAATAAATAATTATTATTAATTTATAAAATTAATATTTAAGTCGTCTCTAAAATTTATCAATAGTTTATGTAACTTTTAATAAAAATTAACTTCAAAATAAAAGAGTTAAAAATACTCTTGTAAATATTTACGATCTTAATTATAGAAAAATATACTATGATAAATTTTTCACTTAGGCAAAGTTTTGTTTTCCCTTCTCAAGGGTCTACACAGTTTATATAGTTTCAATAAGTATCTGACATGCACCATCATCATTGCTAGCACATTACTACATTGTTGCAGCCTTAGCCTCTTTATAAGACCATTTACAATGGGGTGTTGAAAAAATTATTCAATAGTTGAATGTCTACAATGGTTTGTTGAATGAGGTGTTTAATGTGATGTGGATTAATTGGTGTTGAAAAGATTTAACATGTTGAATGAGAAAAAAGTGGGGCCACATGCAACACTTTACACAATTTTATTGGTTGTTGTGATTATTTAGATTTTATTTTCTTTTAATCATTTAAAATTAATTATTTCATAGTAAATAAATTTTTTATTTATTTTTATTTTTATCAAAATTCATTATTTTTTTCCTCTATAAATAGAGACTTGGTTCATTTGATTTGGACTCATAAAAAAAATTCACTTTTTTCTCTCAATTTTTTTTCTATTTAGCCTTAAAAAAATCATTATTTGTAGCTCTAAACATCCTTGTAGTGAAATGGATCCCAACAATAACCCTTTTAACACCCAACAATAACCCTTTATAATTTTATTTTTTTAAAAAATAACTATTTTTACATCTCTTATTTATTACTTGCAAGAAAAAAAATTAAGAATAGAAAATTAGAAAAAATAAATAAATTATTAAATTTTAAAAAAAAAAGTTTAAATATTAATTATTTTAATTTAATTTTA